>NC_022010.1:29735626-29741312 GCF_000317375.1 Microtus ochrogaster | reverse complement strand
GGCTGGTCTCGAACTCACAGAGATCTGCCTGCCTCTGCCTCCCGAGTGCTGGGATTAAAGGCATGCGCCACCACCGCCTGGCCAATCATTAGGTTTCTATCAATAATTCGGGAAGTTTGACTGGCATTCAAGAGACCCTGGGGGATTCATCATAGGTCCAGGAAGTGCCATGAACACAGGGACCCCTAGTTATGGTCTCTCTGCCGTTCCTACACATTCCACCAAAATGAATACAGGGAACTGGAAAATTTGGGTCTCCCTCATGACTCCCCCCAGGCAATGCCAGCACCTGTGGGACACTGTGGGGTCAGGCTAGGTTGGATAAATGACCATAATCTACAGTGGATGGCTGGTGAGAGGGGAAGAGTGGCCGATTTCGGGCGGAAATGAACAAATGTGCGCCTGACCACTTGTGGTGGTCTGAGTAAGAATAAGCCTGTACGATCACAGGCTTGGCTCCCAGTTGGTGGGCTGTGGGGAAAGTACAAGCTTTGGACTTGCTGAGTCTGGGAGCAGAGGAGTCGCTAGACTTTTCTTGGTGGCCATCAACTCTGGCACACCCAGAAAGGGGTATAAAAATACCTTTGCTTCATTTCCTGGCATCTCGAGCCTTAATGGGACATGTCTCCAGTTACACACACCACATGGATATCATGGAAAATTTCTCAGATTCGTTTTAATAAGCTTTAGAGTTCAACACAAATATGGAACACAGAAACTGGAGGGGCAGGAAAAAGAACATTGTGCCCCTTCAACTAATCCCAGAGTATCAGACCCCCAAGCCTCAGACCCATCCTGACATCACCAGAACCTGGTCCCAGCCCATGGAGAGGGAGTGGAAGCAGGTCAGCAGGACCTCCTGGCTCCATCAAGAGCCTAGCACTGTTTGGTAGGTCTGTCTGTGGCAGGAGGGGAGGACGCTGTGTCCCAGCCTGGGGATGAGGCCAGACACCGATTCCCACGCTTGAGAGGTCTAGATCACAGCAGCATGGAGACAGAAGGATGGTGGAAGAGGCACAGCAGCTCGGGCCGCCTGAATCTCAGGACTCAGTTCAAGTGTGGCACCATACGTGAGAGGTGTCTGTGATGGAGAAACAAAGCCAGGGCCATGGGGAAATTGGTTCAAGTGCCCAAGGTCAAGGCTGATTAGGACAAAGCTCTAGTCCACCTAGTGAGGGTATATAGCTCTAACATCGCTACCACTTTGACCACAACAGTCTAACGTACTGTACCACATTCTATACTCACATCAAAGTCTGTATTGCTGAGGACCCGCCATCCGCAGGTGCGGCTGTGGAGGCAGGTCCTGATTCGGAGAGCTAAGCAGCCACCAAACTTATATCTGCAGGTTGGGCCTGCTAAAAGAATAAAGAACTGTGTGTTGAATTGACATGGCATGAGCTACTCTTATGGGATGCCCAACTCAGTATCCCAGTATCATGCAGAGCTGAAGGCAAAGGACCCCGTGTCTTCAGTGTGTCTCTACTGTGGATGTCTCCAGAATGGGCAAGGCCCATGGAGGTTGACTACAGTCACATGAACGAGCCGCAGGAGGAATGCAGACCACATCTGCCTCTGTGATGGCTATGTGTGTCCTTGGACAAGCTGACACCGTCCCCAGGCTCTTTCTTCCTGGCTCAGTGGCTCTTCTCATCTTGGACATGCTCAAAGACAGGCCCATGCTTAGGAAGTGAAGGGTCTTTGTCACATACAGGAAACAAAGGTATCATTATCACCACTGTGCTGACTGATAAACTACGTCTCTTCTGTGGGTCATGCTTCTAATCGTCCATAGCACTACATGAATACCTTTCATGTTCTAATTCTACCATCTTAGAGACAAAGACCAGTCCAGCGGCTGCTGGCCGCTGGCTGGCTGTTACACCGGCCTCCTTTATTTGGGAGAGCCTTCCGGGGCTAAGATGGGACCACAGCCAGGGGCAGCCCTGGTGATCCTCCATCAGAAAGAACATGATCTAGCACCTTTAGAGCCGGGCCCCTCCCCCCACCCCCAGACAGAAAGGTTGGTTTCTGGAAGCCCTGACTAGAACATCTTGATGTGTGGTGGTGATGGGGTTGAGTCAAAGAACCAAACCGAAAATGGAGGTGGGGGGGGAGTGCTGCCTATGAAAGCCAATGACAGGAGCCTGCGTCCTTATTCCGCGCCTGGTCGAATGTGGCCCCTATCAGCATTCTTCCTTCATGAGGATGGACCATGTAGGGTATTGCTTTCCTCCAAGTTCATGCTCACCCTTATTACAAAGGTCACACTCCTCCGTATCTTCCTGAGGATTCAGTAATAGCTTAATGATGCTATTTAGGTGGGGGGTGGAGAGGAAGCTAAACTGGTGTTTCCAAAACTATCATGAACACTAATGGGAAAAACATCGGCCAAACCCCTTGGTGTCCCCACCCGCCCCGCTACTTTTGTTTCTAAGGGTGGGCGGAGTCACAACTAAATCCTGCAATGGGGTAGCAGGGACCCCACCTTAATAGACTAAGAAGCTAATTGCTCCAAAGGTAGTTACCATCTACAAATCGCTGGTGTTTGTGTTAAGCAGGGTACCACTCGGTGGCAGACAGAAATGCTTCTATCTCTTTTTTTTTCTTTTTTTCTCCTTCTATTTTGGGTAGAAATATTTCCACGAAACTACAGAGAAATGCATTTTCATTTCCCAATAATTCTTAGGCACAACTTAGAAAACTGCTGACCGTCACTAAAATATGTCAGCCCATCATGTTATAAAAAACGCAATTCAGAATCTCCACGTGTGTATACCCACGTGTCTGAATATACCCACGAGGTCATACAAGGAGGGTTTGTGCATTCCAAACGGAGTTGTTTGTAACCGACCTAAACGTCCGCTGTGAAAGCTCATCGGTCAAGAACAATTGGAGTTGTTTCTCTTTTGCCTCTAACTACACTAATACATTTTGGGACACCGGACTCTGCTGCTTACACCTTTCTAAGCGTCAATACCAGGACGGTCTTACACGGGGGTCAGAGAGGACGCTGCCTAAGACGCACATGCAGCTACTGAGCATGCGCACAGGATGGCCGCCAGCACCTGGCCAGCACTCCCTCAGACAGACAGAAGCCTGAGCTCCTGGAGGTGGCAGAGCGATGTCATCTAGGTGTGGTGCCGACTCTGGCTGGAGAGGACGGTCCAGAGGAGGAGCCTCTATACACTGGGGACGTCGGGGACAATTTAATTGGGCTGGTGGGGTCCCCAGTTTGGAGCTTCCAAAGTAGTTCTTCGTTGGTTCGGCTCAGTCTCTTCTTTTCCTGGGTCTCTTTCTCCACATATTCCTGGAGGTTAGCATTCTCCTCCGACAGTTGTCTGCATGGGGGAGAATGATGGTCAGGTAGCAGGCCTACCAATGACACTCAAAGCCGGCTGGAGGGCAGAGGGCCAGGGCTCAAAGGACTCTGCTGAGTAAGGGGAGGTGGAGCTTGTACGCAGAGCAAAGGCTAGAGGCTGGAGTAGAAAAGAGAGAGGTGGGTGGGCAGTGTGGGCAGGCTGCTAGAGGGGCACAGGAGAGGCTGCCTTCTCGAGGTAGAGATGGAGATTGTCCATGGCAATGGTCAGGGTACTGACTGACAGCTGTCAATCAGCCAGAAATAGCTTGCCACTACCTTATGCCCTCGGTCAATGCCTCTGTGACCAAAGTCATTAGCTCTGTTATACAGCCACCTGTCTGCTGGACCACAAGCCCTAGGAAGCAGGATCGAGGCTCTGTTATGTTCTTGACTGGCATTCAGCATGGCATCCAGAAAAAAAGAGGCCTACTTGCTGTTTGCTGATAAAGGTGGAAGAAAAGTCAATTGTGTGTGTGTGTGTGTGTGTGTGTGTGTGTGTGTGTGTGTGTGATGATGCTTAAGTTGTTGACTTTGTTGCATGTTTTTAATGATTTTTTTTTTTTTACTTTATATGTGTTTCGCCTGCATGCATGTCTGAGAGCCACTTGTGTGCAGTGCCTGTGGAGGCCAGAAGAGGGCGTTGGACCCCCTGGAACTAGAGGGTTGTGAGCTGCTATGAGGGTGCCAGGAATTAAACTTGGGTCCTCTTGAAGAGCAGCCAGTGATCTTAGCCACTGAATCACCTCTCTAGCCCATTTTGTATTTTTAAAAATGACAGCCTCTTCAAGGAATTAACAGGAAACACAGACACATCTTACAACCGGATGGGCTAGAGTCCAGGAGTGCTAGCCTGGACTAATGCCTGTACTTGCTGTCGGAGGAAGGCGGCTGGGTATGTGTGGGCATGTGGACGAGTGGAGTGTAAGTGAGTGTATAAGCACGCAAGTGTGAGTGTCAGTATATGAGCATAGGTGTGAGCATGTGTGTGCCTGTGTCCGCAGGAGTGTGTGCACACGAGTGGATGTATATACGCATGATCATACATCATGGCTGCACAGAGGGGAATGGTCCAGCTGAGTGAGAAAGGACTCGGGCCTGGGTCTCACTAGTGTTGTAGAATAATCTTTTTGTACACTGTGAACACGTGTCTTTATCAAGTTGATTGGTTTAATAAAGAGATGAATGGCCAATAGCTAGGCAGGAAGGGGTTAGGTGGGACTTCCCGGAGGGAGAGAGGAAGAGGAGCTGAATCCTGGCATAGGAGAGATGTCAGAGGACATGGAGAGGAAACAGGAGGTGCGAGGTGGAAGATAGGTAAAAAGCCATGAGGCAAAAATGTAGATTAATATAAATGGATTAATTTAAGTTCTAAGAGCTAGTGGGACAAGCCTAAGCTATAGGCCGAGCTTTCTTAATTAATAATAAGTTTTCATGTCATTTTGTTGGGAGCTGGGTAGCGGGACAGAAAGAGACTCATGACACACTAGCCTTGCTGATCAGAACAGCCTACAGCTGGCCTCCAAGCCCTGCTTTCACCCCACTCTGACCTGGGGTCAAGGGTGATTCCCAATCCTTCCTTGGAAGTAAGGCTGCTGAGAGAGGATCCTGTAGGGACAAACTGACCTGAGCTTCTGGAATCTTGGGGATGTCACCTAGCCGTGGTTCTTTTTAGCCTTGCCAATTAGCCCTCTCCTAATCTCCAGGAAGTAATCACTGCACTTGCTGTGGCTGTGGTCTATACTCTCTTGTCCCAGGGAATGGGGAGGGATGTGACCCACAGCCAGGATGTGTTCTAAGGGGCCACAGCCATGTGCTTTCCTTCTGATCCTTTGAGAGGCGCTGGAGGTTCAAGGAAAACCATCTGAGCGGACATGTCATCTGAAGCCAGCTGCGCTCACTCACCTAGTAACAACCGTGTTCTGATCAATTCTTGCTTTGAGGTCCTCGTTCTGCTGCTGAAGAACTTGGATCTTTTCCTCCAGGATGATGTTCTTCTCCACCTAGGAGAGAAACACTACTGAAGGACTCCCACAGGCCAGCAGTGGCCCTGGCTTCGACACTATGGGGGGTTGCCAGGAACAGTTCCTCACTAACTGTTCTCCACAGTGGCCTTGTGGGCAGAAAGTCAGGTGAGATGGATAAGGGACTAGCGTTTCGCATTTCAGAGAAACAGAACAGAAAATACCCGAGTGCAATGTAGGTAGAAAAAAGCAGTGTGCAGTACATATCTTGTGTGTATATGTGTGTGTGTGTGTGTGTGAGAGAGAGAGAGAGAGAGAGAGAGACAGAGAGAGACAGAGAGACAGAGAGACAGAGAGAGAGAGA
>NC_022010.1:29729652-29735526 GCF_000317375.1 Microtus ochrogaster | reverse complement strand
GAGAGAGAGAGAGAGAGAGAGAGAGAGAGAGAGGAGAGCGCTAGTTATGAGTTCCAGTTAAATAACTTGTTTTTTTCTGTTGTTGTTTTTACAGTAAATGTTCCGGTCACTGTCATGGTCAGAAACAAGCTGTGGATACCACCAGAGCCTTGTTTGACCAGTGGGTCCTGTGTCATCTGTAGTGAATCAGTGTCTCTTGCCAAGTGTGCACACTGCCCTACACAAGAGCTCCTGAATTAACAGGGCTGGAGAGCCAAGTATTGTGGGCACACTTTTTCCTTTCCAGACAGAAACACAAAGCAAAGAAGCCTAGAAGCCTTAGGGCTCTTATTTGTCATGAAAGATACAGAAGCAGAGGTCAATTTTAAAAACAGGGAGGAAGTCTTGGCACCCTATTGGGGAAGTCTCTGGTAGCTGCTGTTCTCCATTTCATGACGTCTGTCTGTCACTGGGGGAACTGCTTTCATTCTACATTTAAATTTTTTTTTCTTTTTTTGAAGTATGGTTCACTTTGTAGCCCATGTTGGCTGGAACTTGTCATGTGACTAAGGCCGCCCTGGAACACATGGCAACCTTCCTGCTTTAGCCTCCTAGCTGCTACAACGGCTGGGGTGAGCCCCTGGGCCTGGATTGTCTTGTGGAAAGGGGAGCACACTGATGGTTCACATAGCTAATCTTTAAAGAAAACTGCCGCTTGCCTGTGACTAGGCCTTGGGATCCATGCCAAGGCCTGGGGCAAGGCACCCGATCTCGCCTTCATCTTTATTCCCAGGAAGCAGAAAGTAGATTCCTGGGACAAGAAGACATGTAGGCCTCCTGCAAAGCCAGATCATGGCTGAACATAGCCAGAGCAGCCCAGGGGCTTGTGGGTGAGCCTATGCAGACAGTCCAGCCACCAAGAGGAAGATGGATGGCTGTTTGAGGGTCACCCTGGCCGGGATACAAGGCAAGATCAGGTCAGTGCATCCCCTGAGGTTCGTGGTAGGCACTGGGTTGCTGGAATGAGCCACGTGGCCTCCACCGCCTAAGACCATGGTAACGTCCCACGGTCTAGCATGCACCTACACAACAAGAGATACCTGCAGACAGAGAGCAATGCATGGACTAAATGCAGCAGCTGCTGCTGGGCCAGCTCCTGCTTTGGGTAAACCAGTTGCAAAGAATGTTCCAGAAACGAATCAGGATGAGGTGTTCAGGAACTAAGTCTTCGAAGGTGAATGTGTGACACACACCTGTAATCTCAGTACTCAGGTGGTGGAGGCAGGAGGATAACAAGTTTCAGACCAGCATGGACTACACAGCAAGTCCGTAGCTGGAAAAACAAAACAAAACAACAACAACAGCAAAAAACCTATTCATTGGAAGTGGGCTATAAAACATTGTACAAGGCAAAATACGGTGTGTGTGTGTGCATGGATGTATGATGGGGTATCAAGATACACCTCTGAAGCCGGGCGATGGTGGCGCACGTCACTCGGGAGGCAGAAGCAGGCGGATCTCTGTGAGTTCGAGTCCAGCCTGGTCTACAAGAGCTAGTTCCAGGACAGGCTCCAAAACCACAGAGAAACCCTGTCTTGAAAAACCAAAACAAAAAAAAATACACCTCTGAGAAGTGTTAATGTAGAAGGAACATGATTTTTTTTTTGTCAGGGAGGGGTTTGATTTTTCTGTGTAACCCTGGCTGTTCTGGAACTCACTCTGTAGACCAGGCTGGCCTTGAACTCACAGAGATCCACCTGCCTCTGCCTCAGAGTGCTGAGATTAAAGGTGGGTCACTGCCTGGCTGGAATATGATATTTTAATTTTCTTGTTTTTGTTTACCTTACTTTATAATTTCCTATAATGTATACATTCTCTCTTCCTTTTTATAGTAGCAAATAATTTTTTAAAAATAATAAACAGGGCTAGGGCTGGGGAGATGGCTCAGCCATTAAAAACAAGTATGACTTTTGTGGGCCTGAATTTGTTTCCCAGCACACATGACCATCTGTAACTCCAGCGCCAAGGGAATCTGATGCCCTCTTCTGGCCTCAGTAGGTACTACACTCACAAGCACATACCCATCCATACACAGTCATGCACATGGATACATAATATAAAAATAAACATGAAAAAAATAATAAAAAAATTAATAAACCATTTATGGCTTTGGGCCAATTTCCTATTGAAGACTGACTCTTGCAGAGGTCAGTATCTCTACACTGTGAATTCCTTTCAGGAACACTAGCCCTTCCCTGGGTCTCGGGCCTCTAGGAGAGGGCAAGACATGGCCCTGTTTCCCTAGGGGTTTCCCTGAGTTCCCAGGGACCAAGCTGAGGACTGAGGTACAGAGACTTTGTTATCAACTGGATGCTCCTGTCCTCCCAAGACAGCTATGCTGATGCCCACTCCCTGAGGTGACAGTATTAGGAGGTGACTGACTCCTGAAGGTGAACCCCCATGACTGCTCTCTCTGCTCCTTCTGCCACGTGAGGATGTGGGAATATTCCACCAGGGTTGCCACGTGGCCTCAGTCACTCACAGGCTGGGTGCAACTGTCCCTTTCTGAGGCTTCTCTTCTGGGCTCATGGCAGCACCTACTGCCCAGGTGAGCTACTGGAAAAGAAGGCCAGAGCTTTTCCCAGCCTGGGACACAGCAGTGCTGGACAGTTGCTGCTGCAGCCTTGGTGGTGGAAGGCCATGGCAAAGACTGGCGAAGTGTGTCCTGGGACTGCTCATCAGAAGCCCTGGCTGTGTGAGAAGGGCTTCCAGGCTCAGCTATGAGTTTCCTGTTCACCTGTGAGTGACAGGCAGGGAGGGGATGCCCCACTGAGTACTATCATCGGCGGGGACACCGAGAGTCACAGCTGTTAGTCTCCGGAGCAAGCAGAGCGACTCACCAGCTTCTCCAACTCTATAATTTTCTTCTCCTGCAGGTGGATTTGCTGGTTCTTCATCTCCAACACCTGCTTCAGGCTCTGCATGTCTTCTTCCAGGTGCTGATAGGGAGCCAATGCAATCTACAAGGGCAGAGAGGGTGTGCTTTAGGACAGCTGCCTGGAACAGCCCTCTGGGACCAAGGCTATGCATTGGCTCCGTGTGGTGTTTCCATGCTCCCCCTGTGTGTGCCCACGGTATCTGTGAGGGAGCAGGTGCCAGCGCTTCCGACGGGGAATTCCTGGGTTAGCACAGGCTCTGAACAGCCTTCCAGGGGACTTGATTCACAGGGCTCTGGGGCCTCACACGTCCCACCTGTGCCCGTGAGTAGTCCCCTAAGTTCATGCATACAAGGTAAGCCAAGTAAAGCAGTGTGGATGGGGGAGAGCTCACCTGGCCCCATCCCTAGATGAAGAGCTATGGGCAACCAATGGCTACTGAAGGAGGGAGAATCAGTCTTCTCCAGGGACACGCCCCCTGACA
Source organism: Microtus ochrogaster (assembly GCF_000317375.1). Lineage (NCBI taxonomy): Eukaryota > Metazoa > Chordata > Mammalia > Rodentia > Cricetidae > Microtus > Microtus ochrogaster. Next base: position 29,732,127 of record NC_022010.1, on the reverse strand, counting down.
GGTCATCCAATCCCAATCACATGTGCTTGTGAGCAACACTAGATGGACTCCGCAGGTTCTGTCTGTCTGTCTGGTCTGTCTGTCTGTGTGTTTGTCGCAATAGTAATCAAAGAAGAGGTCATGAAGTTGAGGGGAGCATGGACGAGTTGGAGGGGAAAGAGTGTGGATTTAATGATGTAAATACAGTACTCAGGTATGAAGTCTAACAATAATAAATGCTGAAGGACATTTAACATGCTCATTGTATTAAAGATACTCTCCTCTGTTTTAAAAGCCATTTATGAGAAAGACATGTTAGGTTCGGTGGATGTAAGCAGTAAAAAGGCAGGACATTGGTTGGAATTGGAATTTCAGGTAGAAAACCTTGAAAAAAAATTCAAGCCAGCTGTGGCTGTTTAGGCTTGTAATCCTAGGCCCTCAAAGAGGCAGAGGCAGAGGCAGAGGTGTGGGTAGAAAGTTCAAAGCCAACCTAGGCAATTTCATGAGACTCTGTCTCTAAATGGGAAAGAGTGGGAGGGGGGCTAGGGATTTGGCTCAGTGGAAGAGTACTTGTCTAGCCCACGTGAAGCCCTAGCTTCAATCTATGACACCACAGGATAAAAAACAGTATAGTATTTCAGCAGAAGATGCTCATCCTCAACCTTCGCCTCTCTCCAACACTGCATCAGATGGTAGGAGGTTTGCTAGTTATTCTTGAAAAAAGTTAACCTTTGACCTCATAACTCACATCTTAGTTGGTCCTGTCCTGCGCCAGCTTAAAACACAGTTGGAGAAGCACGGTGTGGGCTGTCTCCAGGCAGAGAGGAGTTTACACCATAGGCACCCAGGGACCCTGCCTGTCGAGTGCTGTGGGTTTTGGCAGAAAGAGCAGGTTGCTGGAGAAACCTATGGTTATGGTCTGTCTCGGAGAGAAGTGCTGACAGGCACTGCATACACATCTCAACGCAGCTGGGACCAGCGCCCTCTGCAGCAGCAGCTTCAGTGTGGAGGCCTCGTCCCTAGGCAAGACTGCAGGGGAAGCCAGTTCATGTCCCCACCCACTAGGAGGCCCAGGTAGTGATGACTACCTCCAGCTGCTCTTCTGTGGTTTTCCGTAGGGCTTCCTCAAAGCGCTGGGCTCTGTCCCGCAGAGACTGGCTCTGAAAAGTCAGCATGTCCACCTGGTCCTGCAAGTGACAACAAGAGATGTTCCCCCGGGGCCACACGGATGGACACTAGGGGTTGGGCAGCAGGGGGCAGGTCAGTTTTTATCACCCTGATACAAGTTCGGAAGAGAGAACTTCAAATGAATTGCCTCCATTGAATCGCATGGTATTCTCTATTGATGATGAACATGGAGGGCCCCGCCCACTGTGGACGGAGCCATCCCTAGGCAGATGGTTCTGGGCTGTATAAGGAAGGCAGTACTACTTCACAGTCTCTGCATCAGTTCCTGCCTCCAGCTTTCTGCCTTGAGCTCTTGCCTCAGCATCCCTCCATGATGGGCTGTAACCTGTCAGCCAAAGAAACCTTTTCCTCCCCAAGATGCTTTGGGTCAGTGTTTTCTCACAGCAACAGAAAGCCGACTAGAACGTGGAAGGGAGGACCGGCTGCCTTTGCCCAGGATCCTCTCATTCCAGGCTCACTGCTGACCCTCAACGCATCTTTCTGACTTCAGAGCTGGGCTGTTCTATGAGGGGAGCCACCCATTCTCCTCCAGTTTAGTTCTCTCCCCACTAGACCAGCAAGCAGCCCCGCCTTGTGGCCTCAGTCTGTGTGTGCAGAAGGAATGAAGGCAGACATGCCTATGGTGCACTGAGCTTCTGGTGAGCTTCTGAGCAAATGTGGCTAAGGAGATCCTCTCAGCCACGGTGACAGTGATGTCACCACAGCACAAGAAGGGTGCTTGCCGGTGGCTCTGAACTCTCCGCGACTAAACAGCACCTCTTCCCACAAGTCCCCCTAATGGCTCCATTTCTGCTGGGTTAAAACACAGGGGCCCAGGGCTGTCATGAACTCTTCTGCAAGAGACAGAAAGAGCTGGGACTTGCAAATGAGGTGACTTTGCACAACAGCCCCATGCGTGTGCCAGCCCACAGGGCTACTTCCTTCCTTCACCATGGCAGAGAGCCTCGGTTTCCCCACTTCCCTGGGCAGGTTCCTTTTCCTCTCTTTTCTTTCTTCCAGTTACTTGCCTTTTATTTTTAAGAAGCAAAAGTCCCCATATTGCCATTAAAAGCACGTGGGAACCATACGGATGCCAGTGGGAGTTTGCATTCATATGAGCCAAGGAGTCAAAACGTCAGTTTTGAAGAAGCTCCCATGGGTCAGCACTGGGCTACATCACCACCGCCTTCACCTTCCAGAATGGACTACAAAATGTCTGGTGCTATCTGACTCCCTCGCCATACTTCTTAGAGTTACCTAAAGACATTTCTTCTCTCTCTCTCTCTCTCTCTCTCTCTCTCTCTCTCTCTCTCTCTCTCTCTCTCTCTC
>NC_022010.1:29726600-29729552 GCF_000317375.1 Microtus ochrogaster | reverse complement strand
CTGTGTAATACTCCTGGTTGTCCTGGAACTCACTCTGTAGACCAGACTGGCCTCAAACTCACATAGATCTGCCTGCCTCTGCCTCCTGAGTGCCACTGCCACCCGGCAGGAAGTATCTCTTGAGGGCCTCTTTCCCACCATTAAAAATCAAAACAACACAAAAGTCTAAACAACAACTACCCAGATGGATCTAAGCCATCCAACCGACATCTTCCTGCCTTGTTCACTCTTCCAAACAGACCAGCAGGGATGGAAGGATCCTGCCTCAGTCAAGACAGGAAGAAACGATTCTCAACCCATGTGGACTACTTTAGATCCTTCGAGTGGTCTGACCCAGCACGGGCCTCTCGGAAGTCAACGAATGGCATGCTAATAATAAACGCCGCGCTGCTGGAACAGCTCGTGGTAGCTGTTTCTTCTTGGTTCTCACGCAAAACCATCTAGGGTTGTTCAGCCTCTGAGCTTGATCTCCTTCATCTGCTCACATTTGGAGAAAAAGCTACTGTTAGCCCCATTTCACGGGCAGGTACCTGAGGTGGACAGAGGTGCATCACCATCCCAGCTCCAGAGCTAGAAAGATCTGACAGAGTGCAGAATGGATCTAACTGCTCAAGCAAGCAGTTGCTCCAGGTGCGGAGTAGTGCTAAGCAGTGGGCTTCAGTAACTCTATGCTCCACATGCCAACGTTCAGCTCAAAAAGTTTCCGCCGGATGGAGAGGTACAGAACTCTACAGCCTCAGGGGGCAGGAGGGGAAGGGACTTGGTGACAGGCAAAACAAGTACTCAGTTGTTGTACCTCAGTCTCTACGTTTTCTGCAACGTTCTCTCTGTGACCTTGGATTCTTTCCTTGTGGGGCGGGCTCATTGTGACAGAGACATCACCAAAGAAGCAAGATTCTCTCACACACGTTCCAGTCCTGGGAACAGTGTTCCCAATTTCCACACATGAGTGACCATGACATTTGAAAAGCCATGTTCTTTAGTCAGAACCTCCCCAGCTGGGATCAGGGCTTATCTGTCCCATCCCTGAAGCTTCCCAGGCAGCTCACTCTAGCCCTGGGGCTGCTGCTGGCCTTTTGAAGGCAGCTGGCTGGTCTCCAGAAGGCAGGGGGGTGATGAATGTGCCTGAGGGACTCCACACCCTCCCCCTGAAGACCAGGAGGAAGCCAGGCAACTCAATTGACATGAGACCAACACCCTCCTCCGAGCAACAATGAGAGGGGGGATTTCCATCCTGCCCATCTCCAGGTAACCTAAGTCCATCTTAAAACTGCCAGGATGTGGTCTAACCTTTGCAATTCTGACCTTTGCAACATTATTAGCGTCTAGAAGTTTCTCTTCCCACCCCCACCCCACTTTTCAGGTACCCCAGACACAGCAAACGCTTCATTAACTTCATTAGCATTCTCTGCATTATTCACGAGGCACAAGTGGCTTCTTGGTGCTTTTATATTTTTTCCACAGCTCTGTCAGGGGAGGATCAGATTCTAAAGGATGGGGGATATGTTTCCATATTCGAATACACAGTGGGTGTCAGATAAATGCTAGCCAGTGAGCACAGTGCTGAGACCTCTTCACCAGTCAAGGGAACAAAGGAGCCACGAACCTGTAACGACAGACGCAGTTTTTCAAAGTTTTCTTCCAGTTCCTTCTTCTCAAATTCATGGGCAGATATCAGTTCTGGAAAGAAGGAAGAAGAAATCACATCATTATGAAATGGACCTTTCTTCTGAGAAGCACAGAACAAGGCTGTTTGGGTGGATGAGGACACGTGACTTTGGGTCCACAGATGATGAACGGCTACAGCAGATTCAAGGTTTCTTCTTAGTCGGAAGTCGGCTGTGGTGATCGGAATGTGGTTTGTGAGAGAAAGAAAGAAGTGACCGGAAGAAAGAGAGCTGAGAAAAAGCACATGCGTGTTCACCAGTACGTGTGCACATGTACTTGGGTATGCTGCATGTGAGGCCATGTGAGAACCTCTGTCAACAGCACCAGCTGAATGTCCCACCTTTCCTAACAGTGAAACAGTTGTTTTCCTCTGTCCCCAGGATTTGCTTTCCCGGCTTCAAAGCATCCATGTCAGGCTGAGGAAGGAGCTTTTCACTCAGCAATTGGAGATGACATCTTGCCAACCATGCCAGCTTCACAGTGTGCTTGAGGGATCAGTGCTGAGTCAACAAAGACATCTTAGTGGCCTCTGGCTCATACTCTGCGGACTAGGGATCCCCAGAATTTGCTTGAACAAAGACTGGTTATAAGACATTCAACCTGAAGCAAAGGTTGAATGCTCTGTCTCTCTCAGGAGTTTTGGGATAACTCTGCTCTGTGTAAAGTCACATCCAGGAAATAACTTATACATTATGCAGATGAAGGTGATGATGTAGGTGATATAGGTTATGATGTAGGTGATATAGGTGATGATGTAGGTGATATAGGTGATGATGTAGGTTATAATGTAGGTTATGATGTAGGTGATATAGATTATGATGTAGGTGATGTAGGTGATATAGGTTATGATGTAGGTGATGTAGGTGATATAGGTTATGATGTAGGTGATGGTGTAGGTAATATAGGTTATGATGTAGGTAATATAGCTAATGATGTAGGTTATGTAGGTGATGATGTAGGTGATATGGGTTATGATGTAGATGATGTAGGTGATAATGTAGGTGATGATATAGGTGATATGGGTTATGATGTAGACGATGTAGGTAGATGATTGATGTAGGTGATGATGTAGGTGATGATGTAGGTGATGATGTAGGTGATGATGTAGGTGATGATGTAGGTGATGATGTAGGTGATGATGTAGGTGATGCAGGTGATTGATGTAGGTGATGATGTAGGTGATGCAGGTAATGATGTAGGTGATGATGTAGGTGATGCAGGTGATTGATGTAGGTGATGATGTAGGTGATGCAGGTAATGATGTAGGTGATGATGTAGGTGATG
>NC_022010.1:29713834-29726500 GCF_000317375.1 Microtus ochrogaster | reverse complement strand
TGTAGGTGATGTAGGTGATGATGTAGGTGATTATGTAGGTGATGATGTAGGTGATGCAGGTGATTGATGTAGGTGATGATGTAGGTGATGTAGGTAATGATGTAGGTGATGTAGGTGATGATGTAGGTGAAGTAGGTGATGATGTAGGTAATGATATAGGTGATGTAGGTGATTGACGTAGGTGATGATGTAGGTGATGTAGGTATTAAGAAAATGCATTCCGACCCCTCTAGACAGGAAGAGTCTTATTATCTGGGTAAAGCCCATCTTATCCTGGGCAGACCAGCAGTTTTTGTGGTATGACTAGAAGGGTGATGGTCTCCTTTACCAGCCTGGATCCTGTTTTTGGAACAAGAGAGTCCTGGGGATACCAACAATTACCATTTGGGTCACTAGGAGTTGTAACTGAGAAATCCATGTAGTTTCCATGAGCACAGATCTTTATGGTGATGAGGGTTGTTAAGAATCTCGTTTCCACAGCCAAAGTTTTCATCTTTGGAAAAATAAAATTTGTGTTTATTTTATTGACTTTATTTTTTTTAAGTTTATTGTATTTTGTACATGAATGTTTGCTTACATGTATGTATGTGTACCATGTGCATGTCTGGGGCCCAGGAAGGCCAAAAGAACTAGAGTTACAGATAGTTGTGAACTATCATGTGGGTGCCGGCAACTGAACCTGGCTCCTCTGCAAAAACAGCCAGTGCTCTTAACCACCGAACCATCTGTTCAGCCCCCAGTTTTACTGACTATATGAATTGGCCTTCTCGTCTATATGCCTCTGTGTACTATTAGTTTTATTGGCCACTGAGACTATCACCCTACATATCACAATGAATTTTAAGCTCCTATTATATAGATTCATATCATCGCAACTTCATACATAACAATTCAAAGGCCTTGGATGGGGTGTCTAAAGCAAGACTTCATTGGTCAGAAAAAAAATCAACCAGGCTTATTTGTGTGAAAATACAAGGGGAAAAGAGAGCAGGTACATCACAATTTACAGAATCCATACATCCAAAGCCCCTCTCCTGAGGGACTGTGTCTGTAGCTTGGGAGTGAGCACTGCTGGGGGTGGGGGTCCCAACACCCCAAGGGAATGGAGAACAAATATTATTGCTTACTATACAATATTGGCTTCCCACAATGCACTTCTTTATTACAAAGTCATGATACTCCGTCCCTGCTCTTTAAGGTGATTCTTCTCGACTCCCGCTGCATAGTAGAGTTTTGGAAAGTCTGGAATTTTGGAGGCAGGGTCTACATGCCATTGCCTTTTAAAGTCTCCAGGTCATTTCAGAGTGTAGCCGAGGGAACGGATGTGTAATTCAAGACTCGGGTGTACTGGACCAGTTCTTGGGGCCCTTTTCTCTCTTGTCTCCTGTTTGGCTTATGGCAAAGGTGCTTGAGGGAGGAGACAGGTGAACATCAAGTACCTTACAGCCAGTTTGTTGTTAGAAAGACTATTTTAAAACAAGAAAAAATTGGGGGCTGGAGAGATGGCTCAGAGGTTAAGAGCATTGCCTGCTCTTCCAAAGGTCCTGAGTTGGATTCCCAGCAACCACATGGTGGCTCACAACCATCTGTAATGGGGTCTGGTGCCCTCTTCTGGCCTGCAAGCATACACACAGACAGAATATTGTATACATAATAAATAAATAAAACCAATAAAAAATTCCAAAGTAAATTCTCATATTGAAAATACATTGATTCAATGCTAACTTTTATTGCTTTTAATAGATAGTTGAACAACCAGCTGACTGGGAAAAATAAGCAAAAGGAGGAATTCAGGCTGGTAAGAATCTCATGGGGATTTTTAATATTCCCTCAAGGTTTACAGAACTCCTCTAGAGGAGAGAGGTAAGCGCGAGGATTCATAAAGCTTTAGACATGGGCCTGGCGATGGAACCCTGGGCCTCCTATGTGCTAGCCAAGCTCCCCCAGCCCTGCCTGAAGCCTCGCTTTCTAGTTCTTCTCCTTACAGGAATGAACACAAAAGCTTCAGTAGAAAGGGAAAAAAAGGACAGAAAAGAAGGAAAGGAGGGATCCTTATCTCTGCCGCCAGAGGGGCTCAGCATGGCCACTCTGGCCTGCTGCTCACGGCTCGTAGATACCTTGAACTTTGTGGTCATAGTCATCCTGCAGGATCGTGATGGCAACCGTGTGGTTGTTTTCCATCTCCAGCAGAGCAGCCTCGTGGCTGGCAGTGATGTCTTCCACCTGAAGGAAAGGCATGGTTACTGGTTATCCAGAGAGCTGGGGTGGCTGTTGGAATCATCTTTGCTGCTGGGAAAACATAGGTGCAGCTCAGTAAGATGACAAAGCTAGCAGTCCTGCCAAAGACAAGTTACTCCGCGGGGATGATTGGCACCCCCAGTCTAGTACCAAAGTGCCACAACCTAACTCAATGAAAAAAGATAGAAGCTCAACTCAGCCAGGCAGTGGTGGTGTGCACCTTTAATCCCAGCACTTGGGAGGTAGAGACAGATGGGTCTCTGTGAGTTCAAGGCCAACCTTAAGAGGGTATTAGATCCCCCAAGAACTAGGTCTACTAAGCTAGCTTCAGGATAGCAAGGGCTACACAGAGAAACCCTGTCTCAAAAAACAAAAAGCAATCAAACAAACAAATAAGCCCCACCCCGGAAGGACTGTCCCAGGCACCTCTGCAGAGTCCTGGACCACTCCATCATGTTCTTCCTTCATCCTGTCAGGAAGTGATGGGGCAGGAAGAGTTCTCCATGCCTCCTCTCAAAGTATCCCAGTGTCAGGTGAGTGGGAACTCCTCTTTCCTAAGCTCTCAGTGAGCATCCTACCCCTTCCACCCTTAGAAGGTAGGCATTTCTATGCCCATTTTGCAGATGAGGAAACAAAGGCTTAGGTTTGACATGTGTGGGGGGTGGGGGTGAGCATGTGTGCAGTATGAGGCCATAGAGGGGATTAGATTCCCCCAAGAATAAGGGGTTGTGAGCAGCTCCACATAAATGCTGAGACTGGGCACGGCTCCTCTGGAAAATTAGTCAGGGTTCCTTCTTCTTCTTCTTTTTTTTTAAAATAGATTTATTTATTTAATGTACAGTGGGCTTTTGCCTGTATATATGTCTGTATGAGGGTGTCAGATCTCCTGGAACTGGAGTTGCAGACAGTTGTGCACTGCCTTGTAGGTTTTGGGAACTGAACCCAGGTTCTCTGGAAGAGTAGCCAGCGTTCTTAACCACTGGGCCATCTCTTCAGTCCCAAATTATTTTATTTTTATTAGTGTGTGCGTGCATGTGTCTGTATGTGGGTCTATGCAGAAGGCACCAGATTCCCCGGAGCTGGAGTTACAGGTGTCGTGGGCTGCCTGACACGGGTGCTGGCGATGGGACTCTGGTCCTCTGCAAGAGCAGCCAGAGCTCTTGAGCCCTGAGGGCTCTCGGCCCTTCCATCGCTTCTCAAAATAGCTGCATCGGCTGCAGTCGGGAGTTTGACACGAGAGGAACTGGGGACATTTCACATTCCAACAATAATGACAATGAATGAATTTCCACTTGGAATAATCTATCATCTCCCCCTACAACCTTTCTCTGTCTCCGTGTCTGTCTCTGGTGTCAGGGAACAAATCATCTTTATTTATGCTAGGCAAATACTCTTCCACAGTGGTTCTCAACACCCCCCCTCCATACTTCAACTTTTCAATACAGTTCCTCAGACCAGGCCATAAAATTATTTCATTGCTACTTCATAACTGTAAGCTGCTACTGTATGAATCATAATGTAAACATCTGATATGCAGGGTACCTGATATGAGACTGCCCAAAGGGGTTGAGAACAGCTTTTCTAAGCTTTTCTACCAACAAGCAACCTTCCTAGGATAGTCTCTTCTCTCTCTCTCTCTCTCTCTCTCTCTCTCTCTCTCTCTCTCTTCCCCACCCCCCCAGCACAAATTATTATTTCTTAAAACAGGAAAATCACTGGTCAGAGCCAACAAGGAGCTTACAACATCTCAGTGCTAATGTGGACCTAGAAGCATCATGTCACTACAATGACTGGGCATTATTGATTAAAGCGACCTGAGCCTCAAATAACTTGTGGCTCTGCGCTCTGAATCACTCAGAAGCGGGGAAGCGGGGATGACTAGAACAGGATTTAATCACCCAGTTGTTGGCTTCAGGTTCTAATGGGATTTCTGTCTAAAACCTCTCAGCGTGAGGCAAAATAAAATAAGCAATTGGTTGAAACAAAGGGGACCGGAGAGATGGCTCAGATATTCATAGCACTTCTTGTTCTAACAGAGGACTTTGGTTCGTTGTCCAGCACCCATAGCAGGCAGCTCACAACTGTCTATGATGTCAGTTCTAGGGGGGACCAGAGCCCTCTTCTAGTCTCTGTATGCACAATAGTGCACATAAACACACATAGGCACATACTCTTCCCTTTCTGTTCCACTAAAATTGTCACAGCACTCTCTGTAAAAAATAAACACCACAAAATGTCTAGAAGCACGGTTCTTACACACCCAGGTGTAAAGAGAAACCCTTTCCTCGGTCCTTGGTGGGACTCTACACTACTGATCTCTTACACAAATTTCTACGAGGAGCTTCAGAAAAGAAAGGTAGATACAAAGATAAACTTCCAGAAGAATCGATGTCCCTGTCGTAAATACGGCTCAGCTGGTAACAGTCCATTATGTCGGCAGCCAAGGTGTATGCCTTGACCTGTTAGATGGCACATCTGTGATTTAGTGCTGAGGGATTACTACCATCAACACAGTAAGGATGATGTCCTTTTCAGCCTCTGGGAGGTGCTTTTATGAATGAAATATTGACTTTCTAATTCCAACGAGCCATATGGAATTAAAGGAATGGCCGGAATATCCAGAAAGGTATCAATGGAATCTCGTGAGCTACTATTTCAACAAATGCTTGCTCTTCAGTAATTTCGGCCTCACGTCTCTTTGATTTTAAAGCCCCCCCCCCCTTAGGCAGGAAATGGTTCTGCCTACTGTGGGACTCCTCTCTCCTGTCAGCTATTAACATCTATGGCTTCCCTTCCTATGGTACCAGTTTCTGCAGAGCAGGAGCTCACAGACAGGAAGTAGGAAAGCTCAGCCTGAGAAGATGTCAAAACCCTCAGAAGATATTTGCTCGAATTTAGACCGGTTTTCCCAAAGGGCACAAAAGATGGGTTAATGTATTGTAATTGACAAAATCAGAGAAAGGTTATCCTCCACTGTCAGACAGGGGCAAGCAGAGCGGTTTCAAAGAGAAACGGCTCCCATAGGCTCCCATACTTGAATGCTGAGTCCTGGGTTCGAGGTAGCGTTTGGGGATGTTTAGGTGGTGAATGAAGCCTTGCTGGAGGAGGTCGGTCACCTGGGGTGGGTTTTAGAGTTTACAGCCTCACGGTTATTTCCAGATCACCCTCTGCTTCCTGTTTACAGGTGAGGATGTGAACTCTTAACTCCCTTCTCCTGCCATCTTGCCTGCTGGTTGCTGCCTTGACTTTCCTATGATTGCTGCCTTGACTTTCCTACGATAGAATCTTCTTACCCACCGGAACTGTAAGCCAAAATAAGCTCTGTTTTCCATAAGCTGGTTTCTCGGCACGGCGTTTCATCATGGCAACAGAAAGATAACCAATGCAGAAAGCTTCTGTTGCTTGAAGAGCTTTCTTTTTTGTCTAGAACCTTGGGCAGAGAGAGCCCCGTGAGACCACTGCTGTCTACTGTCTGCCCCCTTAACAGAGACGGGATTCGGGGCTCTTCCATGGAGGTGGCTGCCAGGTCACCCACCAAACGGCACCAGCCCTTTGGAGAAACGGCTATTCCCTGTAGCAGGACTCCGTTCTGGAGTCAGCTTGCTACTCAGCGGGGCTGGGTACAGAGACACCAGGGGAGAAAAGCTGCTGCCTAAGGCGAGCAAGGAAGGAGTTGTGGGCTTTACTTTGCCCCCAGAGGCAATTAACTGGGGATTTGGAGAGTCACTTCCAGAAGATGTATTCTGAATGGAGCATCACGTGCGCTCATTTTCTCATTAACCTCAAACCAGATTAAACTACCATTTGCCCCCATCCCAGCTGCGCATCCTCATCAGAGGAGCCTGAGAGAGCCAGCCCGTGTTTACCCCTCCTGCACCCGCCCACCAACCGGGAGCCCAGCCCCTGCTTCACCCCAGTCTCCTAGACACTGGCCCAGAGCACGTGGTGGCAGGCCGAACTGGAGCTTCCAGACCGACTCCATCGGGTTCCCACGGTAGCCTCCTCTTCAGCCTAAAGGGCAGTGTCCCCGAGATCCACGTCTCCCCAGTACCAGACAGGTCCTGGGGGCTCATTCTGTTTGTGTAGAGTGTATTCTCCTGCCGACCAAATAGAGCTGGCTGGGTGGGCGGGTTAAGGAGACATAACAGAAGGTGATAGGCTTAGTGAGTGATCTCTGCCTGTTCAAACTCCTCATGGGGCGCTGTTCCTGCAACTCACCTTTCATTCTCGAGGATGACTTTTTAAAGAAAATGGAGGATTTCTAGGATGAGTTTTGTGGGATGAGCTGATGAGCAGTGCGGTCTTCAAAGAAGACGAGTACCCTCTGCTCACACTCGATGTGACAGAATTCTGGTGTCTTACTTAACCCTGGGACTCTGTTTTCTTACCTGTAAAATGGGATGGAACCGGCATCTGGCAGGGTGATGGAGTCCGCGTACATCAAGTTTGGAAGTAGTGGCTGGTGCAGAACCTGGTCTACGCACAGGTTTGCTTAACACCTCTCTGCCCACAGAGAATATGCGAAGAACAGATGACCAATAAGGGTCACATGTAAAACTGCAATCTCAGGTAAGTTCTCACAGGTAAGAACTAATTATAGACCTAGAAGGAGGAGAGGGTGCCATGGCGTCTGCAGAAACAGCATTCTAGGCACCGGGTGCAGAGAGAGCCAGAATGAGGCTGGAGAGTGAACTTGACCCATTTTCTCAAGTGCCTCAGGCTCTTCTCCCATCACCGGTGTGGAACAGCCAGCCAACTCACCTGCTCTTGGTGCTGGCAGCGCATGCGCAGCAGCTGGTCCTGATGCTCCGCCCGCAGGCGTGCGCTCTCCGTCTGGAACTGCTGCTGAAGCCGCTCCCGAAGCTCCTGCACCTCGGCCTGCTGCTGCCAGCCCAGCCTTCTCAGCTCCTCCTCGAACCGCCTCTCCAGCGCCTCCTTCTCCTTCTGCAGCTTCTCACATTTGGCGGTGTTGAAGGCTGCAGGGAGCACGGAGCTCTTTAGCAATGTGGGGAGCAGACGCTGCGATGACCCACTGTGAGCCCACCTGAAGCTTTCAAAAATAAAACTGAAACAGGAATCGCTGGGTGGGGAGTGTAACTCAGCGGTAGAGTGCTTGGCTTGGCACGCACGAGGCCCCGAGTTCCACTCCCAGCATCAAAAACTGATTAAAGAAATAAACAAATAAAAACTACGCCGTAGCCAGGGGTGGGGGCACATCTTTTTAACCCCAGCATCCTGGAGGCAGAGGCTGGGGATATCTGTGAATTCGAGGTCTAGTCCAGGCCATCAAGGACTGGCTACACAGTGAAGCTCTGTCTCAAAAATAAGCAACTAGAGAAACCACAAACACCTCAAAAGCTAATTTAGCATAATATATTATCACAAAAGACTCTCTCCCCTTGAACAATTTGAGAATGAGATGCCTATTGGCTGTCCCTTTTTGCCCCAATTCCCTAGTGTGTAGACCCTACTTACCCACAAGGCCAGCACACTCAGGAGATCTGGGACACAATGGTGCCACCCAGTGCTCGGAACTGTTAACATTGACCCAGTCAAGGTCCAATGTTTTTCTACTGATACAGCTTGTGTCCCTATTGTTAGACATTTGTTTCCAAGACTTGCTGGTATTGATAATATTACAGATAATAGAGCAAACATATTCACCCATGTGCAGGGTCCGTTTTCATTAAAATGAGCTCTCGGGAGTGGAAGTTACAAGGTTTTAAAGACCACGATGTCGTCATGCAGTGGTTGGTGCTTTCTTTAAAATTCCATAGTTAGCCAATAATAAATCTGTGACCACCAGGGGGCGGTATGGCACCTGAAAAGTGCCCTGGGGGGGGGGGACACACTGCTCCGAACGACTTACTTTTCTTCCTAAATTCTTCTTTTTGGCGAAGATATTAAGAGGAGACCATAAAAGGAGTGACGAAAAATGAGGTCTGAGGTGTTTACAGAGGGAGAATACGTCGGAGAGCCACCAGCCCACCTGTTGTGTTTGGAGACACACTCTGCTCCTAGGGCATGGTGGCTACATCAGAGCTGGCTCAGAGTAAACAGGAGCTGGCATCTGTATCCTTGCCTTACCTAGACAGGGACTGATGTTCCCAACAGCCCTGCTAGGTGTCTAGTAGGCAGTCCACACCCCACTGTAAAGAGCAGGGAGTGGACCTAACTAGTTCAAGGTGAAGGCAAGGTCTGCGGCAGAATCAGGAGCATGGACAACCTCCATGATGCACCAGTATTATAATGTCTCCGAGGTGAGACCAGGCATTGGCATACCTTCCTTAAACCTCCAGTGTCTAGAACTGTCATCCTTTGCCCGTCTCTTTCCTTACAGGCGGGCAAGGCCAGTGCCCTTTGTATTCTGTGCTCAGATAGGCAGGGAACCTTTGGATGGATATTGAGCGGTGGGTGTAGCTAAGTGGTAGAGTAGGTGCAAGGTGTTGGGGTCCATCCCCAGCACCCAAAAGATATCTAGTCATTGAAGGAGTACCTGCTGGGTGCTGAGCACAGTTCTAGGGCACAGGGGCAGGAAGGCAGGCTGTTACAGGAGCAGTAGCTTGAAGGAGAAATGCCCCTACTCTCAGAACTTTAATCATTTGGTCCCCAGTCGGTGACTGTTTGGGGAGCTTTAGGAGGTTTGGAAGTATGTCACCGTGGGCAGGCTTTAAGCTTAAAAGAGAGAGGAGGAGCTGATGTGGGATGTCCTTCTGTATACATGTTGCTTTTATTGGCTAATGAATAAAACTGCTTTGGCCTATAGCAGGCAGAATATAGCCAGGCTGGAAAATATATATATATATATATATATATATATATATATATATATATATATATATATGAGAGAGAGAGAGAGAGAGACAGACAGACAGACAGACAGAGACAGAGACAGACAGACAGAGTAGGCAGAGTCAAAGAGATGCTATGTAGCTGCCGAAGGAGAAAGATGCCTACCGGTAGGCCACAGCCTTGTGGTGATACACAGATTGATAGAAATCAGTTAATTTAAGATATAAGAGCTAGCTAGAAATATGCCCGAGACATCGGACATACAGTATTGTAATAAATATAGTTTCTGTGTGATTATTTGGGCCTGTGCAGCCGGGAAACAAACAAGCAGTCTCCGTTTACAAAATGGTGCCCAACGTGGCTTCCTGAGAACGGAATTAAGGTAGACAGTGATGCAAGTCAGTCCTCACATGGACATTCATTAATCCATGATCCAGTGACGCTGATGATTTCTGTGTGCAGTGCTTGGACCTAGCTGGGCTCCCTCCCTTCCACCTGAACTTGCAAAGGCCCTGGGTAGGCACAGTTCTGGTCCAACTAAGGAACAGAAAGGTCACTGATGGGGCACCAGCATCCTTAGAGGAGGGAGGTCAAGTTCCAGGGGCAGGCGGAGGCACATCATGAAGGCCCGTGGTTACACTATGGCATTATGGGTATGTTCCTGCAACAGCTCCCAGAGTCTCAGAAGGGAAGAAATAATGATTTCCACTCTGGGTAGCTGCATGGAAAATGATGTATGAGACAAGGAGAAGAGGTCAGGGGAGGTCTGGAGTTCAGGCACTGAGCTACGTGGCATCAGGTGACTTGGATGATTGGATGAGAGATGAAGCATGGGGAAGGATGGATAAGGGATGAAGAAGGGGGATGGGGAGATGAGTGGTTGGATGATTGGATAAGGGATGAAGAAGTGGGGATGGGGAGACGAATGGTTGGATGATCAGATGAGAGATGAATCATGGGAAGGATGGGGAGACGAATGGTTGGATGATTGAATGAGGAGTGTCCGTCATAGAGTGGAGAGTACTCTCTAGCTCCCAGGAGTCCTCGCAATACCGAGACTCTGAAATGGCAAACTCTGTAGATAGCAGATGAGAACGGAGCCGGAAGAGCAAGCACAGAAGGGCAGTGGCCAGAAGCCTCAGGACACTGACCCAGCTGGCCCGGGGGGGCTAGATGTGACCAACACTAGCTGTTGGGCTTCTCAAAGTCATCTGCCCCCCTGAGCTTAACATCAAAGAAGGACATTGGTTGCATCGCACACTCGGACCTTGCTATGATTTGCATCTGAAACATCTCCCATGGGCTCAGATTTTGCATACTATTCTTGGTCTAGTGATATCTTGGGAGGGAGGTTAGAGTCCTTAGGAGGTGACAAAGGCTGGTCACCAGGTGTCTTTGAAGGGTACATCTGACCTCCACTCCTTGCCCTACTCTCTGCCTCCTGTTTCAGCATCAGGTGCCTACCATAATGAGCTGTGTCACCCCAGAGGGTTGCGTGATACCCACTGAAAAGACAGGCGTGTGTGTGTGCCACTTTACTTTGTTTATTCTTTTCCATTTTAAAACATTTCTGGGTATGGGTGTTTTGCCTGCATGTATGTCTTTGTGCCTGGTGCCTGCAGAAGCCGGAAGAGGCGTCAGATCTCCTAGAGATGGAGTGACAGATGGTTGTGAGCTGCCATGTGGGTGCTGGGAATGGAACCTAGGTCCTCTGCAAGAGCAGTTAATGTTCTTACCTGCTGAACTACCTTTCCTGCCCTGGGTATTTAAATTTCCTACAAAACATACCCCCAAAAGAGGAACGCTTTGATCACAGAGAGAAATGTGCTTTTACACTGAATTACTCGCTTCTTGGAGATGCAGGAAATGAGCACTAACAGCAGCGCTTGACATACGTGTGTGCTTCATGGATTATGCAGCAGTTTTGATGGGGATGTCCCCCTTAGGCACCGGCATCTGCACTCTTGATCCCCAGCTTGTGGCACTGTCTGGGGAAGTGTTACGGGCCCTTTAGGAGGTGCAGTACCGCTGGAGGAAGCAGGTCCCTGGAGGAAGGCTTCACTTCCAGTTTTCTCTCTTGATAATCTGTGGCTGAAGGTGTGCTCTCTCGGCTCCCTGCTCCAGCTGCCATGCCTCCCTACCAAGATGGATGCTTACCCTGGCATCTTAGTTGGTGCTGGATTCTACTTATGTGACCTATATCTCAGAGATACCCTAGAGAGCAGTAACAACCCTGTTAGTCTTGTATTTCAGAAGAAGAGCTAGGAGAAGGAGCAGACATAAAAATAAAAACCCCAATGGATTTGAAGTCTGTCAGGAGTCAGAGCGGCTTTGTGTCACTCAGTGCATTCTTTAAGATGCGCAAGTCAGCGAGGTGATGGTGACTGGTCCCGTGTGGAACAGTAACTGCAGAGTGTCTAAGTTACGTCTCGGAGAGAGGGGAAGGTTACAGGCATGGTTTACAAGCAGAGGAAGAAAGAGGAAATTGATTAGAGATGGTTTAAAGCTTTCAAAAAGAGAAACCATGCTGTCCAGATGAGAACTGGTCACACACCACGCACAAACAGAATGGCATTCTATAGATGTCTCCACGTGGAGCCTGCTCCTTTGTTTTGTCCATTTAATTTGGGTATCCAGACTTTTAAAGGGATCTCTATGGCATCAGCTTACACAACTCACCATGTCAATACCTTGGGCTTTCTGTGGCCACACTCTGCAAGGGAAGCTAATGGTTTCACATGGCCAAAGTGCTTGGTTATTTATTACTTCATTCCCCCCCTCCCATGTAAAGGCATCAGAAAGTGAACCTTTTCATCTGACCTCAAAGATCTGACGCATAAGTGACCCAGGTTATACTTATCTCCATAGTGAACATGCCTTTGAGAAAGAGCTTTTGAGGCTGGGCGGTGGGGGCACATGCCTTTAATCCCAGCACTCGGGAGGCAGAGGCAGGCGGATCTCTGTGAGTTTGAGGCCAGCCTTGTCTCCAAGAACTAGTTCCAGGACAGGCTCCAAAGATACAAAGAAACACTGTCTTGAAGAAAGAAAGAAAGAAAGAAAGAAAGAAAGGAAGGAAGGAAGGAAGGAAGGAAGGAAGGAAGGAAGGAAGGAAGGAAGGAAGGAAGAGCTTTCGATGACTTTAAACGCTGGTGAGCATGTACTTTGGACCCCTTTCACCAGGGAGAAAGGATCCCCCCTGAGTTCTAGAAAATGCCTCCCTGGACCCAACCATTTTCAAAGCCTCCATGTTTCAGAGGCCTACTCCACAGAACATCGCCAATTTAGTCTTCTATCCCATGGCTCACGTGGCCGCATTCCCGGTTTGTAATAGGCCGGTGAGGAGGCCAAGTGCCGCTAGAGAGGAAACTACTGTGTTGAAGGTGACGGGTTCCCCCTTTTCCTTCTGCTTCTCAGGCCGTTGAGTCAGTGTATGCCCTGGGGCTTGGGAGACTCGTCTCTGATGTGAGGTTTGCTCAGACATATGACGTGTGTGTGTGTGCATTGTGCAAGTGTGTGTGTGCATTTTGCAAGCATGTGTGTACGTTGTGCAAGTGTGTGTGTGCATTGTGCAAGTGTGTGTGTGCGTTGTGCAAGTGTGTGTGTGCGTTGTGCAAGTGTGTGTGTGCATTGTGCAAG
>NC_022010.1:29702264-29713734 GCF_000317375.1 Microtus ochrogaster | reverse complement strand
TGTGTGTGTGCGTTGTGCAAGTGTGTGTGTGCGTTGTGCAAGTGTGTGTGTGCATTGTGCAAGTGTGTGTGTGCGTTGTGCAAGTGTGTGTGTGCATTGTGCATGTGTGTGTGTGCATTGTTCAAGTGTGTGTGCATTGTGCATGTGTGTGTGTGCATTGTGCAAGTGTGTGTGCATTGTGCAGGTATGTGTGTGTGCATGGTGCATGTGTGTGTGTGCATGTGTGTGTGTGTGTGTGTTTACTATCTTAAATTTCACATGGAACGATGGATTACCATTTTAAAATCTTCAAAGCTTAGTATCACCTAAGAGACATGAATTTCCCATAAGCTTGGCACAGTGTCCCCATCTCTTCAAACGCCTCAAGGGACAAAGCAGGCCACATAGAACTGTTTCTACTGACTAACCTTACACATACACACAGAGCAAGCAAGGTATTCAGGCAATGCCAGCAGCCTGAGTATGCCTGTGTGCATACATGTATGTTATGTAGGTAGAGATAATTGATTCCTCATATGCATGTATATGATTTAATACATATTACTGATTTTTAGAGATTTACTGTTATTTCTGATCATGTACATGTGTCTCTATGTGTGAGCATGGTCATGTGAGTGTGTCAGATCCCCTTAGAGCTGGAGTTACAGCTGGTTGTGAGGCACCCAGTGGGTGCCAGGGTGCTGCAAGAACAGCCTGTATTCTAACCCCGAGTCACCTCTCTGGCCCTGAGTGTGTATATTGTCTAAGAACCAATAATCCAACCCGTGCTCCCATTTACCATCCTAACAGAATCGTCCATTCAATGCCCTGTTTGGACGCTGGCTGGGCTGCCAGTATCCCTCACACAGAGCGATGCCACAGTGACTTTAAACAAAGCCAGGACACCCCTTCCTGCAGAGTGCTAGGTGAGCTCCCTAAGGAGACAGGTTTCTCCTCCTGGGTAGTCTGAGGCAAATCACCTGCAGCTGCTGATCGGTCCAGCCAATGGGCTCAAGTCCACACTGCAAGGGAGCATCCCGCTGAATAGAACAGTCCCGCCTGCTTTCGTCATTATGGGGGTTTCTCTAGGAGCCCCACCTCCCCGCCAACATGCGGATGGCTCTACCTTCCAGTCACCATGACAGAGAGGACACTGAGAAGTAAGTGTCAACTGTCAAATGAAGGTTACATCTCACCAGGGTTTAATTGTGTGCTTTTTTTTTTTCAACTTGACAGAAACTGGTTTAGTCTGGGAAGAGGGAACCTCAGCTGAAGAACTGCCCCATCAAATTAGCCTGTGGGAAAGTCTTTGGGGGCGTTTTCTTGATTCATGGTCGATAGGGGAGGACCCAGCCCACTGTGGGTGGTGCCACCCCCGGGCAGGTGGGCCTGAGCTGAATGGCAAAGCAAACTGAGGCAGCCATGGGGACCATGCAGATCCTTCTTCCAGGTTCCTGCTTGAGTCCCTGCCCTGATGTTCCTGAACGACGGACTGTGATCTCCTCCCCAAACTGTTTAAGGTCAGTGTTTAATCACACCAACAGAAAAGTAACCCAGACAAATGTATTCATGTCCCCAAAGCATGTAGCATGGAGTCTGGCTGGATCAAAGCCACACCTCACTGGGGTCACTGATGGCCAAGTGCAAGGTGCCACTAAAGAGCTGTAGAGCGTGAGGCTAGGAGGAGGGGTGTCTTAGTCAGTGTTCCGTGACTGTGAAGAGATACTGCGACCATGGAAACGCCTGGAAAGAAAACATTTAATTGGGGTGGCTTATCGTTTCAGAGGTCTAGTCCATTATCATCATAGGGAGAAGCATGGCAGCCAGCAGGCAGAATGGTGCTGGAGAAGGAGCTGAGATTTCTACATCCTGATCCACAGGCAGCAGAAGGAGACTGTGAGCCACACTGAGCATAGCTTGAGCACAGGAGACCTCAAAGCCACCCCCACAGTGACACACTTGCTCCATCAAGGCCACACCTCCTAACAGTGCCACCCAGAGGAACCGAGCAGGCAAATACCTGAGTCTGGGGGCCATCCTTATTCAAATCACCACAAATGACAACTAAGGAGAAAATCCAGACCTCAGGGAGTCCAGGTGGTGAATCGTAATGAACCCCTTTCACGCAATCCTGAACAGGGCCAGAGTAATAACAGAAGGCAAAAAAAAAAAAAAAATTGTAGGCTTCTGTGATCCCCAGGTGACACCTTGAGATAGATACAGCATTTCTTCATGGTGGCACTGAAGAAGGGGACAGGCTGTGTAACAGCATGGGCTGACAACTGTTGGGGCATCTTCCCATGTTGGGGATTAACCCCTCCAAGTCTCATTCCCTCAATGGAAAGATGAGATTTACACCACCCTCCTAGGCTAGTACGAGGCTCAAACAGAAAAACTCAGTCATGACTTGGTACCATGCTGGACCCCATAGATCACACAATGTCTGGGGTAATGCCCGTGGGTGAGATCGTGGCAAACAAGTATTAAATGCCCACTGTATGCTGGGTGCTGTACTGAGTGCTCACTGTATGCTGGGTGCCATCCTAGGTACTTGGGGGAATAGGTCACCGAGCTCACAGCTCTGGAAAGATGGCATAACTCTGACTTCACGCTCCTGTTTTCGAGATGGGCCCGAGAAGACCTTTATGATCTGAGTGTGAAGTGCCCCCCTCCCACCAAGACTCTTGGATACTAAAGCCTTGGACGCCATGGCTGGGCTTTGGGGAAGTCATTGGATCCCAAGGGCTCTGGTTTCACCCATAATTCCATGATGGCATTCCTGGGAGATGCTGAAAATGTAGGCTGTGAGGCCAGCTAGAGGTTCCTTCTCTGCTCTCTCTATCCTGGTTGCCACGAGATGAGCAACAGTGTTCTACCAAGTCCCGTCTGTCACCATGACCTTTTTGCACACCGCATGTCCCATAGCTACGCAGCTAGACGATCGTGGGCCAAAATCCCCGAGATCATGAACTGAAGTAAAGCTCGCCTCTGACCCCATTTTCTTGGGTATCCTGTATGTAATTAAAGGCTGACCACACAGTCCACACCAATCTGCATGTATCTCAAACCCTGGCTTGTTATCACTACACTGTTCTGTCTTGAGCCAGGGATTTTCACAACTTGAGCACAAGTCAGAACCACAGGAGGGTGGGCAAGAGGGGGGCATTAAAACAGACCGGCTGTTCCCACATTCAGTAGCGTGGTTGGTTTACGATTCAGCAGGTTTGAGGCAAGACCTAAGAGTCTACATTTCTAGCAATTTCCACGTGCTGCAGCTGCATGGTGCAGAACAGAAACATGCACTGTGGAGTCCACCCTGAACTCGCCTCATTTCATAAGCTAAGCAGAGCCGCACCTGGTTGGTACTTGGGTGGGCGATTTATCGTCATATGCAAGACACTAAAACAACCGCTCAGTGGACCTTAGGAAGTGCAGACATCAGTTAATTAGGTTTGTGGATTAGCTGGGGTGGGCCATGAGATTCTTTTTTTTTTTTCATATTTATTTATTTTTATGTATACAATATTCTTTCTGTGTTATGCCTGAAGGCCAGAAGAGGGCACTAGACCTCATTACAGATGGTTGTGAGCCACCATGTGGTTGCTGGGAATTGAACTCAGGACCTTTGGAAGAGCAGGCAATGCTCTTAACCTCTGAGCCATCTCTCCAGCCCGGCCATGAGATTCTTCATGTCAGACAAGCCTTTGGGCGAGGCTGCTACCACACTGAGTAAGTAGTAGGTCACCAGGGTCACTCAGCTGGAAGACCCAGAGAATCTTTCTTCCTGTGGCCATGTGTCAGGAAAGCCGCTTAAACAGTGGAGAACTGGCTGGGTTCCGCTGCAGCTGGGAGATGGTCTGCGTGTGTCTCTGACTCTCATGAACTAGCAGGTTGTTCCTGAGTTTGGCTATGTCGAGCTGGTAAAGCCTTTCGAAGTGGGATTACCTAGTAGGATCAGTGTGGGCATCACCTTCAGAAAGGGTTTGTGCTGGTGTCAAAGAGTGGATTTGTTTTCTAGGGACAGGTTTGTGTGTGCATGTGTGTTTTCATGGAGATCAGAGGACATAGTACCTTCAGGTCCTCGCCCCCTTTTTCTCAAGACATTTGCTTGGATCTTGCCAAGCAGGCTAGGCTGGCCGGCCACTGAGCCTCAGGGATTTGACTGTTTCAGCCACTGCTGGAGTCATAGTTATACCACCATACTCAGCTTACATTTTTTTAAATCTTAGTTTTGAGGCTCAAGCTCCAGTCTTCCTACTTGTAGGCAAACATTTCACTGACTAAGCTGTCTCCCCATGCCCCAGAATGGATTGTCATAAAGCAAAAGGCTAAAATTTCCAATCACTTTGTCAGGCAAAGAAGCTCCAGGTTAGATGCTCCCTCAGCGCTTACTGTGGTGGCAGCGCCCCCTGCAGGCCTCTCTGCCCATGTGCAGCCTACCCTTTTAAGAAATGGAGCTCTGGCTCACAGCGTGCCTTCCCAGGACCTGCCCCACCCTTTCTAAGAACTTCCATCACCCTGAACTCTAACATCTGCTTCCTCAGCCCAGTGAGACAGTGGCCACTGACCACAGTCCCTATGAGTGACCACATCTGAAGAACGGCGCTCAGCAAAGAGGTGGGACTCACTATGCATCTTTTCTTCTGGATTCTTGGAAATCACTGCCCCCTATATTTTGTGTATTTCATAACTGTGTGCCATGGGTTTCACAGTAGCAGCTACTGTATCATGGCTGGAAGTTTCCAAGGCACGGGCAGTCTGTGGAAGCATCCGGGTGATTATAACATGCTTGCACCTGGCCTCGCCAGGGTTCCTGGCTAAGAACCGAGGGTCTACAAACAAGAAGTCAGGCAGACAGCTGCCCGAGGACCTCTCAGCTCGGTGCCATTCATGTTTACAAGGCAATAATTCACCTAGTCCCTGCTCAGCCTCTGAAGATCGGTTCAGCTTTCTAGGAAGACCTGCCTATAAAGAGATGTCTTCCTCATCCCAAGTTAATAAACTGGCCACATGACTTTATAGCAAGCTCCAGCCAATGTAGTTTAGGTGTTTCCCTGGAAGCCAGAGGCACTCTTAGTGTACTAAAATGCAGATTTCAAAATCTAGAGCACAGTGAATTTGCTAATCAATGCCCACATTTATCTCTCAGCCTGGCCTCTCAGGATGATGCTTTACTGGAACCATCATTCTGATTAGTTAAGCTCTGACCACTGTCATCAACAGAAGCCTTTCAAATGTATTGTTATTACTATTACTTTTAATTATGTGTATATATGCGTCTGTGTGTAGGTATGTGCATGTGAGTGCAGTTGCCAAAGGCCAGAAGAGGGCGCCATATCCTCTGGAGCTGGAGTTAGAGGTGGTTGTGAGCCACCCAAGGTGGGAGCTGGGAACTGAATCAGGACCTCTGCAAGAGCGGTGTGTGCTCTTAAATACCGAGCCATCTCTCCAGCCCCAGCAGGAGCCTTTTAAAGAGAGAATTATGTGAAAGAGACTTGAGGATTTTTTCCCTTCCTTCCTTCCTTCCTTCCTTCCTTCCTTCCTTCCTTCCTTCCTTCCTTCCTTTCTTCCCTTTTTGTTTGCATACCGGGGGTGACCCCAGCAATTGTGTTATACAAGTGCTCTATGACTGAGCCACATCTACAACCCAAGGAATTCTGAGGCTTTAGCTAGATTACTGAAGGAACAAGTTAAGTTTTCATGGTTATGTGTGATGCAAAAATCGGTCCAGCTATCATTGTTTTCAACAGAAATAGCTTTCCCCAAGCACATATCCTGGCTGGGCAAACAGTTTTCATTAAAAAAGGCTGCCCTGAAGAATCGATAGGCATGCACTGTAATTTAGATGATTTTGTTCCACTTCTGCCACACCATGCAAGTAAAGTAAGCAACGATACCCTGGAACATATAAACGTGGTCCTGGTGGAGGAACAAGGAAAATCACAAGGGCATTAGATATGAGGAGAAAATCACCAGCGCTGAAGAATCTGCCTGGAGAAAAAAAAATTTATGTTTTAGATCCAAACACAAGCCTTGCCCTTCATGCAAGAAATTGAGCGGTTACCATGAGCACATACTCATCCTTCTTGCTTAAGGCAAGAATACGCGGACAAAACACAACTGTCTTCATTATCTTGCCAGTACAGAGGTTGAGCCAATGACATCTTTGCGGCACATTTGTAAAAGATCAAGTGTACGGAAGAACTGTTTGTCAGGGACTCCTCAACTTCCTCTAGGCTCAGCTGGTTAGCGCTTACAGATTTCTCTGGACTCTGGCCTCCGTTACATACTCTCTAAAACTCTAAGACCCCTCCTGCCTCACTTCCTGGGGTCCTAGGCGCTGTTGTCCTTTGGTATTAACAGAGATGGTCCCAGGACACCCGCTGCCAGCAACAGCCAAATCCAAAGATGCCCAAGTCCCTTTGATGGACTGATGGAATATACACAGAACCTGTGCACTTTATGTTAGACTACATTGCTTAGGGCAGCATGGCAAGGAAAAAAATCACCATGTTCAGAACATAAGGGAATTGTATACACTACTTTTGATCTGCGTCTGTGGAATCTGCGGATGGGAAACCCATGACTACAGAGAGATGACTGAACTTGCTGACTCTGCGCGTAAGCAGGCGTTTCTGGGGTCAGAGCCTTTGTCAGACTCTTATTTTACTGTTCATGCTTTGGCAAAGGGTTTGTCCCCTGCATTCAGTTAAGCTTATGAACTGAATGCAACAGTAACAAGGGAATGTGTATTGTGCTCAGCCCAGGGCCAGGGGCTTCTGATACACAGAATAATATTTGGTGCCCAGTAGGAGATTTGTGTGTATGAGAGAATCATGGCAGGAAGAGATTATATACAAAGAATTTGTATGTGACTACAATTTACACTGTATATATTTTCAAAATGTCTCAGCATATTACAGGATATTATATATATGCAAATATATTATATATATGTAAATATATATGTAATTTCCTTGCTTTTTATTACGTTCCCTCAAGTACCATTCGAACCTTCCAGCATGACGGTAGTCTGGTGTGGCCACAAAAGGGAGGGATGACAAATCTTTACAGAGCTGTGATTTGGTATCTCTAACCACAGTTTCTTTACCTTATTCAGGTGGTCATGTCATCATCTACCTTACCTGTCTCCTATGGTTGTCATCAGATTAGAATGAAGTAATTTACACGGGAAGCCTTTGTAAATTATATACTGTTGTTTATATACTAAATGCATAGGGTCTCAAATCCGTGACAGGATTGGACTCCACAATGCGTGAGGGTGCCCATTCCCAAGGGGCAGTTCTTTACCAGAGTGATAGTCAATTCAAGTTCATTAAGATTTTAATTTTGTGTGAATGTGGTGCTGAGGCTTGAGCCTGGGCATGGTGGTGTGAACGAGAATGACCCCTATAGGCTCATCAGCTTGGTCCCCAGTTAGCAGAACTGTTTGGGAAGCTTTATGAGGCACTTCCTGGTTTGAGGAGCTGTGCTACTAGGGGTGGGGTTTCAAAAACCCATGCCAGTCTCTATCTCAGTCCCTCCCCTCCCTTCCCCTCTCTTCCTCTCTCTGCCTGCGGCCTGAGGATCAGTGTACCAAGCTCTTGGTACTGCTCCATTGCCATACCCTGCTTGGCATCATTTTTCCCATCATGATGATCACGGACTAACTCTGAAACTGTAAGCAAGCCCCCAGCTAAGGAGCTTTCTTGGTGAGTTGCCTTGTTATGGTGTCTCTTCACAGCAACAGAACAGTGACTAAGACGCCAGGTTTTCATGCACACCCTATCCTTAACCCTGCGCACGTCATTACCATATATAGGGAGGCAAAACTAGCCTTAACAGACTCATATTAATGAAATCTTAACACAAACAACTCCATAGAAAATGATTAGAATGTGCTAAGCATATAGCTACAACAGGGCTTTATAAATATCAAAAAAGTATGTGGCGGCCACATAGAATAAATCAGTGTTTTTTTTAAAAAAAGTATAGCAGTGTGTGTGTGTGTGTGTGTGTGTGTGTGTGTGTGTGTGTGTGTGTGTGTGTATAGTTGTAGCTGTAACCAACCCAGTCTCTGGGAATTTGCAGGTTCAATATCACCGTGCATGGGTAAGCACCTGTTTGGGAGAGAAACCCAAATGACTTTGGAAAATGACATTTACTAGAATAAAATTTAATCAGAGTGGCTGAGATCATTGATTTGAATTTTTCCCATCTCATTTTCCTGCAAGAAGGGCAGGATTCCCAGACCTTGTCATGCTGGGCGGTGCAGCCTGCAAGGAAATGAGTCTTTCTGAAACTCTATCAACAAGCTCAAATTGCTGATAGCAGATGAGACCTCTGGGAGCAAAAATTTCTGTTTTCAAATAATATTCACTCTTCACCATCTGATCACCTATGGAGTGGTTAGTGTATTTTGGGTGTCTTCCCAAATTTTGTGCACAGATTGAATGGGAGGATTCAACTAAGCTGACCAGAGAATTTTTGCAGTACAAATTTTGGCGTGTTCTATTTTTATTTTTGTATATATTCACAATTGCTTTTTCATTCCCTTGTTGACAGTTGGGTTCTCCAGCAGATGCTGTTCGGTAGCTGGTGAGGTGGCTTACAAAGACCATGAGTTCAGCTCCCAGCATCCATGTTGGGTGACTCACACTTGCCTGTAACTCCAGCTCCGGGGGAACTGGATCGGATGCCTGTGGCATCCATGGGCATCGTCACTCACGGGCATACACCCTCACCCAGCCACGCTTCTTGAGATTCTTTATGTGAGTGGGGGGGCCCTAAGTGAGGGAGCTCCTCGGGCTACAGTGGGGAGGACCCACCTACATCTCCCCTGCTGCCTCTAACATTCCCCTACCCGGTTTGGATTCACACCAAACCCCACTTTTTCAGAGTGTGCACTGATTGTAAAAGTTCTTATTAAACATATAGGAGATTAAACATCTTGTTGGCAAATATTATTGTAAGCTGTGTGGCTTTTGTTCATGCTGCATTTGTTTAACTCTGTGAAGCTGTGATTCTTTGCCTGTCTAAAACACCCGATGGTCCTAATACAGAGATGAATGGCCATTAGCAAGGGAGGGACAAGGATAGGCGGGACTGGCAGGCAGAGAGAACCAATAGGAGGAGAAAGGAGGAAGAGGGGCGAGCAAGGGCAGAACAAGAGGAGGAAGACTTCAGGGGTCAGCCATGCAGTCACCCAGCCACACAGCCAGACACAGAGTAAGAAGGAAAGAAAAAAGAAATAGAGAAAGATAAAAGCCCCGAGGCCAAAGATAGATGGAATAATTTAAGAAAAGCTGGCAAGAAACAAGTCAAGCTAAGGCCAGGCATTCATAACTAAGAATAAGCCCCTGTGAGTGGTTAAGCATCCTGTGAGTGAGCTGGGTGGTGGGACCCCCCCAAAAAGACTAAGAAGTCAAAAGAGTAAAACACCACATAATAAAACCCACCCACGACTTGCTGTCTAGTATCTTGTTTCTGCTGCTCCAGATGATTCCGACAGGAGCCAGGATAGGGAACCACCTATAAATAAGCACTGGTTCTGACTACACTGTAGGCACCATGGCTGCATTTATTCAAGCCCAAAGTGGGGAGGATGGATGGAAGCTTATCAACAGCTGTTGGTAGAACTTGGGGTAGTAGTTTCATAAGTTAGGAAGCAGCAACCATTAGACTGGAGATGGGCAACTCTACCCTAACATATTAACATTGGAGCGATCCCTACCTTTGGCAACTTCTTCTTTTCTGCCCTATCTGAACTCGCAGCTTTCTGGAAATTCCGTCTCTCCAGCCTCCTCCTTTGCTCTGGGTCCTTGCCTCCTGTGACTGCTGTGAGAACCAACTGTTCAGAGTGTCAAGGACTGGTACCGGGGGGGGGGGTCTTCCTCTCTGCACCCGTCAGAAGTCAATGCTGAAGGCTTTGCTTTCTTCTTTAAAGGAAGCAAGAGCAGACCACAGTTCTACAGTTAATGGGCCGACAGTGGATCCCCACATGCCCTTCTGCCTCTGTTCTGTCACAAATGCAATCTCCACAGTGGAGTGAGAGTTGGTTCAAGAGCAGAGTGTCCCCTGGGATGAATGGACCAGCCACAGTGCCACCAGGGACTTCTACTTTGTCTCTACTAGGGTTTCATTTTTGTTTTTGTTTGTTTGTTTGTTTTTTGCTAATGGGCAGATGAATTCTGCTTCTATTCTTAGCACTAATGCAGAAGTCAAATGACTTAAACTCAAACCCAGTACAAATCCGGCTGCACTTAGAAGTTTCCGGAGATGGCTAAAGGTTGTACCACTGGGCTTGGCACGTCCAACCCAAGTGCATCAGACCGTCATCCTCTGTCCAAAGTCTGCTCATGGTGGGGCAGACATCTCTCCAGGGAGAAACTCAACCTGTAGAGGAAAACTCTGTTTTCTACCTTTGTATGCTAGCCGCTGTGCTGTGGCCAAGTCCTTCCCCAGCAGCTTCTTCTGGAATTG
Organism: Microtus ochrogaster; assembly: GCF_000317375.1. Lineage (NCBI taxonomy): Eukaryota > Metazoa > Chordata > Mammalia > Rodentia > Cricetidae > Microtus > Microtus ochrogaster. Next base: position 29,703,273 of record NC_022010.1, on the reverse strand, counting down.
GCTTTCATCGTATGAAGAGGAACCCTAGGGTCCAAGAGGTCAAGCCAACTCACCCTAAGGGTCTTTGGAGCACCCAAGCCTGGAGTCAGCTGCAAACACACTCCTACTCAGGAGAAACACATTCAGAGGCCGACTTCAGCATCTCAGGGTACTGGCTCGCTGTCTTGCCCATGAAAACTCCAGAGACTAAGTCCCTCAGTGTTTTCCTGACACCCATCACAGATAACGCAGGTGTTTGGGTCCTAACAGCTTGCCAACTAGGCCGGCTGTTTTTTTTTTTTTTTTTTTTTCATAAATTTGATATGAGCTGGCGTCATCTGGGAAGAAGCCTTGACTGAGAAAATGCCTCCATCAGACTGGCCTGTGGACATTTTCCTGATGGACGATTGATGTAGGAAGGCTCTGCCCACTGTGGGTGGAACCACCCTTAGGCAGGTGGGCCTAAGCCTATTAAGAAGGGTACTGAGTATGGACCTGGACGGATGTAGTAAGCACCAGTCTGCCTTCATCTCTAAGGACGCTCTAAGGCACCATGCACACTGGTCAGGTTCACCCTGCATGAAGAAGGGCTTATGAGCAACTTTACTTCCTGGGCCCCCAAGCACCCACTCGTCTTTACACTCCCACCTCTTGGCCAGCGAGGGAAGTGTCACTAAGTCCAACAGCGCCTTACTGCAGCCAACACACGCGGCCCTGCAGGACATCTGAACACCCCAAGGTCAATGCTTTGGTGGGACTCCAAGGAGGTCCTTGACATTCGGCCCGTACCAGTCACACTGCGTTCCTTTCTAGGTTACCAAATCTTGGGAAGCTGTGCTGCTGCTGTTGCACTGATAAAAAGCACAGAGGGGCACACCCTGTGAAACGCAACCTCAGGGTGGCTTTATCCAACCTGATCCTAAGGCTTGAGAGTCGGGCCAGCCAACAGCCCAAACATCACTCTAGCAAGTAGCCATGGCTGCTTAAAAGGGACAAAACACTGCTTCATCTCCGATTTCAGCTATATATA
>NC_022010.1:29694842-29702164 GCF_000317375.1 Microtus ochrogaster | reverse complement strand
ATATATATATATATATATATATATATATATATATATATATATATATATATATATATTTTTAGTGGCCACTGGGCTGTTAGGACACACAAACAGCTTACGTCATATCTGCATACAAAGTGTCACTGTGAAGCATCTATTTGACCATGCGGTGACTGTCACTCTGAACCAGGACTTTTGGGGCCCTCTCTACCCCTGTGCCTCTGAGTTGCCTCCACAGTCCTATCAGGGGTTCTCTTGGGAGACTGGGTTGCAGCTGCAGCAGGGACAAGACCCAGGGTTCACAGCTGTGCTCAGTCACCGTCACCTGGGAACTGGCCTGCAGGACAGTGACTGTCACACTCACTGTTTTGCAGCCTTATCTGGAAAGAGACGGCTCAGTCCTATCCCTCCGTGTAGAGGGGCTGAGCTTGCAGCTAGGGTTGGAGAAGAAGAGAGGTCTTGCTGAGAAGGCAGACTCCGTGGAAGAACGTTCTTTTCATGACTCCCATGAGGAGACACCTGTGGGGAGGTCTCTTGGACATATCACAAAATAGCACATCTAGGGACCCCAGGGCTCCTCCAGTGAATGGATGACAAGACCTCCCCAAAGGGGTACGAAAACAACACTTGACCCCAGCAAGGGTGCCCTCAGCCGCTCATGCAGGGCCCGTGGATGGTCTCTGTAGTAAGACCCCATAGTAGCAAACTAGAAGAGATGGTGGTGACTTCAAGAGACTCAATCTCCATGGAAATGGCGACAACAAAATGAGAGGGTGACACTTTTCCATCAGGGAGACTCACTTCTCCCTCTCAGGTGGCTGCTTCTGCAAAACAGCTTCAGCACCGATCTCGTGAGCCTCGGGTTCCTGGGAGCGACCCTCCCAAGCTCCACCATGGCTTGCCTAGCTGGCCTTTCTCAGCTAAACCTACACTTGGGTTAGTCCTCCAACTCTTTGGGGCAGGGGGCAGGGGTGGGGACCCTGTTGCTGTGGATCCCATGCAGGCAGGACAGGCACACAATACTGCTGTTGGTTGTGTTCTCTCGGGGCTGGCTATCTGTGGGGAGGAGAAACAACCACTTCTGAGCCATTTCCATGAGAAAGGAAGCCACAAAGCTCACAGAGGAGGAACACTAAAATAAAAAAGGAGAATCAGGAAAGCTACAGTTGAAGCCTACTATCTTGCTGGTCCACCGCTCAGCTGAGAACTCATGGCCACTAGACAAAGCCAGACAGCTGACAACCTGCCAAGGGTGGCCCGGATGGGTCAAGCTCCTTTACTTGATGGAGGAGCTCACACCTGCATAGGTAGGCTGCTCCCGAAGTCACAATAGGTAGAGAGTAAAGGCATACTAGAGACTAGAACAGCGGGCCAATGGAAAACGCTATGGTTTGCGAATTGATTCCTGGGGACACAGAGCAGTGGGTAGACAAGAGAGAAAATGGCATGAAGAAGGCAGGGCCTCGGGACACAGGCCTGTAAAACCAGCTGTTCAAAAGTCTAAGGTTAAAGAATCACACATTTTAGGCCAGACTAGGCTGCAGAGTGAGTTCAAGGTCATCCTGGGTAACTTAATGAGATTCTGTTTCAAATAAAATATTTTTACAATGTCTGCAGCTCAGTGGTCTAGTGAATGCTTAGCATAAACAAAGCCCTGGGTTTAATCCCCAGTCCTGGGGGGAAAGGCAGAAAGAGGAACGAAGTGGGGTGCGGTGGGGTGGGGGGTTGGGACATAGCAAACACCTTTGCCAGCCCCTCATCTCGAGAGGAAGCCTGTCTCCTGTCAGGCTTCTAGGGGGTCTGGAGATTATCCTTATTTTGACAAAGTCTCTGAATATACCAGAACATCCCTTAAGATTACACATTTCGAGATGACCCCTCAGAATTCGGTTTCAGCCAGACAGGTGTTTTTTAACCCTTCTTGAGACCACAGAGCTTTCATGGCAAGGCAAGGTGCACACAAATGCCGGAAGCCACGCAACACACATTTCACACAACCCAGGATGGCTTCAGAGGTGCATAGAGGGAGGAACGCTTGTCACAACCCATGATAGAGACTGATGGGCGTGCTGGAATCTGTGAAGAACAGCCAAGGCCTGCTTAGCCCCATGGCCAGCTATGAGAGACTGTCTCTCTCGTGCCAGACCTGTAAGAATTATGGCTCTCTGTGAGGCTCTAGCAGATGCCTCACTGGTCTAGACAGGTCTGATTTGGCTTATTACAGGAGACACCCAGACACGAATCGCACTAGGTGTGTGCTTTCTGCTCCTCCCAGGTGTAGGGGGTAGGAGTGTGGTCACTTTGGATAACTGATTACAAGCGGCCGTAGTTAGTTACTTGTTTATATGTCTCTATGGAAAAGTGTGGCTTGTTTTTGTTTGTTTTTGTGTTTTTTTTTTGGCCACAGGTAGCTTGTCTTTGTGACTGAGCACAGCTTGAACTCTACTCGGGTGACCTTTCTTAACCCTCGGGATATAAACTGTCTGATGGTCTGAGTAAAGCCGGCTATCACGTGAGGCCACCCCAAATTTGGGCTCCCTTCTCCTGGGTCCCACCGTCTCCAGAGTGATAAACAGTCTTCACGTTAGATGCCTGACTTACCGACTTCATCCCTGATGCTCGCAAGCTCAACTGTCAGCTCCTTTTCCTTCGCAAGCGCACTTTCGCTCTGAAAACAACAAAAGGGATGCTGAGAGGTAGAAGCATAGTCACGTGTTTAACAAATAAAGCATAGTAAACAAGCAGGGCTAGCCCTGAAGCTGAGAAATGCCCTCCTTACGCAAACCCATCAGAGCCAGGTCAGGCTCACTCACTCGCAGTATTAATATACAGTAACACCCACAGCCGTCCTTTCTCTGTGTCACATGGTTCCATCGGCCTGGAATAGTTCTAAGAACATCTCTTATCCACACAGTAATATACTAGCATCTTTACTGTGTTCTATAAATTCTTGTTCAAGTTCTTAATGATAGTAGCTGATTCTTAACCATGAAAAAGCCCATGGTAACACACACACACACACACACACACACACACACACACACACACACAAGCTTTTTTTTAAAACAAACAATTATTCCTTTAAGTTTATTCTTCTGTCTAAAGAATAATGAAAATCAGAGCAGCAGCCCTGACGTGCAACGTTTCGCTCCTAAGACCTGACGACAGCAAGGTTTCTATGAGTTTTGATCCACTCTGGACGTTACTCTAAGGCACAGGAGGTACTGCACATCTGAAGTATTATTCAGGGCAAAAAGGCCATTTGTAACTCACTGGTCACTTGTTTTCACATTAGTTACATTCCATGACATTAAACACTTAAGCACCTGAAGACACACTACATATTCAGTCTGTGTTTATGAGCCACTGTAGAGAGGTCCTTAAGATTTTACTGCAAATGATAAGGAAATACTTCTCAGAAGCCAGAGACACCAGCTATTCAGAGAAAGTCTCTGTCAGTCAACAGAAGGTACTCCTATGAAAACTGGCATCCGGAGGGACTTCTTTTGGCTAACTGTGGACCAAACACATAACTTGGGTATCTTCAAGGCCTTGTGATTGTTATCTACAGTCTGCATGTTCAGTGTCTCCCCAAAAGGTCTGTGTTAGAGGCTTCATCCCCAGGGGTATGACCAGGAGGTGCTATGAATCTTTAAGGGGTGGGGTCTAACGGGAGTTAAGTCACTGGGACTGTACCCTTTAAGAAGATTGCAGGACACTGCCCTCTTTCTCTTTCTAGCCACGATGTAGCAGCTTGTTCTGCCCCGGGGCTCCCAACTGGTTTCATCCGGAGGTTCTATGCCCTCCAGAGGCCCAAAGCAATGGTTCATCTGATCAAAGGTTAGGACTTCTGAGACTGTGCACTAACTACCCCTTTCTGTTTATAATTATGCCAGGCATCTCATTATAGCGCTGGAAGGCTAATTAGCCCAATGCTCCTTAGTGAATGGCCACCCTTGCCTTTCGTGACCGTGCTTGTCAGTTTTCTGTCAACTTGACACAGAGTCGCCCAGGAAGGGGACCTGCAACAGAGGAATTACCTCCATCAGATTGGTCAGTGGGCATGTCTACAGGGCATTTTCTTGATTAATGATGATGCGGAAGGGCCCAGCCCACAATGAGAGGTGCCACCCTGTGCACACGGTACTGCATTGTCTGCAAAGCACACTGAGCAAGCCATGGGGAACCAGGTTGTAGAGTCGTGTTCCTGCATGGTTCCTGCCTTAACTTTGCTTGAGGATGAACTGTAATTGGGACATGTAAGTCAAATAAACCCTCTCCTCCCCAAGCTACTTTTGGTCATGGTTTTTCTCACAACAGCAGAAAGCCAACTAGGACAGCGGCTACTTGAAACGCTGGTAGAACGGAAAGAGAAATCAGCATTTCATTTAAGGTCCCATGAGGGATAACAACGCACACAGGTCACAGTGGCTCATTCTTCAAATGAAGAAGGGCTTATGAGCAATCTCAGTCCATGGGCCCCCAAAGATCTACTCATCTTCGTGCTTGATAATGGGCCATGATGAAGACTTGCCAGTCAAATTAAACCTTTTCCTCGCCAAGTTGGTTTTGGTCAGTGTTCACCACAGCAATCGAAAGCCAAACCAGGAACGGTCACCACAACATGGGGAACTGTATTAAAGGGTCACAGGATTAGGAAGGTTGAGAGCCACTGATTTAGACTACGGTAGTTTACTGTAGGCTCCTGGTGAACCTCAGGTCAACCAAAAGGCCCTTGCTAAGCAATGGCATGCTATTCATAGTGCTGGAAGGAACTCTGTTGTCCTGATGGCTACCTGGAGACACCCGGAGAACTAGCTCCATGGTCCAGCTGCTATTTAGCATGAACAAGCTCATGGGAGAGCTATCAGTGGTTGTTGACTAACAAGTCTCTGAAGAATGTCCACCGAAAGATCTGACTGTAAAGAGCAGTGGCCCCTGCGTGGTCGGAGTGTCTGGGACTCACTCAAATCCGTATGTGAATACTCCCCAGCTGACGTGGCTAGATGAGGGGCTCTGAGAGCTGATCCGGTCGTGGGGGTGGAGCTCTCATGAGTGGGATTAGCACTCTCGCGAAAGAAGCACCTGGAGCAGTTTACCTCTTTCCCAAGTACAAGAAAGACAACCGAGAAGGGGCCATCTTGGAGTGTGTGGGCCCTCGTCAGAGACTGGGCCAGCACTGGCGTTGGATCTCCCACCCTCACAGCTCTAAGACATAAACTTCTATGGCTCGCGCAGCAAAGGTGGAGACTTTTTGCTGTATCAGCACTAATCAGCTCTGTTCCTTCAGCCTGAGGCAGTTCTGCTTTCCCTGAGTTCAGGCGGTGATTAGGCCACAGAACGCTGTCTTCCAAACTCTCAGAAGATGCCACTTCCAATGTCATGACTGTTACACGGGGTGATAATGGGATTAAATGAACATGCAGATGTAATACAACCACAGTAGCGCCGGTGTGTTAGGTGGCATCATAGATGCACGGTTTCCTTTGACTTTTATTTGTAGCTAGACAATGTCCATAGTAGGAGGCATGTCTCTGTATTAGTCACCTATGTTCAGATGGCTCTGGTTCTATCTATCTATCTATCTATCTATCTATCTATCTATCTATCTATCTATCTATATTGTTTATCATCTATATCATGTATCTACCTAACATCTATATATCATCTACCAATTATCTATCCATTGTTGTGGGATATTTTGATCACACTGTGACACTCCCAAGACTGTCAATAAAATTAAATCTTGAATCAGAGGGCAGAGTCAACCTTCAGCTGGCCAGAATTAACCATATTTTTGGCAGAGTCAGATTAGGATAGAGAGACACAGGAAGGAAAAGGGAAAGGCTTAAAAAGGTTCATTTTTCTTTTTGGATCTGGAAAGGTTGAGAGGCAGGGTCAGCTGATCATTTCTCTATTGTCCTAGGATCTATCAGGTTTTTACACCAATATCTGACTCCTGAGTGTTAATTAATAATAGAACAATATGAGTAACTGCTTCACCTGTCATCTGTCATCTATCTATGTTACTTACCATCTATATTCTATCATGTATCTATAATCTATTTATTTATACCTGTCATCTATCTATCTACCTATCTATCTATCTATCTATCTATCTATCTATCCATCCATCTATCCATCTATCTATCTGATCTACCTATTTATTTATTTTTGCAGCACAGAGACAAAACCCAGTGTGGTACACATGCAAGAAGAGACAAGCATTGAGCTATATCCCTAACCCTGTGCTCTGAATTTTTTAGTACTTCTTGAGGCTCTGCACTGACTATACATAGAGTCTGCATGCATGTGCATGAATGTGTGAATATGTGTGCATGTGTGTGCGTGAATGTGTGTGTGCATGAATGTGTGAATATGTGTGCATGTGTGTGCGTGAATGTGTGTGTGCATGAATATGTGCGTGTGTGAATGTTTATGTGTGAGTATGTGTGCATGTGTGTGCACACAAATGTGTGTGTGAATGTGTATGTGTAAATGTGTGTGCATGTTTGTGCGTGAATGTGTGTGTGCATGAATGTGTGTGTGAATGTGTATGTGTGAATATGTGTGCATGTGTATGTGTCTGCATGTGTGTGTATGTGTCTGCATGTGTGTGTATGAATATGTGTGTATGTGTCTGCATGTGTGTGTATGTGTCTGCATGTGTGTGTGTGTGAATATGTGTGCATGTGTGTGTGTTTGTGAATGTGTGTGTTTCTTGGGATCAAACCTAGGGCTTCACACATGCCAGGCCTGTGTTCTATGATTGAGCCACATCCCCAGCCAATTTTGACACAGTTAAAAGAATGTAGAGAACAGAATGCCAGAACTTGGAAAGTATTCTTATCTAATTGACCCCAGGACTTTTCCACTTGTTCTAATGGTAGCCTCCGATGGCTAGCTGACCACCATCCTGTACTAATTTAGTGCTTTGGGGAAGGGTCATTCCAGTATTTGCACTGCAGTAAACTAGTAAGAAAACTAACTTACTTCTACATCGAAAACAATTTGGAAAAGTCACATCCTCTGCTTTGCAAACACAGGCAGAGAGCTAAACTCTTAAGCATATTAATCAAAGAACAGCATAAGAAAGGCGCCTGTCAGAGTCACAAAGATTCAGACAGTATCTGGCAGCGAACTGTCAAATCCTAACAAAAACAGTAAACTCACCCCAACTTCAAACCCAAAGCAAATGCCTCCTTCAGTTTCCCACTGCAGCCAGCATCTGACGATGGGAATAGCACCATCCCAGTGCAGCCAGTGTCTGATGGTGGGTACAGCACCATCCCACTGCAGCCAGCATCTGATGATGGGAACACCACCTTCCCACTGCAGCCAGC
>NC_022010.1:29584139-29694342 GCF_000317375.1 Microtus ochrogaster | reverse complement strand
TCTGATGGTGGGTACAGCACCATCCCACTGCAGCCAGTGTCTGATGGTGGGTACAGCACCATCCCACTGCAGCCTTAAAGGATATCAAGGCTAAGTTCTACCAAACACTTTCTTTAGCCATGCTTAGAATAATTGGCTCCTCTCCCCACTTCTTCAAATACAGCCATTGCTTGGTGTCCATAGAGGATGCTTTCAAAACTCCTCCTTACCAAGGTACCTAAATCCACATATGCTCAAGTTCTTTACATAAAATAGTGCCATGTGTACAGAGAACCCATTCCTTTTCTCCTAGAGCAGTGGTTCTCAACTGTCCTAATGCTGTGACCCTTTAATACAGTTCCTCATGTTGTGGTGACCCCCAACCATGCATTTTCATTGCTACTTCATAACTGTAATTTTGATATTGTTATGAATTATAATGCAAACATCTGTGTTTTCTGATGGTCTTAGGTGACCCCTGCATAAAGGTCGTCTACCTACATGCTGAGATAGAAACCACCTGGAGAGTTCAAACCACCTCCCTTGGCTTACAATACTGAAGATGGTGTGAATTCCTTGTGAGCAGTTGCTTCTCTGTAGTATTTAGGGAACAACTGTGACCAAAGAGCCAAAATGCCTGTGCTTTTTCAGTACCAATGCATTCTTCTTGGATATTCTGGACCCACGGTCAATAAGGATGGCCGAAGAAAGCACACATCCAGAGGATGGCTAATACTGTCGATGAGCCCTGGGCTTTCTTCCCATTGATGGGGAAGTAACAGAACTGTGTGGTGAAGGAACCAGCTGGCTGGGAAACAAACACTGCAGTAGTTTCAACCGGAGCCCCAGTTATCATCGAACACTAGGCACACCAAGATTCTCCCCTCCCCTCCTCACTTCTGCAGAGAGATGGAGTAAGGGCTGAACTGGACACGGACAGGATCTAGCACTCCTGGTCCCGCAGCTTGTCACGTCTGACTGCAGGAGAGGCAGTCAGCTGCCACTCATCTGACTCCGGAAACTTCTCTAGCTGTATCCCCGACCCTCCTGACCACCCAGCTCCCAACCCACCCTTGTCTCCACCCCGAGAGCTCACCCTACCCGTGTGTATCCTTGATACTGATTTGTGGCTCGTAGGTGGAGACATGTCCAGTGTTTGCTGCCTCTTCCACACAGTCTTCTGGGGTTATAACTTCAGATAAGGTGGCTGTTTGGGTCTCCCTGTCAGTTCTAGATGAATCTTTCTGACGTCCCTGGACACATTCCTGCTAAAGAGGCTGGCTCAGCTCTGCCTTAGCTTGCCAAAGCCAGCCTGCCTGTTCTGGCGAGAAACTTTCTTCCGTCATGTTGGCTTCTTGAAATGATATCAACCCTTCTAATTTATGCATCAAGTAAGTTATTTTGTGTTTCCTGAAAGCCAAGCCAGAATGACGTCATGACCCTGCAATGGCGTCCACAGCTAAGACTGTAGGACCAGCATTTTCTAGGTGAACACCAAGGACTTTTTCCATTTGTTTTGTCCTTGCTGCACCTGCCCCGTCCCCATCATGGAACCACAGAACCCAGCAGAAGCCTTGACCTCCAGAGGCCCTTAGGCTCTGGGGACACTTGAGATGCCTTCTACAAGGACTTCAAGCCACTCTTCTCACTGTTCCCTGGGTGATGACAAGACAGGGGGGACTGGGATGGGAGCAAGGCATCCTCTGACGTGGGGGTCGGATCAGCACTTCCCTAAATGGGGAATGTGTGGAAAATTCCTAACTGGTGCCAAGCACATGAACTCCTGTATTCACTCAAGAGGGCTAAATATAGACACCAGCATCAGCCATCCACATTGTCCTGGTGACAAAGTCCAGGCCTTGCAGAGTCCAGGGAAGCCATTCGTGACCGGGAACTGTTTAGTCTAAGACAGACTTAACTTCAGATGGGTACCTGGGGAGCACTCATGGTCTCCCCAAGTCAGCAGCTGCAGCTCTGCAGCCACACCTCCGTTTGAGCATGGGCCTCTCCTTCACAGTACTGGCTCTCCATTTGTTTTAGCATGGCAGGGAAATCTTAGATGTGGAAGCCAAGATGACCAGGGACCGGGGAACAATGAGTTCACCCTCCTTCTCCAGTCCTGAACATAGGCACCACAGCAGGCCTGCTCTCCCGGAGCCTACCCACCTTTGAAGACTTGGGTCTCTGTGCCACAGTCTTCCACAGACCCCTGCAAATTCTGCCATCTCTCTTTTCTAGCTAGACCCACCTGGCAGAGCCGAGAACTCATTCATTCCTGTGTCACCAAGCAACTGGACGTGTGGCCAAGCCCCGAGTCAGTCTGCCACACTCTGTTACCTTAACCTGCTTAGTCACCGGGAGTTACCTGTTTAGATGGCTGACACCACGTCGTGGGACTAGTGGTAACAGGAAGTGAAACTGTCTCTCCTAGTTAACATCACCTGTGTGACCACACTTGGGCATCAGCCAGCCATGCACCTCCTTGAATGAGCAGCCAATCAATAAAACTAAGACTGCACTCCTGTATCCCTGGATGGCTTCTCCTCCGTGACTCCAGAAACAGGAAGCTTATATGCCATCACACACTGACTCAGTGCCGACTGCATGCCAGGCAAAAGGCATTTCGGCCTCCAAGAAGCCAGTGTCTCAGAGCGAGCCAGTATACAAGCAATTAAAGAATAGTGCGAGCTAGCCCAGGAGCCTAGGGATGTCTTGGAGATTTAGACTGAGGTCAGAGGAGGAACAACAGGGTCAGTGAAGGGAGTTTCCAAATGGCACCAGGGGCTTCTGGGAACCTTTGTCACCCCAGCAGATGGGCCCAGAATCTTCATCTTTGTAACTTCTGACCCTGGTCTAGGATATTCACTGAAGAACTGTTGTTTGTCTACAAGAGATACTGAGGGCCACTTATGAAATTCACTGTAGACTTAGCAAGCGTGCTCCTAAGAAATGTTTCCCTTGCCTTGTGTATGTGTGTGTGTGTTTATGTGTGTGTACGTGTATTTATGTGTGTGTATACCAGGAACTCTTAACAGTCTTTGCTATATTTTTTAAACGACATATCATATATTGTACTTATTTAAGTGCACATGTGTGCATGTGACTGCCAGCACCTGTGGAGGCCGCGTGTGTCAGACCACCTGGAGCTGGCCTCACAAGCGGTTGTGAGCCACCTGAGGTGGGTGCTGGGAAGCCAATCTAGGTCTTCTGCAGGAACAGCCAGTGCTTTTAAGTGCTGAGGCATCTCCTCAGCCCCCTTCCCATACTTTTAAGCTGCTCCGTGTAAGTGCTAATCACAAGGCACTAAGCATGCGATGTGGGCCATGCTGTTCCCAAGCTAAGCAAAATAAGACCACACAGATAAGAAGTGGGAGGACTCGTGTGCACTGGCACATACCTGTAATCCCAGAACCTGGGAGGTAGAGACAGATGATTGCACGTTCCAGGCCAGCTTAGGCTGAACATTAAGACCGTGCCTCAGAGAAGAAAGGAAGGTAGGGGTCTCTCTGGTATTGGAGTGAATAACTGGGTCCTTTCTATTGTGAATTAAGATGCATACTTCCACACTAAGTTTGATGAAGTTAGGAGTTTTCCTCTCTTCTCTGAGATAGCATTGCCTCTTACCCATGAACGTGGGTTAATTCAACTTGGGAAAAATGTGTCAAGTTGGGAAAGTATTTTCTTTGGTACCTTCAGATGAGCCAGTCCCTCAACACACACATCTCCATGGTAATTTCCATTCACAGATTATTTATTTTCAGTGTGGGTATTAAAACATGTGACCAGATTTATAACAGAGCTCTGGGGGGAAAGCCCTTGAGATGTGAGGTGACCTTTTATTCTGCCCTGGATTTAAGATAGTGCTGACGCAAGGTTTGAGTTAATCAATAAGTATTATTTTTTCCCAAATAATTAACACGAAGCTCTTGTATTTGTATAATGACCCACTTTCAACTCAGAAATGAAATTTAATACAAATCCATTCAACACAAAGTACCGCTTATATTTCATCTTCTTCCATGCACTCCCGTGTCTCATTGTGCAAACAGTACGCTCAAATCCTATGTTAAAAGAAACCAGAGTGACTGAACTTAAAATGTCGCTCCAGCTTTTGCCCCTGTGCCTGCTGGGAGAATCACTTGTTAAAAGAAAATATCTTGTTTACCCCGGAGACAGTGGCTAATGAGGGAGCATCATCCAGGCAGGAAGATAACGAGGGTATCCACATCTGGATGCCTAACGAGCAACTGGAAAGGACAGAGACTGATGGGGCTAAGGAGAAGGAAATCGAACATGCAAGGTAGGAGCCTTCTAGAGGCAAAGCAGGAGAATGGGAAACGAGCCAGCATGGAGAGCTTTAACCCATTTATGCTGCACTTAGGAAACCTTCTGACTTTGTGTGGACCCAGTCACCTTCCCCAAAGCATGGCCGTCAAGCAGCCTTACAACCAGGTTACATCTCTGCTAAAAACAAAACAAAACAACAACTCAGACAGATCTGCACTTTCCCATTAATACAAGTTAAGAAATGCAAGTCTGGCTTCTTGGCTGGAAAATTCTCTGCATTTTTTATGCATTGCATTTTCTTCTGTGTTTATCCTGAAAACTACCCTCTTGTGATTCTTCATGTTGAGCAAAGGCACTTTTCTCTTGTACTCTTTGCTTGTAGTTACAACCCCACTCCTTGTCAATTTAACAAAACTCTACCCCATTTATCCAAGTGCAATTCAAAAATTCCACTCCATCTCCAAGAACCTTGTCTGGGATTCTCCCCCAACTTGTTTCAGAGTTGGGGAGTGGTGAGAACCTTCATTTAATTATCCTCTAGTCTGTAACTAGTGTTTAATTGCTCAGTGTGTGTCACTGTTGTCTATACAACCTGCAATTTCCCTGGAAAATGTGAGAGCACAAGGGAATTGGTAACTGATAAGAGGCTGTTCATGTTTCTAAATAATTCTTTGATAGTCTCTGCAGCACCGACACATGGAGGAAAGCAGGAATAAACATGGCTAATTGGATAGCTTTGGGAAATTGGGAAGACAAGAGGCATGGATGGTTTTAAAAGACTTATTTATTTTATGTGTATAGGCGGTTTGCCTGCACATATTTATGTGCAGCACCTGCATGCAGTACCCAAGGAGGCCAGAAGAGGGCACTGGATTCCCCTGGAACTGGAGTTATAGATGGTTGTGAGGTACCACATGGGTGTTACGAATTGAACCCAGGTCTTCTGCAAGACCAGATCTCCAGCCCCAACACAGATCATTTTAAAGAAATTTTTTTTTCTCACTTGGCAGTTTTGTTTTTATTTTGTTCTTTAGGAAGAGTGCACAGTTTCTCCTGGAGCACGAGGTTAAAGAGCCATCCCCAGGCACTGCTTTCTTAGCCCCGTCTCTGAAATGACTTTAAATGTTACTTTCACATCTATCATTTTTTAAAACAACACCTTAGCTCCAGTGTCGTCAAACTGCAAAAGAACATATTGTTATCTCTTAAAATCAAATGTTCTCTCTCAGGGTTATGGGACACAGTGGAAAAGGTTTGGTTTCGGAGGGAGAACAAGCTGGGCTAGAGCAGTCAGGAGAACTTCCTAGTGACCTCTGCCACACATGAACACTTTTCAAACTACATAGATGCTCAGCTGTCGGTACTGACAGAGAGCGGGGCTTACCCAGATCTACAGCTTGACACGCCCAAAGGCAGAGGGAATCCTGTCTCCTGGCACAGCGCCTGGGTGACAGGTAGCTGTGTAGTGAAAGAAGGATCCAGGCATACTTCCTGTGAGGTTATCCTGAAAAGCAAGCAGCAACACAAAAACGCTTGCTTTGGTTTTAAAAGAGGGAGTCGCCAACTCCTTCCCAGAGCACCTGTAAATATAGGGATTTTACACTGATGTGGGAACACTCTGCTGAGACATGGCGAAAAAAAAAATCAAGAAATATGGTGTGCGCATAATGAAAAGGGTCAATAATGCAATTCAACGTTTTGTTTTTATCACAGAGAAGTTAAGTACTGAACTTAGGGTTTCAAAGCCAAAACAAATGACAGCTACTTAAATATCACACTTCTAAAGAGATGGGTAATATCGAATTATTTTCCAAAATCCTTGATTTAAGAGAAAACAGGGGCAAGTTCACTTCAGGATTTATTCTCTCTCTCTCTCTCTCTCTCTCTCTCTCTCTCTCTCTCTCTCTCTCTCTCTCTCTTTCTCTCCAGCCCAGGCTGAACTGGAACTGGATATGCAGACCAGGATGACCTTAAAACCATAGAGATCCATCCCCTGCCTCTGCCTCCAGAGCGCTGGGATTAAAGGTGTGTCCCACCCCTGGACAATCTTTATTCCAAAGGTAAAACTTTTTTTTTTGAGATAGGGACTTATTATGCTGCCCTTGGTGGCCAGACTTCACAGTTTACCAACCTTACCCACTTCAGCCCAGCAGCTGAGATTACAGGCAACATCTCCGTGTCTGGCTTTATTTCTGGAACTTTTTGACCTGAATTCAAGAGCACAAACTTTATGATAAGGTTGGGCATCTGGCTTCTCTTTCCCTTCAGCAAAGTATTGTTAAAAAGCTCCCTTGAAGGCCTTTCTGCAGCCACATCTCCTGAAAAAGAGCGGCTACAGTGGTGGTTTTTATAGCCACTTCCTGTATGTCTATTTCTTAACAACACACACATACACAGCGTAAGCTCTGACTCTGGCCAACAGATGCCAAACTCGCTGGCACGTCAGTACCCGAACCAAAGTCCTAGGTGAGTTTGAAGGGACAGCTTAGTCTTCCGAGATGGCGTGTGAGTGGTAGGTCAGCATTCATGAGCAGAGCTGACAGAAGATGATCCCCACTGACGGCCCTGTAATGAGTTTTAAATTAAGCCATATATTTCCCCGTCACCTGGTCACACACTATATCCCAAGCTATCTACGAGTTGATGCCACATGGGTAGAAAAGAGGCAATTTCAGGCTTCTTGTCCCTCGTGAGATTCCATTTCATGCATCTTTGATGAAATATATAGCACAAGAAGAGTTCTTGCTGGTAGTTATCTAGAGAGAGAATTAAAAACGCCCACGCCCCTCTGTAAGTGCCCAGACCAGGCAAACATCAAAAGCAAAGCCGGTCTTTGTGTTGAATCACTGTGCAGTGCTTGTTCTGACTCGATTTCACTTCTTCAGCTGTGGATTTTCTTTTTGGTGAACCCCCAGCCTCCCTGGCTCACCAAGGCTTGGCCCCATGCTACCTACCACTTTGTGACAGGAGAGTCCCATCGCCAACTCTATAGACCCTGTGCCTACTTCTCTGACATGGACAATCAAACCCAAGAGGAAATGCTCTTTAAATCCAGAGTGATAAACTTTCCAAGTTCCAGTGTGGTTTAGGGAAAACATTGTGCCTAGCTGACCCGCATCCCGCCCACACCAGAACATCTTAGGTTTCCCAGGTGCATAAAATGCACGAAGAACCTTCCCAGGATTCCCCTGGCAGTTTGGATTTCAAGACCTTCCCAGTATGTCTGCAAAATGCAACAGTTTTATCTGAGCCTGCAGGAACATAACATTATGTAAGGCCCCGCAGAGCTCCAGGGAGCAAACGCTTTTCCGTGAGCACCACTCACGATCCAGCACCCTGGAAGGAGAACCCGGAGCTTCCTGCTCACCAACAAAGCACATAGGCATGCGAGGAAAGGGGAAGGGGGGGGGCAGAGGTGGATGCTCGCACCTTCTCTGCTCGGACCAAGGAGGAGGGGAAGAGAGGAGAGGGAAGGCCAAGTACCTTCTGGTCCAGGCACTGAAGGCAGTTATAAAGCTTGCAGCAGCGGTGGCCCATCCCGGCGGGCTGGCTCCACAGCACCTGCATTCAACGTCTCAGCCGTGGTCCCTAAGCCGAGGTGCTGGCTCCCAAAGGGACGCTCCGTGGAACTGTCACAACTTCCATGTGGTCTCCCGGCTACCTTATTTCTCCTGATAACTTCAGCGATTGCGGAGAGGAGGACCCGGGAGGAGAGGGCGGGGCAGCTGGCAAATCCTCCTGCGAGGGAGGGGCGGAAGCCCGGCTGCCGGCGCAGCAGCGGCCGCAGCAGAAGCAGCAACAACAGCAGTGAGGGCCACCTCGTCTCTGGGAATCCTCAGAGCCGGGCGGTTGAACTGTCGCCTGACAACCCAGCCTTTGACAGTGGCATCTCCCTGAGCAGACAGTCGGCTGCTCTGGGTGCGGCACTGTCTCTGTACCGCGCAGACACGCCTAGAGAGGAAGCAGGGCACACACAAAAGGAGACCCAAGGGGACCAGGGGTAGGGGGTGGAGGTAGACCAAGGCGAGCTAGCCTCTCCCTGAGTCCTAGCTGCCTGTCTGGCTAAGAAGTAAACATATATTTAAACGTGACAGATGGCAAGGTCTCTCTGTCCAGGGACTCCACTGTCCACAGGGAGGGCTCGAGGGCAAATCTTCATGCCTCAAACAATTGCTTGGGCCTCATTTGTTGACATCTTTACATGTAAAATGTATTTTACAAAACCTTAAGATCGCTGCCCTACACAAACCATACAAGAATCTTAAGGACTTAAGATTAAATTGGGATAGGAGGCAGCTGTTTCCCTTAAGCAAATGGCCTACCAGTCTTTTATGGGATTTGAACTTTCTAATCAGCTTGTAATTTCTCAAAATGAAGAAGAGAATGGGCAAGAGGCAAAAGTTTTCTTCAAAAGAAAAACAAAAGAAGAGACCTTGTATTTTAACCTGTATTTATGCAACCCGGGAAGGATAATATGCAAATACTTATAAAATTAGCTTTTCAGCAGAAAAATCCCAAAACTTATCATCAACAAAAATATAAAATTACAGAGTTAGAGATATGGCTCGATGGTTAAGAGTGCTTGATGCTCTTTCATAGGACCTGGATTCTGTTCCCAGTACCCTTATGGGACAGCTCACAACCACCTGCAACTTCAGGCCCAGGGAATCAAACGTCTCTTCTGACATTTAACATAAATTCCTCCCGGGTCTTCCTCTCCACAACTGCTGAGGTTATCAAGAGAAATCAGGAGACCTCATGGAAATTGTAACAGCTCCCAGGGGGGTCCCTTTGGGAGCCAGCACCTCTGCTTAGGAATGCCAGGGACACACTGAAGGAAGGGGCTGCAGAGTCAGCCTGCTGGGACGCGACCACCACTGCTGCAAGCTTTGTAACTGCCTGCAGCGTCGGGATGAGAAGGTACCCTGGAACCCACAAAGCATTACACACACACACACACACACACACACACACACATGCACACACACGCGCGCACACGCTAAAATAAATCTAAAATAATGCACACTTTTTTTTAAGGAAATTTGCCTAAGGCTATAAACAGACAATGCATGCTGAAGCTAGGTGAACTTATTAACCTAGCAGATTTTCCCACAGATTTGAGTTAAGTAGTAGAAGCCGTGTGGATTTACAGAGGACTATTTGGTGATCAAATAAGAATAAACTGGAATGTTTGCCCCAGTGTTGAAATCAGAAGCACACGCCTTTCTTGACTCCTACCAGATACATCAGGAGAATCTTAAGGACAGCAAATTGACTAGAACTAACAAATCATTAAATATCCAAGCTCTTTGGCCCAACATTTCCTCTTCTACCCCACAGCAGGGCTCAAAGCAACAAGCAAGGATACGAGCTTGGGGTATTCAATACAGCATCACTTGTAAACACGGAATAGCACTCCTGCCCCATGTTGTCAAGGCATCCTACTATACAGAAAGGGAGTAAGCTCTTGAAGGAGAAAGTAAACTTTTCCCCCAAAGCACAAAGCAAAGGCTTACTGGATATGGTGGTACACACCTCTAACCTCACCGCTCTAGAGGTGGAGACTAGCCTGGGCTACACAGTGAGACTCTTTCTCAAAAGAAAACACAAAACAAAACAAAAATCCTACTCCTACACATGCATACACATGCATGCATAAATGTGCACACACACACACACCCCACACGTAAGCATACACACACACTTGGGTAGTTTTGAAATGATGTTTTAGAGATACTCCCTAACAACCAACCAACATAGAGTGGGAGGCAGGAGGATGAGATAATTTCCTCTGTCTTTATTATTAGGAACACGTTTTGGTTTGCTTTCAAGTGAAATGTCTAGGGGAAAGGCAGGGACCTTCCACCCTCCAGGCTCTGGGGAGTGGGGAGGCAGGTGTGGTGATCTGAACGAGAATGACCCACACCGCCGCACACATTTGAATGCTTGGTCTCCACTTGGTGGAACTGTTTGGGAAGGATCAGCGGGTACAGCCTTGCTGGAGGAGCTGCGTCACTGGGAGTGGGCTTTAAGGTTTCAAAAGCCAGGCCTAGTGCCATTCTCTTTCCATCTCCTGCTCGTGGGTCAGATGTTCAGCGACTGCTCCAGCACCATGCCTGCCACCTGCCTGTCACCACAATAACAGCCATGACAGCCATGGGCTCACCCTCTGACACCACCAGCAAAATCTCAACTCAATGCTTTCTTATAAGTTGCCTCGGTGACGCTGAGTCTTCACAGCAATAGAAGAGGAACCAAGGCGCGAGGCTTTTGCTTTGTGGAGACGAGATTGGATCATTCCCTAGGACGGAAGACGCTCTTGCACTTTGACCTTAAACCCGGGCTGAAACTTCTACAGAAAAGTCATTGCGTACAAAGTGGCGATTTCACACACTATATTCAGAACAGTGTGAACAGTAGTCAAAAGGCAAACGCAGTCCAAGTGTCCATGGGTAGCTGAAGGTTAAAAGGAATATATATGCAATGGAATATTGCTCTGCTTAATTAAAAGAAGAAAAAAATTGTTGACAGATCCCCTGTTGTCAGCATTCTACCACCGAGTCATACCGCCAACCTCAAATGGGAGACTGCACACAGACCACAATATGGCTGAACTTTGAGGACATGATACCATGAATAAACAGACTGTAAAAGAAGCCAGAGCCATGTGAAAGGTTATCCTGTGTTAGCTGTCTCATTATTGAGTCAGAATGTTGCAGATCCAAGGTCAAGGAGCTATTTTTAGCCACCCACTGTCCATCTCTATGGCTGACCTAACAACCTTGTAACTATCATGTGAAACTTTCTGGAACGTCCTAACCAACTCCTAGCTTCCATCAACACAAAAGCTAAGGATGTTATCGGGTCACATATAAGACCTCTACCAGAGATTTCCCTACTTAGCTGTGGACCCCTGATTCTTCCAATTTAGAAAACACTTTGAGTTATTACTTTCTTTTGCTCTGTAACTCTTAAGACTTTCTTGGAACATATTATATGGGTTCACCAGAGCTCTCCTGGGGCATTCTGTGTCTTGGAGATCTTGCAGGAATCTTTCTACAGGACCAGTGCCTTCAGGAGCCCCAGAAGGACCTAGATGGGGTAGATGCTAGGATGGGTCAACCCATGGCCCAGTTGTGGCCCTGGGTTTTAGCCAGTCAGATTAGATCAAACCACCTGGGCCACCTGCCTTGGGTCCTGCAGTGGCGTCAGCTCCCCCATATGCATGCCCTCAGGGTGGGTTCGTTCTTACCTGTGGTGCAGGGTAGGGGCCCTCTCTCCCAAGTGCAGGGGCTAGCTCTCTTGCAGTAGTGGGCTCTCTAGCAAGAGGTAAGGCCAGCTTTCCCAGGGCAGTGAAAAGCAGGGCGGGCTCAGTACAGCCCTTGGATTTCATCTCGCATCATTCCTGAGGCCTCCCGAGGTGCCACTGGCCACAGATATCAACACAGACCCCGGCTGCAGTTGGACCACGGACCCAGACAAGGCCTTTGGCAGCAGCTTAGGTTCAGGCAACATCCTGGCTTTGGGTGGAGGGAATGGCCACTCAGGTGGGAATGGTTCCAGCAGCCTTGTGGTCACTGGACCTCACTAAGGCCTCAGGTTGCAACTGCAACCCTGGGCCTCTATGTGACCTTGAATGACAGTGTAGGACCCAGACTTCAGGTCAGACTCCCAGCAGCGGTAGTAGGACCATGGGCCACAACATGGTCCTAAGCAGTAGCTGGGTCTGTATGTCCCCACTGCCCCCAGCAGCAGTATGGCCCTGAGACACCAACCTGATCCTTGATCTCGGGTGTCTGTACAGCCTTTAATGGCAACAGGAACATCGGACATCAGCACAAACCCTGGCTGCAGTAGGGTCACAGACCCTAACATGGTCCTCAGCTGCAGCTCAGGCCCAGACGTCACCATGTCATTGAGTCACAGTGCAGGCCCCTCAGATGGATGCTTCCTAGTTCTTGGTCACCAACCTGGACTCAGGTTGTTGGTTTGACCCGGGGTTTCTTCATGGTGCTCAGTGGTAAGCTGAGCCGTGTATGTCTATCTGGACCCTGGTCACTAGATTCCAGACATGGCCCTCTGCGGTAGCCTGGTCCCAGATGGTGGCACAGGCCACCCATATCTGTAAGGCTCCTACTGTGGCATGACCCCCTGACTCCATCCAAGCTGCAGGCTCCGATCCAGATCCCCGACCTCTGTATGGGCCCCCTGGTAATCTGTGCCACAGAGTTCAACGCAGAACCGAGCTGTAGCTGGGCCTTGGATGCAGACATGGCTCAGGCAGCAGCCTGGCCTGGTCGACATCCTTGTTCTGAGTGGTAGCCCTGGCCACCCAGATCAGGATGGCTCTGACTGCGCGTGGCTGCTGGACACCAACAAGGCCATATAGGATGCAGCCCAGACCTCAGGCTTCATGTGGCCTTTGGTGACACCATGGGGACATAGGTATTAATCTAGACCTCAATTGTGGTAGGACCACAGGCATAGACACGGTCCCCGGCAGCAGTCTAGGCCTGGATTTCACCATGGTCCCAGGTGATGGCAAAAGTCACCCAGACCAGTAAGGTCCCAGTGGCAGAATCACTCGTGAACCCGATCTTGGTCCCAGGAGGCAGCGCAGCACTGAAGTCAGCATGGCGCTCATTGGCAAGAGATGCCAAGGATATAAACACAGACCCTGGCGACTATAGGACCAGAGACCCACATCCGGCCGACATCACCATGGACCCAGAGGGCAAGCTGACCTCCACCATCAGCCCAATCCTCTACATCCACCTTTCTTCACTTATGTGCCTTTCCGTGAAGTATGACCCATTCTGCTTCTCTATCTCTCCCCATTCTCTGTCCCAGGGACCCAGGCTGGCTTTTTTTCTGCCTGTTGGGAAGGTCTCAGCTAGGCCCCCTCTGCACAAAATCTTGTTCTGTAACTCTTAAGACTTTCTTGGAACCGTTTCCATATTAGGACACATTAATTGGGGCAAGCTAAATCTGTGTTCCCAGGCTGGGGAGAAGCAGGTAGCAAAGAAGGTAGAGAGCTAGGCCCAGGAGAACCCATGGTTAGCATATGGGAGCGAGACGCCCACGGAGAGGAAGCTGGAAGTGTCCTTGCAAGGCTGAGGCCACCACGTGTACAGCAGAAGCCACCAGAGTGTCCTTCGCTTGTTACAAAACTAAAGCCCACACCCTGGGGTAAGACTTAAGACATTAACATGACATGGAGAGTTGTATGCAGAACTATATGTAAGAGCATGTGCCAAGAAAGCCCACACCATGCAAATGAGTCCCCAAAGATACAGAAAGTGACAGAATCATCCCAATTCTGTGAGTGGGACTGTTTGAGTGTTGGAGGTACCCTGGGTCAGCAAATGCCCTAGTGGGAGTGGGAGGGGAAAGGGGGGTCAGCAGGCACAGAACTTCAGTGTTTCCCAAGACATTGCAGCACTGGACAGACCACCGGCCGTAAAACGCTTGCTGTATAAGCCTGAGCTCCAATCTCCGGTGCCCACGTTAAAAAAATAAAAAGTAAAAAGAAATAAAGAAAGAAAAGCTGGTGAGACTGAGAGAGGAGGAACCTTGGGGCTTCCTGGCCAGAGAGTCCAGATTCAGGGACAAACTGTCTCCACAAATAAGGCGGAGAGGGACTGAACTCTGGCCTCCTCAGGCATATTCAGGCATATCTGCACGCACGCACACACACACACACACACACACACACACACACACACACACACATACACACACACACATGCATGCACGCGCACATACACATAGATACTGCAAAATAACACAAATGTACTTAACAATACTGAAGTATGTACTTAAAAATAGCTAATGCAGTTAAAGCCAAGAATAGTGGCACACACTTGTAACTCTAGCTCGCAGAAAGCTGAGGCAGGAGGACTGCCACGAGTTTCCTGCCAATTTAAGCTACTTAGTGAATTCTAGGTCAGACTGGGCTACACTGTGAGACTTTGTCTCAAAACAACCAGTGCCCCCCAAGGACATTTACAATAGCAAAATTTTATGTATGTTTTAAAAAGTACAATAAAAAAAATGGCAGCTTGTATTTTCTTGGATACAAAAAGGCCCTGGGCCACAAGCGTGGATGCAGTCAAGCTTGAGGGAGTAGGAGGGCAACAGGAGGCTCCTCGGGCCAAAACTTTTCAGTGGGGATGTTTACTCAGGCAAAACTATCATCCTGAAGGAAAAAGTTTCTTTCTAAGCCAGGATATTCTGCCTTATTAGAAAGCTGCTATTCACTCATAGATAATATGCCACAAACCTCACAAATGCCCTGTCCATGGAAGAGAGAGAGAGAGACAGAGACAGAGAGACAGAGACAGAGACAGACAGACAGACAAGGGGGCAGGGCTAGATTTCCTGCGTGGCCGAGGGTGTGGATTGAATCACACATGGTTCCGACATCCCACCTGTGATATGATTGCCCGGGGTTCAGCACCCTACTGCTCTAGAATAGCCTCCTTCTCCTCAGTCAACATTAGAGACACACTCAAAACAAGCAATAAAAACACCACTGGAATCCACTTCTAGTCTCAACAGTCCACAAAACTTTGGCACCTTTGTTTCATCCATTTTTTTCTATTTTGGTTTTTCAAAACAGGGTTTCTCTGTGTAGCTCTGGCTGCCCTGGAACTCACTCTGTAGACTATGCTGGCCTCAAACTCACAGAGATCTGTCAGCCTCTGCCTCCCGAGTGCTGGGATTAAAGGTGTGTGCTACGACTGCCTGGCTTGGTTCATTATTTTCATCACCCAGGTTTAATAATCATCAGGACTTTGATTGGGATGACTCCAGGTGCTTGGGAGGCTGAGGCAGGGGGATAAAGTTCAAGACTGGCTTGGCTAACAGAGCAGATTGAAATACAGTCTGGCCAATTTAGCAAGAACCCTTTTAAAAATGAACATGGCGTGCTTTAATCCCAGCACTCGGGAGGCAGAGACAGGCGGATCTCTGTGAGTTCGAGGCCAGCGTGGTCTACAGAGTGAGTTCCAGGACAGCTAGGGCTACACAGAGAAACCCTGTCTCTAAAAGAACCAAACCACACTAAATGGACAATGGAAAATGTACAGTAGCTTGGGGGTAGGGTTAGCCTGGCTCCTACACAGCCCCCCTTCAATTTTCAGAAACTAAAAAGTCAACTGATTTTTTTCTTTAAAACTTTCTTTTTTCCTCTCCTTTTCATAAGTGTTCTACAGCAAAGTCCTACTTACTTCAGCATATAGTGATAAAAATCACGGACATTTTCTTATCTACGATGAGACCAAACATCTAATAAAATGGACACTGTATCTTTGGCCTCTCTTATCCAACTTATGACAAAATTTTGCTGATCTCCACTTTTTTCCTTCTTTGTCCATGGATTCCATTAGGTCCGGGTCTGCTGGACCCCTTCTCTCTCCCTCAGGTCACAAGCTTATTCGGACTTTGCCAGTCGCCTCACGAAATGCTCCACAGCTCACCTGCCTCCTTCCTTCTCTCTAATCTCAATTCATTTGTTCTCCAGGCTGGGTTGGACTCAAGTTCAGTTCTAGGAGGTAACAGTGTCACAGATGTGGGACTGTGGGCATGTCAGGAAACACACGATGGCTGGGTAGTCCTTCTACAGTTATTAGCTGAGATCTATATATAAATTATTCTCTCCAACTGGGCATTCAGCACTTACTTGCCTAGCAATCCCAACAGTCTGGGTTTGAGCCTCAGCTAGTGTAGTAATAACTTCCTTCATTATTTTAATCGCTTCCAATATACTGTGCCCAGCAAAGACAATCTGGAAGCAAATTCCTTCGCTTTGGAGGGCTTGTGAGGGCCCACAGATGGGAGCCTGTTCCACCTTGACTGGAGGTCAGAGGGTTTGAGCTTATTTTTGCTCTTTAAAGTTGTTGACAATAGATGAGGCTACACACAAGAGATCCTGACCTAGGGTGTGGTTAATTAGTATTTTGGGTATCGAGGTGGATCCACTCCACCTGGACCAAGGGTTGGAGAGTTCAAGTCTATTCCTTATATCCTGTTAAGGCAGTCTATTGCCTCCTCCCTCCCCTTCTGGAGTGAAGTATATAAATAAGCACGTGGAAAATAAAGGTGGATGGATTCAGAATTCAGTATGCACTGAACTTCCTTCCTGCTGTTGTTCTGTGTTTCTGTCACTTATTTTTCTCAGATCTGGGTTCCTTTTGGTTAACAATTCGAATCCTCTCGCCCCTACCCTGGGACGTATGTGTTTTGTCAAGGCTGGTCTTTCCACAAGTGCTGACTTTGAATAAAATCACGGTACTGGAGGAGAACCCATGGAGGCGGCTGCTGATGGTGGCGCTCGCTTTCTTGAATTTCTTTCTGAGCATTCTTATAAATTAGGAACTGGTGTTTGCCTTAACATGCACCCACGCTTTGATCAATTGCATTTAACCTTTTCAGATACTCAGTGTACTGAAGATTTACCCTATGGAGAAATTTCTTGGTGGCCCCTCTGCCCTTTGACACAGCTCATCTGTCTTCCTTGCTATCTGGCCGAAGAGATCAGCGACTCTGGGGTATGTTTCCTGCCACAGACCTGGAATCATTCCACCTTGCCAGGTAGGAGCAAGACTTCCTTCTGGGTAGGGATGGCAGTTGGACTGCACATGCTTGAGCGTCATCATCATCACCTGAGGACCACTGGGAGGAAGGAGGTGTCCCTTAAAGGAGGTGATCCTTCCCATTGAAAAATATCCTTTGAAAAAGAAATCCAGATTTGGGGGGGGCAGGGACGCTGATAAGGGGACAATTCCTCCTTTGGGGACCTTTGAAGCTGGGGCTTGACTCTGGATGGAGGATCAATGGCAGTGAAACTTAGATGAAAAGAAATTGGTCCTTTCCAATGGTGGTGAAGAGGGAGTGGGATGGGGTGGGGGCAGGAGGGGAGGGGGTAGGGGAGCATGAAAGGTTGTACACTCTGAATAAGAGTTCTCCAGGGCTAGGAATCTAGCTCAGCACTAGGGCCTGAGTTTAGCTCATGTGAGACCCAAATTCAATCCCCCCACTACACAAACAAAATAACCAAAACTCCAGGGACCCCCATTGTGCTCCCCTTATCTGCAGACACTTAGCCTCTCAAAGCCAAACAGAAAAGGGCTTAGCCTTCTGGCATTTGGCACACTTGGAACTGGGACGTCATGGGCTCCTGATGCAGTGTGGTGGCTTTTAATTCTTTAAAGAGCTTGAGATGTTGGAGCTGGAGAGATGGCTCAGTGGTTAAGAGCACCGGCTGCTCTCCTGTAAAGGACTGACCTGGTGAGACAGGGTATCACTACGTAGCCCTGACTGGTCTGGAACTCTCTCGGGACCAAGCTGGCTTTATAACTCCAGACTGGAGTTAAAAGAGATGTGAGCTGCACACAGGGGGGAGCTGGGAACCCAACCTGGGTCCTTTGGGAGAACAGCAAGTGTCCTAATCACTGAACTATCTCTCTGGCTCCATAATGGACTCCATCCCTCTGGAAATGGGAGCCAAAATACTCTTTCAAGTCACCTTGGTCCTGGTATCTTAACATAGCAACAGAAGAATCAAGAGAACATCTAAACGACTTCTCTCACAGCAGCTCACCACAGCCACAGAAATCCACAAGGTTTTCTGGTCTGCACACAGCTCCATCTTGTTTCCTGATACTTGCATAGCCAGATCCTGAACTATGTCAGAACAGGGGCACAGACTGGGCTGTTTATTTCATTTTACATCTGACAGCATGAGGTGCCAACAAAGATGTTTTCGCTCCCCTTTCTGATGTATTAATGATAAATTTTGCAAGGTACCAATTTTTCGAAGATCAGAAAGTCATTGTACTTTGCAAACATGACATGACAATGCCCCCCCACACACATAATGAATATATTGATACATTCTGTCAAAAAGAGTTATGCTCCTGCTTTCTTAAAATAGCCATTTAAGCAAAACAGGCGGGGGGATCCCCAAAGAGGCTGTTGAGCTGCTGCACAGAATAGCTGGTTGCCTCATTAAAGACAGGGATTTCAGGCAACCTGGTTAATAAGTCTGGCCTCGCAATGAAAAACACCATCGGTTTGTTTAATACGCTAAAGCTTGTCTGTATCTCGGACTGTATCCACACTGGAGGGTGGGCCCTGTTTCTCAGCCAGCACATGTCTTGGTTTTCTTCATTCTAAGTCATTGGGCCTCAGCTCACTCACCATGAACCAACAGCCAAGGAAGTAGCCTCCCCCTTGTATCTTTTCTTTCACTAGCTCCCCAAGTATGGCCTAACAACTGTACCCTGATTTTCAATGCCTCTGCTTACAGTATTTGACTTTATAAACGACAAGAAAGCAACGCACACTTAGTAAACACTGGACCACAAAATTTGAATTTGGATCTTTCTTGGGTAGGCAATATGGAGCTCGGTCCTCTAGCTTATGCTAACTTGAGGCAGTGACTCCATCTCTCCCAGTTAGCCCCGTGGCCTCGAGGGGGAGTCACATCTAAGTTATGACCTGCTGGCAAGCTACAATGGCCAGTTAGGCACACTGTTGATTTATAATATTCTTTAACATCATGTTTATAGGGCTGGGTTTGAACCCAGAGCCTCAGATGTAACAAGTGTTCTACCTCCAATATTTTCAGCCTCCACTGTGTTTATCAGGCATAACTCCCCTATAAATATCTGTCATAGTTAGCTGCAGTGTGTCAATCTGAAACAAACCCAGAGTCTCCTGGGAAGAAGAAAAGCAGCTGAAGAACTGCCCCTGATCAACTGTGTTTACATCTCAGCATCTTCTTAATTGCTAATGGATGTAGGAGGGCTCAGCCCACTGTGGGCTGTGCCATCCCTAGGCAGGTGAGCCTGGGCTATAAAAGGGAAGTAGCTGCTCAAATCAGAGAAAGCAGCCAGTACACAGCATCCCTCCACGGTTAGTCTCTGCCTTGGCTTTATGATGGACTGGAACTCATCAGCCAAATCACCTTTCCTGCACACGCAGCTTTCTGTCAGGGTTTTACCACAGCAACAGCAATGCCAACCACACTCCCTTCACGGTCGCCTTGTCTTGTCATGCCAACAGCCGCCAACCGGACCTCTCACTCCCCTGGACCTCTCCTACAATCCCATTCTTCACCCAGTTGCCGGGGTGACCTTCTAAACATGGAAAGCAAGCGCCATGCCAGCATCACTAAATGGCATTTAGGGTAGCTAGCCATCATCCCATGAATGGTGAGTGGGAACAGATCTTCAGTTTTCCTTCCTTCTGTCCCCCTTATACATGGAGGTGCAGGGCCAATGCCTTCATTCCCCCTCCCATTCCTTCCCCATCTCCCCAGCTCGTCTTCTTCCTTTCCCCGGTTTTCCTTCAGCTTGGATATCATGCATACAAGGGTATGATAGGGACACACAAAGAACCACACAAATGCCTTCATGGATCTGGAGAAAGTCCAGGGTCTGAAAATCACACAACCATGCTTGATTTGTCCTTCTGAGTTCGACTTGCTGTGCTCAACACAATGATCTCCAGTTTTATCTATTCTTCTATGCAATGACAATAATTTATTCTTTGGGGGGAATGGGAGGGTTTGAGACAGAGTCTTATGGCGTAGCCTTGGCCATCCTGGAACTCCCTATGTAGACTGTAGATCAAGCTGGCCTCGAACTCACAGACATCCACCTGCCTCTGCCTCCTGAGTGCTGAGATTAAAGGTGTGTGCCACTACACCTGGCTAATTTCGTTCTTCTTTATGGCTGAATAAAACTTCATTGTGAGACCAGCAAGATGGCTCAGTGGCTATTTTGAAGCATCTTGCATGCTGGAATGAGGTTCACTCGGTGGTGGTGAATGGTTTTGATGGGAGTTGAACTGCACTTGCAAGCATTTTATTGACAATTTTTGCATCTTTGTACATCACAAAGATTGGCCTATAATTTTCTTTTCCATCTTCCCTCTTTTTTTTTATTGTGACATTATCTGATTTTAAAAACCTTTTTATTGATTCTTTGTGGATTTCACATCATGCACCCAGATCCTATTCAGCTCCCCTTCCCTTTGTCTTCTCCCTCTGCCCCTGCAACCCACCCCCCAAAATCAAAATACAATAAAATTAAAAAGAAAAGAAAAAAAATCTCCTCATGAAAGCCGCAGTGTGGCACAGTAAGCCACACAGTGTGCCCCTCAGTCCACACATCTTTCCTTGCAAGTGTTCACTCCAATGAGTCAATTAGTCTGCTTCTGCTGGGCCCTCGCTGGGACTCCTCTTGGACATCTTGCTGTTGCCCTACGGCATGGAGATCCTGCAACTTTGGAACTGCAGAACCTGGCTCTTTACGTGCTCCAGCAGATCACAGATGCGGTGGACATGGGAGTGGGCCAACTCATAGCCCTGGTTTTGAGCCTGGGTGGTAGCTGATGTGGTCAGCCCACCAGCTCTCCCTCATCCTGATCACCAGGGGGCGCTCTCTGGCCCCGCCCCAGTGAGCTTGCCCACTGCTGCAAGCAAGGAATGAAGCCGGTTCTCCTGCTCTGGCCGGTTCACCTGCATCAGGCCAACAGGGTCAGCTCTACTGTGTGCTGCCCAGGGGGGGGGTGTAGAAACTACTCTCCCTAGTGCTGAATTTTATGACGCACAAGACCAGCTCTCCCACTTTCATGACCTGTGGCCAGCTTTGCCATCTCTCCCTTGCCCATGCCACCCTATGGCAGATGAGGGGCTGGAGCTGTCTCTGCCACTGACTCAGATCCTTGGAGCCAGCTCACTTGCACCCCTGTCAACGGTGTCAGCTCTATTGTGCTGCCCAGGAGAGGTGCAGGGCCTGAACCCCCGCCTGAGGGCTGCAGTTAGTGAGGGGCAGGATCAGCTCTCTCCTGCCTGACACAGGAAGTGAGGGGCAAGGAGCAGAGGCATTATCTGGTTTTAATATCAGGGAAATACCAGCCTCATAAAACTAATTCAAAAGCATTCCTTTTTATTTTATTCTTTTATTTTATGAATCAGTTGGAGGAACACTGGTGCCAGCTGTTTAAACATCTGGTAGAATTCAGCTGTAAGTTCATCTGGAATACAGCTTTTTCTTTTTCGCAAGACTTTTTATTACTGCCACAGTCCCAACTGCACATTATCAATCTGCTTAAATTGTTTACAACGCCTTAGTTTAGTCTGGGTAGGTCTAGAAACTTATCCATTCTTTCTCCCTCTCTCTCTTTTTTTCCAGATTACTGGAACAGGTTTCCAAAGCACATGTTAGCGATCGCCTGAGTGTCCTTGTTGTCTGTCATAATGCCTCCTTTTCCATCAGACCCTTAGTAATTTGAATCTCTTCTTTCTTTTGGTTATTTCAGATAAAGATATATCGATCTCATTTCTCTTACCAAAGAACCAACTGTTAGCTTTGCTGGTTTTGTTTTTGCATTGCTCTTTTTACTTCCGTTTCATTAATCTCCGCCTTCATCTCTGTTATTGATTTTCATTTACTGGCTGTGGGTTTGGCTTGTTCTTAATTTTGAAGGGCTGGAGAAACGTCAAGTTTTCAGTTGAGATTTCTGTGTTTTAAAAAAATAGCTATTTCTTTATTTTTATGTGGGTGACTACTTGCATGTCTGTGCATCACAGTGTGTAGTACCTGAGGAGCCCAGAGGGGGCGTTAGAGCCCCTGAAACCGTGACTGGCAGCCACACACAGGTGCTGAGAATTGACCGCGGGTCCTCTGCAAGAGCAGCCAGTGCTCTCAGCCGGGAAGCCCTCTTTCCGGCCCTATTTTCTTCTATTTGTTTAAGACTTGTCTGTGTTTTCCAATGTGTATTACTTCAGGGAAAGTGCCAAGGGCTGCTGGGAAGATGCATGTTCTCCAGGGGCTATGTCAAGTATTCACTCTGCAGATGTCTGCTAAGTCCATCTTAATTACAATGTCACTTAACTCTGGCTTTTTGAGGCTGTTTTTTTTTGGGGGGGGAGGGGGTCTTGGTTGATCTGTCTACTGGCAAGAGTGTGGCATTTAAGTCACTACATTATTAATATGTAGAGATTAATCTATAATATAATGCATGAACGTTCTTGTCTAGTCATGTTTGGTATTAAAAATATCTCTCGCATCACCACCTTCTTTCCTAGATTTAGAGACCTTTCTGCTATGATTTTATTGAATAATTTTCTATGGTTCTAGTTTGAATTTCATCATTTATGCTCGTGAATCATACATTTGTTTTTAAAATGAAGTTCCAATGATCTTATAAGTTCTGTTCATACTTTATCTTATTTTTGTCATTGTCTGAATGTTCTAACTTATTTCTTTTGTCTTACATCTCTAATATTGTCTTCCCCTTGATCCATTCTATTGGTGAAACTGTCCCCTGAATATAATGATGTACTGAGCCTTTTCCTACAAATTTCAATTTAATATTTTCAATATTTCTCTTTTATTGCTGTATCCTGTACAACTTTCAGGGGCTTGGACCTGACTGGGGCCAGCAAGGGAATAAAGGAAAGACAGACACACACAGTAGAGAGACAGAGAGAGAGAGAGACAGAGAGACAGAGAGAGAGAGACAGAGACAAGGAGAAAGAGAGAGAGGAGCAGAGAGAAAGTGAGAGGGAGGGGGGAGAGAGAGGGAGAGAAAGACAGGGATCAGGTGGGGTTGGTCTGGGGTCTCTGCAGGAGAAACTGCAGCACCCTGGAAGTTCATCATGTTTATTTTAGAGTTGAACAGGGGGTGGGGTTATTATATACAGCTAGACAAGGAAGAGGGGTTATGGCATATAGATAAATAGGCAGGCAGGTTATTGTATACAAGGGCAGGTTTAGCTAATTGGGTAGGGGCCATCTCTATATGGGAGCAGTCTTCAGGCCGTCAATACTGGGCAGGGGTGGTGGTGGCTACAGTGACATTTTTACACACACCCTGTCAATACTCTCACATGGACCAGAGGAAAACTTGGCCATTTCCCCATGGGCCTGAGGCTTTGGCCTTCCTTGATATGTCGGTAACAATGTCAACAACCCACATTCTCTCAGCACGGCACTCATTCAGGGCATCCTCTGCTCCCTACACTTTATTAGACCCCCCTTTACGTATCCCGTATTGTCACCCTTATTTCACCCAGGGACTCAGATCCCTTAATCTGTGACAAGTGTACCTTGGTACCAACTGAACCAAACTCTAACTGGGCTTCTAGGAGTCCTCTTTTAGTCTGGGTCTGGTGTATGGGTCTTGCCTTTGGCTGAGAGCTACAGCAAGGTCCCCTCATATCTTTTCACTGCCTTCTGTAGGAGTCCGAGGAGTTCCTTTAGGGACCCCATTACCTTTCTGGTGACTTCCTCCCCTCTGCCCCATCCCTGCTCATTGGCTATTAATCCCCAGCTGTGTGTTGTCATGGAGGCAACTAATCTTTCTCCTATTGCCAAGGTCCTGATGCTTATCATAGCAGTCCTGAATAGCCTACCTTATCACGGAAGTGTCAGAATGATTTTTCTTCAACAGGACAGATTGTACCTGGCAGAAGCCCAACAACCTCAGCATATATTTTTTTTTCTGCTTTGTTCATTTTTCCTCATATGATTCAAATTGAATTTTAAATTTGCTCAATCAATTCATATCGTCAAAGCAGCCTCGGTATATAATTCCTTTATTGTCCCTGTATTTACTAAGGGCTTCTGTGATATGCTAGGCATCATGAGATTGCTTCTGCACTGAGATGGGTTCACTGTTTGAGGCGGAGGACGGTATTTACCCTGCTTGATGGGCCAGGGTACTAGGAAGGGCTGGGCGAGAGAGCTCAGAGATCATTTCTCTTCCCAGGAGGCTAAGGATCTTTCTAAACCTGGCACACCCTAGCCCTGAACTAAAGCACACTTGATCCAAGGCCCCAGGAGGACAACGGCCATCAGTGGCAGGATGCTCCAGCAACATCCATAGGCAGCCTGCACTATGATCTCAGTGATGGGGATATATGGGGATTACTGCCATGTGGGAACAATGTAGGACTGGGGAAAGGCTAAAAGAATTCTCTAGCTCGGCCTTCTTCTGAAGGATAGAAAAAGACAATGAGAAAATGCCCAAGAAGAAAGCAGTAAGGATCATCTTAGTTGTTCCTGCCCCGTCTGCTTTCCGAGCACCTCCTCTGTCTAGGCAGTTGGCCTGCATCCTTAGGCACCCACGATTACCTGTAGCATCACCGCTCAGGAAGCAGGAACTGCCCTCTAAGAACGCTCTAGAGCTACAGAAGCAGGCGAGACACGTTCTTCTGTGCGGGCCCCAGAGGAACATGTATTGAATGAGAGAACAGGTTCTGGTGGCATAACCTGGTGTGTCTCACACTGCCCAGCACATCTGCAACCTGTCCTAGGATGCACCTGAGGCTCTCTCACAGTGGCAAGGAGTCTATGTTGACCTTGTTCCCTGCTGGACCCTGGAGCCCAGAGAAGCGTCCCCGCCACCAGAAATCCCAGAAGAAAACTAACAATTACATGACTGTAACTGGGAAGAGAGGTTTAAAGGGATCTTAACAGTAGTGTTACAGCCCGACGGGGCGGCCCACAACTGTATTGTTAAGCTAGATATTTTTAGGTCACCGCCATTACCAGAGCGAGAGATGTGTGTCTTTCGTCAGTTAGAAGTGACTGTTCTAGGTGAGCGGCTTAAATGAAGACAACCCAAGTAAATGCCTGGGACCGGAGGTTGAGAGCTGCCCCATTCAATCTCCTGGCTGCTGATCAGGCTGTATCTCTTGGAAGCCGTGGCTGTCGGCAAGATGCCCCGGCAAGATGCCAGCACCTTTGTAGGGTTCCCATGTCCTCAAATGTCAGGGCTGAAGATAAGAGGGACAAACCACAGAGAGCACAGCTCTTGGGAGGAATAAGGTATGGGGGAGGGTTTTATTTAATTCTCAAGTTTCTGTGGGACCCAGACAGTTTTTAAGAGGTTTGAGATATCATATGTGACCCCTTCTTACCCACGTTAGATTTGTGGTATGTTCTAAAACGGCACCCATCAGAACCCAAAGCAGGTCAGATTCTGGGTCACAGAACGTGGGTGTATTTTAACCGACTGGGAGGCATACATGATAGTTTATGAGACGTTCAGGCAATGTGGGCCGTGTTGCTTCATTTTGTTAGGGAACCCTCTTTTTTCCCCATTGGAAGAAAAGATCTCTCTTCTCCCAGCACATTCTCTCACAGAATATACCCACACAAAGGAACCACTTTGTATGCACGCCCAGTAGTTTTGCTACCCTGACTTTGGGGATTTTCCATGATGTAATGAGAAAATCAAAATACCAAAAAAAAAAAAAAAACAAAAAACCAAAAAACCCCAAAACCAAAAAAAACCAAAAACACCAACAGAAATGCTCATTGTCTTAAAAGCATTTTTTTTTATATTCTATCCCCTTTCCAGGCTTAATTATATATAATGTAGGTCATTTTGTTTGACGATGAGCCTCGAATGGCTGTCCTTGAACCACTGGTGTGTTTCTCATGGGTAAGATGCCCCACTGGAAGGATGTTAAGGATGACCATTTCCTCTCTAAGTGGGCCACGTGGTTCTGCAGAATAGTGACAAGCTGAGAGGACTGGAAACTTCTGAGTGGTCCCCAGGAGACTGTGGCTCCTTTCCTTCCTGCGTGTTGAGAAAGTGGAGCCCCTTCATCAGCACAACCCGTGCAGGGTGCTGCAGGGAGGGCATGCGTGCACCCCTCTGCTCTGGGGCAAGCACCTTCCACTCGACCTGAAACACTGAGCGTGAGCAGTTTCTATCACTGAAAGAAGGAAGGGAGACACTGGAGGTGGTGTGGTAGGGACATGTTGTGGGAGGTCCTTCCGCTCCTCCAGCCTATAGCCGCTGAGATACCAGCCCATTGGGGCGTGGTCTCTCTCCCTTTAAAAAAGCGGCCACTTCCTTCTCTCGCGCTCTTCACTTCCTGCTCGGCTGGCGACTAGACTCCCTTCCTGGTTGTACAGAGGGCTGACGGTGATCTGTAAGTTTTTTCCCCTTTAAATAAATACTACCCTATTAATCATAATTCCAAACTGCTGTGGCATTGTTTGTGACTTACACCTTCACTTGGCGCCCAACATGGGGCTCGAACCCACGACCCTGAGATTAAGAGTCTCATGCTCTACCGACTGAGCTTCTGTTGTTGTCCTAAAACATGGACCCAAGTGCAGTTTGTGGGGTGGACTTTGCTCTCATCTTCCAGTTCATTAAGAGGGAAGACAAGACAGGAACTCGAGGTAGGAACCAGTGCAGAGGCCATGAAGGACTTGCTCTCCCTAGCTTGCTCAGCCTGCTTTCTTAGACAAACCCAGGGCCACCTTGCTGAGGGGTGGAGTCACCCACAGTGAGCTTGACCCTCGCATGTCAGTCATCAGATGCCCCATGGTCATGCCCACAGGTCCCTTTGATGGAGGCAAGTCTTCAGTTAAGACTCCGTCTTCTCTGTGTCCCCCTGGCACAAACCAGGAGCATGCCACTGGAGAGGTGGCAGAAAACTCAAGCTATAGAGCCAGCCTTGGTGAGAGGCCTTCCAGATCCTGGGGTCCAGCCTCCTGTCTCTGCTCTGCTCTCTGGCTTTCGTGAGCTGAGCCACTAACTTCATGGAGCATTCTCTACCATGATGCGCTCCCCCTCACTACAGGCCCCATAGCAACGCACAAGGGCCTGAGACTTCTACAGCTGTCAATCAAAACAAACCTTCCCTGTTTTCAGTCGGTTGTCTCTAGTGTTTTGTTACAGTGATGGAAAGCTGACACAGAGACGCAGTAATTATTGAAACTGATAGGCAGATTCTCATGCATCATTTATTCATTTTTTTCCATATGTAACACCCTACTCCCCATCTTGTCTAAGAGAAGTCACCCATTCTCTCTTGTAGCAGAGCATCCAAAAGGGCTTATAGGGCTACTCTGGCACCTCAGATTATGAAAAAGCATACTCTGGTTTGAATGTGACTCCCCAAATTCAAATATTGCAAACTTAATCTACGACTCAGCAGTACTGGGAGGTGGGGCCTAGTACGCAGTGTTTCAGTTACAGCGGCTAATGCTGTTATAAAAGATTTTCCAAGGTTTTCTCTTGGCCTCCTATGTTCTACAATAAAAATGCCTGGATGATAACCTAGCACCACCAACTTGACTTCCCAGCCTTCAAAACTGTAAGGAAGGTTTGTCTTCATTATATGTTATTCAGGCTCAAATATTCTGTTGCAGCATCACCAAACAGACTGAATCAAATTAGACACCATGTTTTCTCCTTTCCGTTTAGGTTTTCTCATCTACTTAACAACACTGCTTCGGCTGGAAAGTCCTCCATGGGGTGGGGAGGAGATAAACACATGCAATTTTCATGCAACTTGAACATATGATTGTCATCTGCCGATTGATGTGGGAGAGTCTTCTGTTTTGTGTTAATTTCATTGGTTAAATAAAGAAACTGCCTTGGCCCTTTGATAGGACAGAAAATTAGGTCCTACAATTTTAGAACAGAATTCTGGGAGAAAGAAGCTGAGTCAGGGAGTCTCCATGATTCTCCCATTCCAGACAGACGCAGGTTAAGATCTTCCCTGGTAAGCCAGCTTGTGGTGCTACACAGAATATTAGAGATGGGTTAAATCAATATGTAAGAGCTAGCCAATAAGAGGCTAAAACTAATGGGCCAAGCAGTGTTTAAAAGAGTACAGTTTCCATGTAATTATTTCGGGGCATAAGCTAGCAATGAGGGCCGCCAGGTGTCGGGGATGCAGCCTGCCGCTCCTATTACAACAGCCAATGGAATAGGAAGTCAACAAGTCAAAGACATATAAAGTCTTCTTTATTTTTAGATTGACTTTCTTTTACATGCATGAGTGTTCTGCATGTTTGTGTGTATGTATATATGTATGTATGTTTGTCTATGCATCATGCCTGCTGCCCTCAGAGGTCAGAAGCGGCGTTCAATTTCCCAGAACTGGAGTTATAGGGGTCATAAACCACCATGTGGGTACTGAGGCCTGGACCCAGCTCCTCTGTAAGAGCAGTATGTGCTCTTAATTGCTGAGCCATCTCTCCAGCTCAAGAACAAACGTCCGTATTAGCGGCTGGACCTGGAGAGCAAATACTGTCTATATGTATGCTATAGCAAGCAGCCTGCGCCTCCGCTGCCTCCCAGAGCAGCAGCAGGGCTTTCTGACAGTTGACTGCTCAGGATAGAGGGTGAAACGTGCTGGCTGGTGGCTCTACGGGTACCGGCACTGTCCACATGACTTCATGTCTCCACCGGCATCACAGAGCCCTCTAGGAGCCCAGACGGCAATGCTCCAGGATCCCCATCTTCCACTATTTCCACTTCAGTAGTGGCGTGTCTCTGACGGCGGTCCCCAAGCAGAGACCAAACCTCCTGCCAGCACATCTCCACTCCTTTCCAGCTTATTTCCCAAACACCTACCTCTCCACCCACCCACCAATGCTCCCATCTCCGTGTCCCTACTAGGGTCTACAGCCTGTGGTCTGCTGCCATGCAGTCTGCTCCTGGGGGTCTCTTCTGGGCTCTGTGCCCATCTGCAGATGCATGTGTGCTTGGGTCACCCTCCACTCAGAGGCTTCTCTCTGCTCTTAGTGACCAGAGTCTCCGGCCCACTTCCCCAACCCAGGGCTTTCCCTCATCTCCTTAGCTCTTTCCCACTCCATGGAGCTGCCATGATCTTCCCACTGTGTGCTTTTCACACGCAGACCGTCACCTTCGACCTTCTGCAAGGTTTCTTCAGGAACACTTTCTTCTGTCTCTACACATGTGCCATGGCCTAAAGCAAGCCACACTCCCTGATATCGCTTTTCATATTGGCACCCGAAACATGGTCAATCCCCTCACCAGACGGCACGAAGTGTGGCCTGCTGGCCCTGTGTTAAATCCCCAACCCTGAATAGTTTCATCCCAGGGCAGGAAACTGGATGGTGTTTGGGTAAACAGTCACCTACATGGAGTGCTGGGATTTCAAGTCACTTCCTTGTGGGTGATCTCAAGTTTCTCTCCTAAAGGACTCAGGCGATAGACAAGGGCATTGAAACAGAAGAACTCGTGTGCTTGGTGGCCAGGGCCGGGCCGAACGTTTGCCCTTCAATGCCTAGCTTTCTCTACTGTGTCTCCTCTTCCTTTCCCAGGCTAAGTTTCAGTCCAGGCGCCGTTCACCAGGTGGCTGCAGAATGTCACGGAGAACACAGGCTACAGTGTTAGTGCCCCTGCCTCAGATCCCAGCCCTGCTCTGGTTTACTTTTCCAAAGGAACTTGTTTGTCTGAGCCAAGACAGTGCTCAGTGCAGAGTTAACACGAAGCTGTGTGTGGTTAGCACCTACCTGACGGCTGGGGCGGACACTGCAGGCACGCATGAGCAAATGGCTAACTAGAAAGAATAATGACAAATGAACGATTTCAGCACCCGCCTGCTTTCCTGAATGGGTTATTCACGCCACTGAGCCTTGGTATGTGCTGCAAGCATCGCAGCTTGTGTGCACATGGTGTCAAATCCATCACCTTCACCGAGTCACGGATCAGCTCTCTGCGTCCTTTCTTGTCACAACCACAGACTTCACTCTCACCGTGCCCAGGCGCCTTTGTCTGCCTCATTTCTTCCTGCTCTCTGCCCCTTGGCACTGGCTCCCCCTGAATCTGGATAAAATTCCCAATGTCTGTTTTCTTAGAACTAACTTCAGCTGCTTGCTCCTGACTGCGGAAAGGATTCTATCAGGCCACAGAGGATAACTTGGGTTATTTCCTTCCCTTCTTTCCTTCATTAATTCTCTCTAAATCAAGGTCAATGTTTTGGAAAAGCTGCAGACATGGAGAGTCACCGTGTGGGAAGCTATTTGGTAACACGTTAAACTCCACTTGTTTCTCCCTCGCTAGTGAAGGATGCGCACCCAGAAACTAATCTCCCCGCATGCACTCTTTCTAGAAGAATAAGTAACCTGTTCGAAACAGAAGTTAATGGGGAAAACACTCTATTACAACTCACTGGACATGTCAGAGCACCCCCAGAGGAATGAAGGTGGGTGCAAGAGTCCCCTTCCTTCTGGGAAATCTGCACTTGAAACTGCTCTCTACAAAGATGAGGCAGGTGTAACACACGTCACGTCGGATAACAAGATAAGCTCATGACAGCTCACACCTCTGAAACCATCTTCTAATGCCAACTGAGAGTCCCAAGTGTCCAGTGTCAGGGTGATGTTTGTCATTCCGATGCTAACATGCCAGCCAGAGACTGTCCCTCTAAAGGGGTGTCATGAGAGAGGCTGACAGACTGTTGCTACTCTTCCTTATGTGGATGGGTGCTGGAGAGATGGCTCACAGGTTAAGAGCACTGGTTACTCTTGCAGAGGACCCAAGTTCAATTCCCAGCACTGACATGGCTCCTCACAATGAGACCTGTAGCTTTGGTTCCAGGGAATCTGAGGCCCTCTTCTGGCCTTCTCAAGGACTACACACACATAGTATATGTAAATACATGTAGGCAAACACTTCTAAACATAAATAAATAGTGGGCAGGGTGAACAAGCAGAGGACAGTTGGATGCCTTCAAGTCTTGGGGCTCCAACTTCCAACTGTGCACCCACAGTTTTGCCAGACTCTCTGAGTGCTGCTTTCTCTCTGGCATCTGAAAGACCTTCCTCATGAACTTAGCTGCTGTCACAGCTCCAAGGCCTCATGTGCTAGAACCCAGTCAGTCAGCACTCTGCATCCAGTTCTGCAGGTCCAATGCAACAGACATTACACCGAATGCAGAGATGTGGCCTATTAAAAATATGGTCTGGCATGTAGTGACAAAAATTGTCATAACAGCATCTGGAGTCAACCACTGTTTGTAGCAAAATTAAATCAGTGGTTCCCAACCTTCCTAATGCCGCTACTCTTTAATAATATCTCTTGCTGTGGTGACCTCTAAACTATAAAATTATTTTCATTGTTACTCCATATCTGTAATTTTCTGTTATGAATTGTAATGTAAATATCTGATACACAGGATATCTGATATGTGACCCCTGTGAAAGGGTCATTTGCCCC
Organism: Microtus ochrogaster; assembly: GCF_000317375.1. Taxonomy (NCBI): domain Eukaryota; kingdom Metazoa; phylum Chordata; class Mammalia; order Rodentia; family Cricetidae; genus Microtus; species Microtus ochrogaster. The sequence goes on along the minus strand of NC_022010.1, from coordinate 29,663,061 downwards.
TCAAAGAGTTTGTGACTCACAGGTTGAAAAGCACTTGGTTAGATCATGATTCTATTCAGTTGAACCCCACACCATACCATACTCAGAAATAAGCCACAGCAAATGCCCTAGCCAAACCAGGTGGGCTGAAGAAGACACTGTCTCTTGTCCTCTTTTCAAGATTTTCTCCATCAAAAGGCAAATCCTTGGACTTCCTATCAAGCATGGGACTGTCTCTCCTTTCTTTTCCAAGAATTCATCTTTTCTTGCCCATCATTCACAATGGACTTGGGCTTCCTCACCATTCTGGTGTCTGTGAGACTGGAAACATCCCATGGACTTCACATGAAGCGACTGTCTGTTTGCAGAGGGCGAGCTGCAGTTCCTGACCCTCCTCCGCTAACACTGCTTACTCCTCCAAACACTAGCCTGTCTAGTGAACACTGCCATGGCCATCCATGTTGGCACCAACACTGAAAATCTCATTTTCCAAAACCACTCATTGAACCTTCTCATTCATCTGCTCCCAGAATCCCAAGTCTCTGGATACTTTGCTCTTTAGTTTGGAGAAATTTTAATTTTTTTCCCTGTCTAATTTGTTTGTTGTTGTTTGTTTTTGTTTTGAGGACTTGAATCTTCACTAAGTCCCATTTTCACTTTCAAATTCATACTCACATTCTTCAGCAGCTGTGTGTGTGTGCATGTCTGTGTGTGTAAGCATGTGTGTGTGCAATGCCTACGGTGGCCAGAAGAGGGTGTCAGATTCCTCTGAATTAGAGGAGCTGTGAGCTGGGAACTGAGCTCAGGTTTGGTGCATAAGTAGTAAATGCTCTTATTACCTGAGTCATCTTCCCAGCCCTAAGCATCTCTCTTGCTTAGCACAGAAAATGCAGTCTCTTCAGCTCCTCCCATCTCCCTTCGTTCTGGTTTCCACTCCACAAGCCAAAATGCTATCACAGGTCAGACTGTTGGTGTGTGTGCAGGGGGCCTGTCTACCTCCAAATCCATGAATCAGACTGTGGAGGCCCAAAAATGTGAGCCTATTTCCACCTTGTCTGATGGTCAGAGAGTTGGGAGGTTGCCCAAAACGGTTGACAAGTGTAGCTACGTAGCCTGACTCAGGATGTGATTACTTGGTTCTTTGCTATTAAGATGGCTCATACAAGTAGATATATTCCATCCTGACATGATCAGGATACACAACTGTATTTCTGTTCCTTCTTTTGTAATATGACTGTTGTCAGGAAAAGATGTCTAAGGCAATGATTTTTATGTTCGTCTCCCGTTGAGTGACAATACTGGGCCAAAAGGGTCCAGAGAAAGTGCTTACATTGCAGTGTGTTTAGTGCCATTAGCAGCTCCTCCCCCAAATGTGGGTGGAGAGATGGCTCAGGCCTTCAAAGCACTGGCTGGTTCCCAGCACTCGCCCACAGCCATCTGCACTTTCAGTTCAGAGGGATCCAGCGCTCTCTGCTGCCCTCTGGAGGCACTGTCTTACAGACGTATGTGCAGGTAAGATGTGCATACACATTAAATAACTAACCTCCAACCTGCCCTCTGTGGAGCTCAAGGCTGCTCCTCAGTGGCCATCTGGAGCATGCTCCCACAGCTGATGGGGATGCAGCCTGGTGGGTGGGATGGCTGCCTCAGCTTACACACTCCTGCTTTCTTCCGTGTTACTCCTTTTAAAAAGAACTATTCTGCTTTTATTTATTCCTTATTTTTTTCTATTAAGCCTCAAGTTTTCAGGTTTTGTTCTAAGGATTACAATATGAGAACTTAGTATTTCTCCATGTCATTAGAATCAGTACATGCCCACTGTGAGTGGGGTGTGGAAACATACAGCCACTCTCCCCTGTTCTTATTTTCTTGGACAGATTTCCATAATTATTTCATCTTCTGTGTTTATCAGTTTGATTATGCCATGTCTTGGCATAGATCTCTGTAAGCTATCTGAGGCTCAGAGAACTTGAATCTGTAGCTGTTTTTTTTAAAGATTCATTTTTATTTATGTAAATATGTGTATGCCACTTAGGTGAACGTTCACTCAGAGGCCAGAGAGGGTGGACCCCCTGGGTGCTGGAGTTAGAGGTGGCTGTGAGCCTCCTGACACAGATGCTGGAAACCAAACTCTAGATAAGAACAGCAAGCATTCTTGGCCACCTCTTGAGACATCTCTCCAACTCCATCTGAGAAGTTTTCAATCGTTCTTTCTTTTCTGCTTGTTTGTTTAGAGACAGGGTCTCACTATGTAGCTGTGACTGTCTTACAACTCACTATGAAAACCAGGCTGACTTTGTACTCACAGAGATCCGCCCATCTTTGTCTCCCACTTGCTGGATTAAAGACATGTGCCCCCAGTCTGACCCAATCATCATTAAAAAAAATATTTTTAGGGTCCTATTATTTTCCATCAAGCCCAGGTGAGAAGTGGAGATTTGTAATCAATAACACACATGTTACACTGACAGCAAATCTCCCCGGTTTGCCGTTTTGACCACTAGCCAAGCTCCACGTGACCCACCAGTCAATAAAATATCAGTCAGAATAGCAGAAGGCTCAGACCATAGCTGGAGGCAGGAGCTTTGCACGGTATCTCCTCCCCCCAGCTTTATCATTAGTGACAAATAAAAACTGTGTACTAACATGTGCAATCGCACATGTGGGTATGTGCACACGTGATGAAGCTACTACCACCCAGCTAATTGAGACGGTCATCACTTCACGTGGCTCCCTTTGGGTGTGTGCTTGGTGAGACACTTATCATCGCTCTTGGCAAGTGTAAACTATGCAATTCAGAGCTGCTGACTATACCCACCATTACATCAGGTCTCCAGAATTTATCCCCAGTCTCGAGTTTACTTTACTCCAGCCCTCTGTCTAGCTGTCACCCGGCCATACCTGTCGCTACCTGCCTACCTTCCGGCAATGCTGGGAAGCTCAGGTGAGGAGCTTGGTAAGTGTTGCATGGGGATGGGCCTGGGACTTTCTTGAAAGAGATCCTGTGTGATTTCCATTTTATTATTCTAAAATCTAGCTAGCATTTGACAAATCCATAATGACTAAAATATTACACAAGACAGGATTTGATTAAAAGGTACCCAAGTTATCTACAAAACAGGGGTTGAAATACCTTCATCATGAAGGTTAAATGAAATTATGTTCGTAAACATCCAATGACAGAGTTGTGCCCATTATACTCTGGAGCTTATGATTATATTCCCTCTAACCTGTAGATGCTTTTTTTTAAAAAGTGGTTTCTATTTTGAAGCAATGGGGCTCTTGTGTCTATACTAACTGGACATTATGGCCATCCCTATGTCACTGGGCTCAGTAGAGCCAGCCCGTTATACCAGCAGCTGGTTTCACTGCTCTGGACTTTTGTGAACTCCGTGCAGTACTGTGTGTCCTATTGACAATCTTCCTGATTTTAGGGCAATCTTCTAGTTAGTTTCCGAACTGGCACAGAGATGGAAAGGGTTTATCTGGCTGACACTCCCACACCACACGCCATCGTCAGCGAAAGCCAAGACAAGGAGTGAAGCTGAAACCACAAAGGACCGCTGCTCACTGGCTCATTCTCTCGCTTGCTCAGCTACCTTCCTTATACAGCCCAGGCGAGGCAGCCTAGGGACGGCACCACCCACAGTGGACTGCGCCCTCTCGCACCAATCAGCAATAGTGGAAATGCCCACAGGTCATACTCCCAGGCCAATCTAATGAAGGCAGCTCCTCCGTTGAGAGTCTCTCCTCCCAGGTGTGCCTAGACTGTCCCAAGTTGGCCAAAACTAGGACATCAGTTTAGTGGGAAATTAGTATAGCCATCTTATAGAATCAAATGACAATGTACAGAATTCTCAAAGGATTAGTAAGATATTAAATTATATAACCATTCTGCCTCTCCTTTTGATAGTGTCAGCATAGCGTACCTTTCTCACTGCTTTATTTTAAATTTTATTTTTATATTTAAATGGAGATCCTTGTAGATAGCATGTAGTTGGGTTCATTAAATAACTTCAGACCACCTGTCTTTTAGTGGGTTTAATTAAGCCACTCACATTCCGAGTGGTTGTTCATATAGTTGAACTAACCGCTCTCGACTGTTTTCCATGGTTTGTCCTTATTATCTTCAGGGGCTAGATCACGGGTGTGGGTCTGACTGTGTGGTTGTACCATCCAGAACTGCATTCATGACGTGCTTCCTGGGCACACAGCCTGCGGCATCGCACACACCTCTTCTCATTGTCTTCACGATCTGATGGTTGGGAAGGGGCGCAAGATGAAGGAAGCTGTGTGCTTTCAGTTTCAAATGGGCTAATCTGTGTCCCATCGGGGTAACATTGAGGAGGAGACATTCACTTTCTTGGAAATCCCCCAAGAATGGAAGGTAGAGTTGGTGTGATTTTTCTGAGCACAGATTCGCAGACTTGTATTTCTAGACGGCGACCTCTAGGTGGCACCACCGCCACTTCTCTCAGGCAGGTTCTGCCACCTGACCACAGTGAGCCAGGGCCACTTAGTAACTCTTTTACTAAGAAACTCTTGATTCACACTTCCCTCAGATACCAAATTCTAGGCACTTGCTACTTCTGTATCTTTTTACCCACCATCAGGGACCTGGCCTGGAACTGCTCTCTCATTTGATGAACAAAGCCTGGGGTTCGCCTGCTTCCTCCTGTCTCCTTGGAGCCTCCCTCACACCCCCTGGCTCCACCCTGGTTCTTGCACGGGGAGCGGGATGGCTCTTAAGACGCGGTCCTGCCTTCTCCTGGGTCTTCTGTGAACACTCTGCTGTCAACGTCCTCCCTTCTTTCCTCATTTCCAGATAAGCGCAACCTCTGTCTGGTGTTTGCATTGTTAGTGACTCCTGTTTAGTGACACCCAGGCCAGGTGGACGGGGACACCTTCTGTGTGCCGTCCGAGACAGGCTCTCACTTACAGCTCAGTACGTAACCCAGACTGGCCGGAAACTCTGGCCATCCTCTGCCTTAGCCTCCCAGGTACTAGGGTTTCAGACGGGTCCTTAGAGAAATACCATTTGGGGCATTTAAGGATAAGACAGCCTTAGAGTTTGACAAGCTCAACGAATTCTCAGACCACTCACTCTAGGTGTCCCTGGAAATAACACAGTTGGCCATTTCCCTTTATTAAAAAAACAAAATTGCAATTAGGCCATTAGCAACCTCATTTCCAGAAAAATCAAATCTAGGAAAGACAATGAGTCCGGTCCTGGCAGAACAGACTCTTCTGGGCTGAGGCAGTAAGTGCTAAGTTTTTAAAAAACTTCTCTTATTTAGTTTGTTTTCCTTTGGTGGACTTTACCACATTTCAGTGATCTAAAAATAATTTCTAGGGCTGCCAAGATGGCTCAGTGATTAAGAGCGCTGGCCGCTCTTGCAGAGGACCCAGGGTTGACTCCCAGCACCCACAGGGTGTGGCTCACAGGAACTCCAGGTCCAGGAGATCTGACACCCTCTTCTGACTTCTGAGGACACAGGCAAACTCAGGGTGCATTTACATACACCCAAGTGAGCATTCATATGCAGGAAATAAAAATAAATTAGTTCTAAAAACAGAGAAGAAATTTCTAGTAGAGATTCTGTGGTTGCACAAGGCAAGAATGCACAGAGGTTGGGAGGAGTGTCCCCAGGCCTGTCCGCCCTGCCACGCTCTGACTGGTAAAGAGTACTCAGTACTTCATCCTGGATGAGTCAACAGGCGCACACTTCACTCTGACCAGCTACTTGCTGCTCACGCAGGCCAGGTTCCTAAGCCATTCAAGGAAAGCCTTTTTCTCCCTACACAGTGCCCATCCATGACAAAAGGACGTTCTTTCATTGGAAGGATGAGCAGATGAACAAATGAACAAATGGGGGAAGCGACCTCACGCACAAAGCACGAGAGGTGAAGGGATGGGGGCAATGGCTCTACCTCTGTCAGGTATTGGGTTCTACTCTCCTGCACCTGACTATCAAGTTTACACTGTCATCAACAAAGTTGGGGTGCCTCAGGCCTTGGACTGAGGATCTTCGTAAGCACGAGAAGACTTGGCTCTCTCGACTTATTTTCTAGTTGTTCTATGAACAGCTCAGGACAGGGGTCTTTGGGGAGGACTTTTACCTCCTGATTTGGGGAACATTTAGTATCTGTAGATTATGCTGTGACATATCTCAGAGGAAAAGTGGGCGCCTCACTGCAGGGGCGGGTGGCTACTTCCATGTCACACAGCCTTCCTGTATTGCTGCATCAGGGAGTGAGTACCACTCTGCTAACATTCGTACCCTGCTCTCTGCTGACTGACTGTCAGGCAGCCCAACTCCTAACAGTTCCTCTAAAGCTTTAGCTTTTCAGACAAAGTAAAGGAAGAGAAGGTGATGGCAGGGCACTGATAACGGGGAAGGCGCACAGCGCTATGGTGATAGGTCAAGGACTGAGGGGGCTACTCCGAATATCAAACTGCTTCTGCTTCCGGTCAAGCGTATTCAGTGATCATGAACATACTTGGGGGCGGGGTAGGGGAGCAGGAGGAAGAGACACCTGGAATGGGAAGTCCTTCAGCTGGTGGAATATGGCTTCTCTCTTGCTTTCAGGGCAGGCATTCATCTGACCAAGCCTCAATTTAAAATCTGACTGCTTTCAATGGTGAGAGCAAGTCAACTGTTGCTTAGGAAGGATTCTCCCTCCATCCTCACTCTTCTGCGTCATCAGGCACCCTGCTTGACTCAGGACTGGAGCAGGTGCTGTGGGGCCTTAATGAAGACACTGGGGAAACTCGGCCATGAGGAGCCTGCCATCCTCACAGAGGAACGTGGGCCTCTCAAACAGAGCCTCGGGCCTAAAACGATATTCAGACGTTCGCAATGGTTCATTAAGAGCTTAGAGAGAGGGAGCGGACTCGCCCACCGGGGAGGCAGACACACAGGCTCTGCTCTGGCGGCTCTCCCCTCTCGTTCACACCCCCTCATTCCCAACGACTGCTCCTCCGCGGAACTCTTTCTTCTCACTTGGTTTGTTGTAAGGGCAACAGGCCAGAGATGGCCCCCGTGTCTCCTAGGAGCAGCATGCATAGCTACCCAGCTTTGAGTTATGTTTTACCATGTGTGATGCTTTTCCCCCTTCTCACACGGAGCAAAAGCACCATAGAGGCTGGGGCCGGGATGGAGGCGCAAAGATAGGGCTGTTGGTTCCATTGTGTTCTGTAATTGTCATCAGAGACCTGCAGGTCTCCCCCAGTGTCCCCAGACATCATACGAAGGTGACGGCTATACCAGCTGGAAGAATTCAGTGAGGGTTAGAGTAATGTCTCCAGAACCTCAGGCAGTCTGTCACCCGGGGCTGGGGAGTTATTTGGGAACCCCAGGCCACTTTCAAGTTTATTGAGGCTTCCACAAGCCCTTCCACATGGCAGAGGCAGTCGATCAAGAAAGAGCTCCTGCTATTGCAGATGAAACCTTTTAAAAATACACACCTCTAAGTATTAACACACACCCACAAAGCCAAAAGAATAGAATGCTAAAAATCTTAAGTCTAGGGGGCTGGAGAGATGGCTCACAGGTTAAGAGCATTGCCTGCTCTTCCAAAGGTCCTGAGTTCAATTCCCAGCAACCACATGGTGGCTCACAACCATCTGTAATGAGGTCTGGTGCCCTCTTCTGGCTTGCAGGCATACACACAGACAAAATATTGTATACATAATAAATAAATACATATTTTTTTAAAAAAAAATCTTAAGTCTAATGCTGGGAATTTGGGTTTGTGTATTTCTTTCTGCTCTTTTGTATTACGAGCTTGTTTCAAAACTAAAACAGCAAGTCCAACGAGATGACTGTAAGTACGTTTTTCACTAAGTTTAGAAAACACATGCTATAGTTTGGCCCATATGTTCAGCTGAAGATAAAGTTTTCCTGTCCAACTACCTGCTCCCAAATAACCAACATGGAGGCTTAATATTACTTATAAATGCTCAGGGTTGTTACTAGCTAACTCTTACACTTAAATTAACCCACATTTCTTATCTATGCTTTACTGTATGCTCATGGAGTATACCTCATTTTCTACACGTCTGTCTCCTTAGTGACTGGCTGGCATCACCCCAAACTCAGACCCTCTTCCTCCCAGCATCCTTAGTTTGATTGTCCCACCTAACTTATCCTGCCTTGCTATAAGCCAATCAGCTTCTTTATTAACCAACAACAATAACACAAATTCACAGTGTACAAAAGGATTACTCAGCAGCACAAGGCTTTGCTGCAGTGATACTGTGGGAAGGTGGAGGATTCGTCATGATGGAGAAGGCCTAGCGGTGCTGAGGTCACATCTCTGAGTGGGGAATGTGAAATTCTTCTTCTGCCCCCTGGCTTGTGACATGAGTAGTCTTTTCTCTGGAATGTATCTCAGCATTTCCTCAGGTTTTCAGAAATAGTATTGGAAATCTAAGACATACAGAGACTTTTCACATCGACTCCCATGCCTTTTCTGCCTAATCTGTAATACCTAAAAAGCAGAAGTCACAATCTACCATCACAATCAGTGTGAATTATGAAAACAAAATTCAACATTAAATTATTGGATATATATAATAAGTCATATTAAAATAAAAAAGAAATAAATACACCCCCCTGCCCCCCCCCCCCCACATAAGTACTCAATGAAAAACACTGTTGGTTGTACAGGACCACTGTCTGGTCCTATTTCATAGATCACCACTAGGGGGTGCTACAGGGCAGCATTTGGAGAAACAACAAACCAAGAGGAAGATTGCAGCTTGTCAGCGTGACCCTGGAGTGAGCCCAGGAGGGTCATGCTCATTACCACATCCCTGGAGGTTTGGGACCATGTTTTTCGGCAGGTCTGCTTGGCCTGCCGAGGGGCAGAGCTGTTAAGAGCAGGCAGGTGTGAGGCTATGCTGGCACCTACGTATGGCATCTCAGAATCCCTGGGCACTGGGTGAAGCTGTCAGAGCTGACCGCCTCCACAGTCAACTCTGCTAGGATGGGGAGTCCAGCTGAGCTTCCATGCTGTTACCAGAGACTAGATGAATTTTCAGTGCGTCCTTCAAGACACATTCAGCACTTTCAGGACAAATTTACTATAGCAACTGAGCTGGATAGACCAGCCAGCTAGACTACTGTCTATTATAGGAAGTGCTTAGGGACAGAAACGCTTCTGATTTTTTTTTTCTTCAGAATTCAGGATGTTCTTACAGTGTACATATCGAGTTATCTTGGGGATGGGATCTAAGTCCGTACACTGAGTTCAAATAAGTTTGTTATGCACCCTTGAAGCACAGGATAGAGGTAATTTTATTCAGTATTTTAAGAGTGCAACCAGTCTTAGGAGCTCCAGTGTGGAATGTTGCGCTTGTGCCCTGTCAGTCTTCAAAAGGTTTCGGGTGTTGGACCATCTCAGACTTCACACAAGGGATGCACTACCTGTATAATGACATCTAAGCGGCCAGGCTCGACGTCCACTCCACACATCATGCCCGCCTAATCTCCTCCTGAGAGCAGAACCATCAGGTGGGTTCTGGAGATTTCCTTGCCCTCACAAAAGATCGCTCTCAAGGATTTCTGCCAAGTGCCTTTCCCCATTAACCCTCTACATCCTCAAATGACGATGACCTCAATTGACCTCAAATGACAAGGAAGTAGCCTCTGTCAGTCAGAAGCGGAGACAGCCAAGACTCAGGACAGGGGACAGAAGCATGCAGCCGGACACACACGGACGAGGCTGCTGTTGCCATCAGGGACTATGGAGACACGTGGAGAGCAGGGAGGGACCTGTTTGGGTTTCCAGAGGCACAGGTGGTATTTCTGCTGGCCAGCACGGTGTCTCTCCAGTCCACCACATTCTGCCACTCAATCCACCATGGCAGCGGTTCTCAACCTGTGGGTCGAGACCCCCAAACAGGGGTTGCATAGCAGATCTCCTGCACTGCAGATCTTTACGTCATGATTCCTAACAACAGCAAGACCACAGTTATGGGGTAGCAATGAAACACTTCTGTGGTTGGGGAGGGGTCACCGCAGCATGAGGACCTGTATTAAAGGGGTGCAGCATTAGGAAGGTTGAGAACCCCTGCACTATGGACCGCAAGAGGTGTGTGCTCTGGGGAACTTACAAGTGAATACACAAAAAGAGACTCCGTTTGAGGCTGGCTGCAGCGACCATGTTTTCTTGTGGCTGGTTCCCTCCCACCTGGGGACATTTTTTCCCCCACACAGAGACAGTGTATGTAACCTCCCACAGGGGTGACATGGGTGCTGCTGCTCCATAGTCCTCGAACCTCCAGAGAGCCCCACTATTCGAGGCTTCACCCCATGTCTGACCTCTGGGCTCCATCTGCTAATGGCAGACCACGTACAACCCCCAATGGACTGTGGAAGCCAATGATGACACCAGTTACAGATTCTGCCTGTTTGCTTCCTGACCATGCCACCCCACCCCTTTCTCCTGGGGTTTATCTAGAGGAAGAGGAATGACCACACACATGGTATGGATGCTGAAATCCTACGGACTGTTTTAGAGGCCTGTCTGGAGCTGTGATTTTACTGAAAGCAATGGAAATCATGTCTACCATCCCTCTTGCTGACGGACAGGCCTGGGCAGGCCCCCCCCCCCAGTGGTAGGGTCTGATGGAGAAGCCTACACGTCGCCTGCTAGCTATCCTGGGCTTCTAACTGAAGAGTCTTGTACGTGCCATGGAGGAATACAACTTGTGGTCAACAAGAGGTTTCCTGGGTCAGAGAACTACAACACTATGTGAGTGGATCCTTAATTCTGGCCCCAAAGCTTCTTACTTGCTATAGTGTGATGTGGGAGTGATTTCTTTCTAATCTGTTGCTTTCATTGGTTAATTAATGAAGAAACTGCCTAGGCCCATTTGATAGGCCAACCCTTAGGTGGGTGGAGTAAACAGAACAGAATGCTGGGAGAAAGAAGCCGAGTCAGGAGTCGCCATGATTCTCCCTCTCCAGACAGAAGCAGGTTTAGATCTTCCCTGGTAAGCCACCTCGTGGGCTACACAGAATATTAGAAATGGGTTAGATCAATATGTAAGAGCTAGCCCATAAGAGGCTGGAACTAATGGGCCAGGCAGTGTTTAAAATAATACAGTTTCCATGTAATTATTTTGGGTATAAAGCTAGCCGTGTGGGCAGCCGGGTGCCAGGAACGTGCCCCGCCGCTCCTTATTATTTCGGGGTTAGCTAGCCGGATGGTGGGACACAGCTCTGCCGCTCCTAGTTCAACAATGGTGCCATAAGGTTTAACTTGTAAAGCACAACACACATTTTCTTTTTTTTTTAATTTATTTATTTATTGAGAATTTCTGCCTCCTCCCCGCCACCGCCTCCCATTTCCCTCCCCCCCCCCCGATTAAGTCCCTCTCCCTCATCAGCTTGAAGAGCCATCAGGGTTCCCTGACCTGTGGGAAGTCCAAGGACCGCCCACCTCCATCCAGGTTTAGTAAGTTGAGCATCCAAACCGCCCAGGCCCCCCCAAAGCCAGCACGTGCAGTAGGATCAAAAACCCATTGCCCTTGTTCTTGAGTTCTCTGTAGTCCTCATTGTCCGCTATGTTCAGCAAGTCCGGTTTTATCCCCTGCTTTTTCAGACTCAGGCCAGCTGGCCTTGGTGAATTCCCGAAAGAACATCCCCATTGTCTCAGGACCGCGAGGGGTACACCCACATTCACAACACACATTTTCAAAGACTCTCTCCGTGCCCTGGGACGTGTTTACCTGGATGAAATAGTCATGAAGGCTTTGCGTGACTCTGGGAAGGCCGAGCGGAAGGAGCAATCATAGCGGGCAGTGTCACAATGTAAGTGTGCTCAGTTAGCTCAGCAAACACACGACTTCCTTTCCTACCGAAGACTTGACAGCCCAGGGAAAATCTGCACCTTACCCTAGACAAACTGCCCGCTTCTGCATACCCACCATGGTGAGGCTCACCTCCCTGCCACATAAACATGCATTTGTAACATATAATTCATGCAGGGGTAGACTGTAGATATCCATCACTCTTCATGGACACGAATATGACCAGTCCAGAAAGATGAGCAATGTAAATTTGTTACTGGGGTGAATTTTTCTGGTTGTGGAGGAGGCTGGGACTATTGGTAAACATGAATCTTTACCATTAGCCATGCACCAATGTCGCCCCTCCAAAGAGCAGCTCGGTAAGGGACTCTGTGCCAAAAGCTTAAGAACAGAGGAAAATCAAGGCAGAGGGAAGAAAGGGCAGGTTGGGTTGATCCACTAGAGGGCAGGGAGGGAGGGGACAGAAGGGCAAAGAGCTGCCCTCCACCCTCCAATGCTGCTCTGGTGATTAAGGAAGAAGTCTGTGGGCACCGTGCAGCTTAAGGTCTTATTGTTTTGTGTTTAAAGTAGCTCAAGTTCTAGACACTCCACTCTCTTATCTGGGAGGCGTTGATACCATACTGTTACCGCTTCCTATTTATGCACGCCAGAGGACCCTGGTGTGGAGCTCAGAATGTTCACCCTTTTTTAGGACTTGGGTGTGTTTGAGCCTCCAAAACCTCCTACTGAAAAAGGGGGCCTTGAGAAAGAATTCATACCTGTCTCCCGGGAACAGACTAGCTCCTGGGAGAACCGTTGGCATAAGACGGTTCCGTGTTTGTCCTGCCGCTCCCTTCCACGTACTCACTTGTCCCGTGTGGTAGTTTGAATGTCACTGGTCCCATCATCTCATAGGGAGTGATGGTAATAGGAGGTGCGGCTTTGTTGGAGTATGGCCTTGTTGGAGGAAGTGAGTCACTGTAGGGGTGGGATTTGAGGTTTCCTATGCTCAGGATCTTGCTCGGTGTCTCAGTGAACTTCCTGTTGCCTACAAGCTGAGATGCTGCCATGCTCCCCGTCATGATGACAAGGGACTGAACTTCTGAAACTGTAAGTGAGCCACCACAACTACATGTTTCCTTTATGGTCATGGTGTCTCTCCACAGCAATAGAAACCCTAACTAAGACACCCTGCTTCCTCTCTCCCGCACGCCTGCTTGCCCTTCTGCTCCACACCATGATGTAAAGCAGTCTGAGGCCCTCACCAGGAGCCTAGCAGGTGCTAGAGCCATGCTCTCAGGTTTTCAGCCTCTAGAACTCTGAGGCAAAATGAACTTTCTTTTTCTAAACAAACTAACCATTCTTAGAGATTCTTTTTTTCTAAATGAACTACCCATTTTATCAACAGCAACTCTGAAAATGAGCATTGTATTCGGATCTCTAAAATAAAATTAATTTTCACAGTCAAGCACACGTTGGCATCCAGATGACCCCAAACGTCTGCAGACAAGAACCCAGCATTCGGTATTTCTAGAGAATCAGTGCTCAGCGAAGACCCTTCTCTAGCCCATGCTGTTGGGCTCAGAGGAGCACACCCCTCAGGCCCCCCCAAATATGTCCCAGCAGAAGCCAAGGGAGACGACGCTGAGGTTCTGTCTCCTTGTGTCTGCAGTCAAAACACCAGAATGAGCCCATCTCGTTCTGAAAATGCAAAGAAGCACACACTGTGGTGTTCACACATTTCCTCTTTGAGCTCTTCGTATGTTTCTTTTTTGCCCACTTTTTTTTTTCTTCTGCAATCAAGGTCATTTATTCTTCCTTTTAGACTAGTTTCTTTGACTAGTTTGGGGTTCCTGGAATATTCTAGAATGTTGCAGGAGATTCACTATCCCCAAACTCTATCCCCCAAATGCTAACCATTGCACACACTTTCCATGAGCATCGCTATCAGCTCCAGTGCCCAAGTGGCTGAAAAGACCTTTAGCAATGACAGCCATGGCCTTACCTTTCTGAAGAAGTGCTGCGTGGAGACAGCCAGGGTGTCGAAGCCACGGATGGCCCTCTTCAGCTCCCCGCGAGCCAGGCCCAGCTGCCTGGCCTGCCACTCACACCTGTCCCTCAGTCGCTGGGCCAGCTGCCGCTCTGCCTCTCGGGCCTGCAGATCAGGCTTGGGTGCAAACCCATTCCGAGGAGCAGTGGTCCTCTGCTTTGGGTACCCTGTGAAGAGAGAGAGTGGTCACTTGTAGTATTCTGTTCAACTGTAGCCTCTGACAGAAGCTTCCCAGACCCGCAGCGCAGGGAAGAAATTGCTCACAGTTTGTCGTTTCAAGTATTATGCGGACAGAGCAGGCTGGGGCTTAGGTCATTTAGTCCATTTACCAGTTTGACGTGCCAAATTTATGCTTAGAAAACAGTAACAAACACAACACCAAATTTCTCTCAGCGCCCACCATTTCTTTAGGCCTGCTTGAAGAGAATGAAGCGAGAAGTTTTTCTTTCTTTCTTGTGTCTTAATGGGATTTTTTTTTAAAAAATGATAAACTTCATTATAAAATTCTTGCAAATAAATAAAAGCATCAAACAGCAAAACCAACCAGACCCACAGCCTGTACCAGATAATGATCTTACAGTTAGAATCAGCATTCAAGACAGAAGCTCTGGGGCTTCACATTAACTGTACATTGTCTGTATTGAATCTATTTTATGTACTTATTGCCTTTAGACAAATGTCTATTGGGAAATCAATCCCGCATCAACTCAGGTAGAAGTCGGCTTCTGAGAATGTACCAGAGAGCAATGCTGTGAGCCCTTTCCTGCCCTTCGCATGACCCTCTTGTGACCTTGTTCTTCAGCGTCAAGGTCACGTAAGTGAGAATATCTATGGGGGGCTTAGTTCCTACTGCACTAATGTCTTGGGGACCTCCAGTGTGACTTCATATCATGCCCACAGCTACAGATATGGTCGAAGCTCCCCATTCACCTGCCCCCCCCCCCCCCCGCTTCTTATTTTCATTACAAGTAGAATGATCTTTGCAGAGCTATGAGGTGGTTCCTTCAGGAAGCCTCCCTCTGTTCCCACTGCAGTGCGAAGGAAGCCACCACTCCCCACTCTGCCCACAAAGCTCCTGGGAGGCAAATGTGAGGTGGTGTAACTCCCAGAATGAACCAGAAATTTGCCAGGGTCCAAGGGCAGGGTTAGGGAGGGATGGAGACAGGCATGGCAGGGTTAGGGAGGGAGGGACAGAGAGGGGCATTTTAGGCTGAAGTTTGAGGAAGGTAAGGCTCCGGGAAAAAGCTCATTGGAAAGAAAACCATCATGGTTAGAGACCCACGGGTCACCATCCCTCCATTGAGGCACAGAGACACCTTCTCCCCACAGGAAGCCAGAGAGCCTGCAGGTGGCCATGACCTGGTATCTCAGACATGGTCTTCCTGTGTTCGGGCAGATGTCCCTGTGCCACCTTGAGTTATTCCGGGGCGCTCTTTCTCTCTCTTCTGACTTTTGTTTCCTTTCTATGATCCCAGGATCAGGATACAAACCCCGAACCTAGCATCTGACGCATGTAGATAGAGCAAGGTGGACTGGCACGTGCCGATGGTCTCATCCGATGAACAACTTAGCAGCAGACATGGTAACAGTCACGAAGAGATACCATAATAGTTTTAACAAGACCTCAGAGACTGAGGTGGGACCTCACAGGTGACACGCCTTAATCTCTGGGACTTAGGCAGAATTGCTCCTCAAAAATTGCCTTCATGTGATGAAAATATGTTCTATTCCAGAAAACATACTGAAAGGTTTTAGGCATCTCAATCCTGAACTGTGCATTGCCATGGCATTTTCAGTACTGAGAAACAAGCAGGCGGCTTCTGAGGCAATCTCAGCAGAAGCAAGGGGAGGTTTCCTGTTGGACCCACGGGAAGACAGGGTCGGAGGCTCTGAGAAGCCTCTCTCCCATGGCTGCTGTTTTTCATCTTTCCGTGGCAAGAAGGCTGGTGATTTTATAAAACTCTCCTGCACATTAGTCACCGTGCCGAGGTACTGAGTGCCTCGCGCCTTTATAATAGGAGACGTTTCCTCCAGAAATTCAAGAAAACCACAGTGAACTAAGGCTGACCGTCAGCACAGTCCACGGGGTCAGCTCTGAGCCGTGCTGCTTCCCCTGCCCACACTGTCGTATGTGTATGTGTTTATAGATTTATAAAGTTATTTCACTTTTATTTCTCTCTCTGTGTGTGTACATATATGAACATGTATGTGAGCACACTACAGGTCAGAAAAGAGTCTAGGAACTGGAGTTAAAAGCAGGTGTGAGCCACCCGACATGGGTGCTCAGGACTAAACTCAGGTCCTCTGCAAGAGAAGTGTCTCCATTTCTATTGTTTCAATTGTTTCTATTGTTGTGATGAACACCATGACCCAAAACCAAGTAGGGGAGGAAAGGGTTTATTTGGCTTACACTTCCACATCACTGTTCATCACTGAAGCAGTCAGGACAGGAACTCAGACAGATCAGGAACCTAGAGGCAGTAACTGGTGAAGGGTGCTGCTTCTTGGCTTGCTCATCATTACTTGCACAGCCTGCTTTCTTATAGAACCTAGGGCCACTATCCCAGGGATGGCACCACCCACTATGGACTGCGCCCTCCCCCATCAATCACTAATTAAGAAAATGTCTTACAACTGCCAATATCTTATGGAGGCATTTGCTCAATGTTCCCTCTCTGCTGACTCTAGCTTCTGTCAAGTTGACCTAAAACTAGCCAGCATGGTTATCATTAGGTTAAGGAAATGAATACTCCCATTGAAATTTCCTTTTTAAGCTGGCATTACTATTATTACTGTTACCGCTACTATTACATTGCTGTCATTCATGTACTCAAAGTTCCGGTATTCAGTCAAATGCAAGCAGGCAGCTCACATTTCTCCTCTCGGGGTCACCCAGCAACTGGCATCTTGGCCAAGTCAGCGACTCCCCTAAGAACACTCACTTTTGGAGCCAACACAAGGAACTTAGCTACTCTGTGACATTAAGTGACTCAAAGAAACAGTCCTTGTTTAGGGCTCCTTGTTGGCTGTACCATAATTCTCAATCACTGTCAAGGGCTGGACAAAGCCCAGGCCCCAGAGCTTCCCCACCAGGAAGGAAGCGCTGAGAAATTAGGTTGGCCGTGGACTTCACTTTTGCTTCGTTGAGAAGGATTTGTGATGGTGAATCTTAATCCTCACTGTGGCAGCACAAATTTACCATTTTACCAATATCGTGCCAAGGTCCTTACCTCTAAATTAGCAATGATCAAAGAACTAGATGAGCACTCACTTACTATGCCCAACAGACAGCTGATTTGATATGCTTCTTGCTAGGATTTTAGATGCTTCATGTCAAGACTTTCAAGGTCCCAAATACTTAATTCTTGTTATTGAATTACTATCTTTATGCCTGGTGTCCTCCTAGGTTCAGTGGATGAGCAAGGAATGAGGTTCATCTTGGCCTCTGGCCAACAACTGTCCAAGAGGGACCAACCCAGGTCCCTGGCTCCTCTCTGCCCAGGGTGCTTCCCATTTCCTTATTTGTGGGGCTACTCTGTGTCTCCAGCACACCCCATAGGGTTAGAAGCTTGCCCTAAGTCTGGACTGCATTCCCACTGCCCAAGTCCTGCCCCGGCCACAGTTTCTTTCAAACCAGCCTACCAGCTGCACAAATCAGGGTAGGGCAGATGGAATGTATGCTGACCACAATGACATGTGACAGCTTAGTCCCAGCGGGAAGGCCAGTAACTGGGCATCAGCACAAGGCGAATGTCAACAGTTGTTTGCGTGCAAAGTCTGAGCTCCCGACAGTTTGCGTGCTGAGGCGAAGCACTGGGGAGGCCACGGTGTTTGAAAATGGAAAGCAACTATTAAAAATTCATTTGCAGCGTCCAGTCACTACCCGAGGAGAGCCAGAGATGGACAGGGTGATTTAATCTAATCTGCAGAGCTTATCAGATACAGTAACGTAGCTGAGCTGGTGCCTGCGCACTGATAATATGATGGAAGGCCATGACCTTCACACTTGTAAACAAGGTGGAAGCAAAGACCGGACACAGCTTTGATGGCTTCTAGGTCAGTCGGAGGGAAAGTCCTCTGTGGAATGTGCTCATCATCCTAGCAGAGGCAGATCCCAAGGGCACATGAGGGGAGTTCCTTGTGGACTTGAAGATAGCTTTGTTTTTATGACCGTAAGCACGGTTAGAAGGATTTCTGAGACAGAATTCTTTTCCTACTCAGTACTAAACAGGACTACTGTTTGCCAAGGGTTGTCCAGTGTGCTGCTTGGTTTCTGTCATCTTGACACAGACTAGAGTAACGCAGGGACTGCCCCATCTGACTGGCCTGTGGTCAAGTCTGTGGGCTACTTTACTGCCATTTTACTTGAATGCAATTAACCACCCTTGACCTCTGAGGAGGAGGGAAGGGCTGGGGTTGAGTGAATAAACAATTCTACCTATGCACCCAAGTATCTAGGCGTCCCTAAAACATGGGGTCTGGAGTTGCTGACCTGGCCAGACACATTTAGAGAGCATTCTCTAAAGCCACAGGGATGGATGCTGTCAGCAGGGGACCTTTCTGGTTCCCATCCTAAGGACACTTCACCCCGATGCTCATCTGTGCCTACTTATGACTTTCAGGGAAGCCACTACTTCCACTTACTGGTGAGTTACACAGATGAGCATCGGGGTGAAGTATCCTTAGGCATTGGCAAGGAGGTGGGGGGACCAAAAGCTTTAGGCACTACTGCTGGAAACGCAAACGACAGATTACTTTAGGAAAGAATTTGGTGCAATTTAAAGAAGTTAAATATAGTTGGATTTTTCTTTGGGATGCCAACTCACAAAAATGACATGGAGATTTATTAATTAAAAAAGCTCAGCCTTAGCTGAGGCTAATTCACAACTGTTCTTACAGTTTGAATTAACCCCTATCTTTTAATCTATGTTCTTTTACACGGTTTGGTTGCCTTTACTCTGTACTGCCCATCCTGCTTCCTCTCGGTCTGGCTGGCAACTCCGTCTTCTTTTTCCCAGCATTCTTTCTCTGCCCAGAGGTCCTGCCTAGCTCGCTATTGGCCATTCAGCTTCCTATTACACCAATCACAGCAATTCATCTCCACAGTGTACAAATATCCCCCAACAGTTAAGCATATCATTACTACATGAACCATACATCCGGGGTCTTAGTTAGGGTTGTATTGCTGTGAAGAGACTCCATGATCATAGCAACTCTTAGAGAGAAAAACATTTAATTGGGTGGCTTTTAGTTTCAGAGGCGTAGTCCATTATCATGGTGGAACATTGCTGCGTGCAGGAGAAATGTCTACATCTTGCTCTGCGGGGAGCAGAAGTGAAGACTGTCACACTGGGCATGGCTTGAGCCCGCCCCACAGCGACACACCTCTTCCAACACGACCACACCACCTAATAGTTCTATTGCCTATAGATTCATATATTTGAACACTTGGTGTGTTGCTACTGCTTGGGTAGGCTTAGGAGGTATGGCCTTGCTGGAGGAAATCATCACTGGGGGCTGGCTTTGGGGTTGTAAAGCCCCCCACCATCCCTAGTGACTGTTCTTTAAGCTTCCTGTTTATAGTATGGGGTGTAAGCTCCTGGCTTTCTGTTCAAGCCACCATGCTGGCTGCCTGCTGCCCTCAGTGACAGCTCTTACACCTCTGGAACCTTAAGTCCTAATAAACTACTTTTATAAGTTGGCTTGATCTCCACCAAGTCCTTGCACAACTTCTAGGAACTTTCCATTTGGATCTGACTGGGGTAGCGAGGAAATAAAGTATAGACAGACAGATGAACACATTGACAAAAATTTGAGATTGGGTGGTCTGGGCTATTGACTAGAGAAACCAAAGTACCCTGAGGCTCTCTGTGTTTAATATATAGAGAGGTGAGATTATGACATCCGCTGAACAAGGAGGCGGGGTTATGACATTAGCTGAACAAGGAGGTGGGGTTATGACATCCGCTGAACAAGGAAGTAAGTTTAGCTAATCATCTCAGCAGGGACAGTCTCGGTAGAGGAGCAGTCTTCAGGCTGTGAGCATCTAGGGGAAGAAAGCGATGGTGGCTGTATTTTGTACACACTGTCTCCCTCTGAGACTGAGGCACTGGGTTCCAGACATGCTGTGCCCATGTCAACAACATGCATTCACTTGGGACTTCCCTGTGGGTCATGCAGTCTCGCAGCAGCAGCAGCAACAAAGTAACTAACACACTGGAGAAAGGGGTTATTAAATACAACAACAAAACAGAAGTGTATTACATGATTCCACATACATGAGGCTTTAGAAAACACAAACCAGACAGACTAGACCAGAGCTGGCTGGGATTGGGGTGTGGTGGGCTGTGCACATGGGCCTGACATGACCACCAGGACATTTTGGAAGAAGATGGATGGATGTTTTCTCCTCATTAAAAGCTGTTAGCTTCACAGGTAAGAGCACATGTCAAAACTGACCAAGATGTACACTTTACATATAGGTGATTTAACCTGTATTAATTTTTAAACTGTTTGGCATTTTACTGATATAAATATTTCCATATTTCAACTTTTAAAACATTCTTCTATTTTAGGCATAGACCAGAAACAGTCCAAAGCTAGATATTATTACACACAGCCTCTGTTTCTCTTCCTTTTATGAAATACTACTTGAGCTGAGACCTTCAAAGTGTGATTTGTTTCCCAACTGAATTATTTTCACATGTTCTCATAAGAGCTCATAGCCTTTTGCAAAGAAATTCTCCCACATATATGTGGCATAAACTCTTGTTTTTATAGGTAAAATTCACTTCCTCGGGTACAGAATGAGGAAACCCCAGCTCCTGTGCCAGGCCAGCATGAACACATCATGGCCACCTGAACAAACTCAGTGCCAAACTCGGGCCTCGCAAAACAGCACCGCCCACGAGTGTAAGTACCTGGTGAGTGAACCTTGCTGGAAGATGACGCTGTTCTCTTGGGAGACGACACGGCAGGTTTGTTAGCTTCCGTTTCTTTCTGTGATTCTTTCTTCGTTCCTACATAGGGTTTGTAAAGAGGAAAGAAAGAGAAAGGGGTGGTTATGGGGGGCACTGTTACACAGGCTGCTGTGGAGAAGGCAGTGTAATCAAAGGCAAACAAAACAAAGAGGAAATCGCTGGATACTTTGTCATAGTCAACGCCCCCCCCCCCCCCCCCCCCCCCCCCCCCCCCCCCCCCCCCCCGCCCCTTTGCCTGGAAGGTTGACACATTTATAACAAAGGGAATTTAGTTCCCAGTGCCACCTAAAATAGGCCCACTTGTCTCTAGTTTGACCACAACACCACTTACGCTGGTAGGCTCAGTACCCAATGACCTCACAAAACACCTAGGGATTAAAATGTCATTGTACTTAGGCACCAACGTGGTCTACTGAGGACAGGGAGGGATGGGATAGGTAGAAATACCCGCCGAGCCACTGGGGACCTCATTGGGCTCTAATTCATTTCCAGAGGTGATCACCACCCCCCTCGGTTGTAGCTGAGCCTTCCTGGATATTCCAACTGGTGGGGCCGGAGGGATAACTTGGGCATGGGGGACCTAGCAGCAAGTGTAGATGCCCTCAGGAGATGACGGGGCTGCAGAGTGCCTTCCCTCCGAAAGCGAAGTCTGCTCACTGTTGCTAGGTAAACTGCCATTGTCAACTACATGTCCAGTCATTCGTGTTCCCATGAGACCGTGCGAATAACTCTCTCCAGGCCATGCCCTGTTGACACTGACAAGCCAGGCATGTAATTTGACAGACCCCAAAGGTTTCTATACAGCAATCATATGTTTGACTTCGTTTAACAGAGGCCTAATTGCCAGCATGTGAATGGGTAGATACTGTGCCCATTTTTCTCCCTGATAGGGATTGTTCTTTTAGTTTGCAGAACAGCCCTTCCCCTGATATTGAAATTATGTTTTGCCAAGTCTCCCTCTTCAAACATTTTAAGACCATCCTTCACTGCCAGTAGTTTTAGCTTTTAACATGTCCGAATGCACACAATCCCTACCCACTTCCAGCTCTGAAGTCCTGAGAGCAGTATTAAAGGTTTACATGCCCGCACACATTGACAGTCTATCTACTGAGGCTGCAGGGGCTGGATCTGGAGGCCTTGAGAGCCCGCCCACCATCTCCTCTTCTGAATTTATCTGGTTATTTGCCTCGTTTTACTTGGTAATTTAACTTTGAAATGGGCTCAAGAGCATAAGGAAAGGAATTAGTTTGGGGTCCAGGTTTTTCCTCTCCAGGGGAAGAGTCCCTTCATGGCCAGCGCAGAGTGATTAAGGATGCCCGTGGTGATCTACTGAGATGCCTCTGCAATGGCTGCCTAGCTCCTGCCCTCCAAAACATCCCCCATGTTTCCCAGTCATAAGTGTGGAGCCATTGTCAACCTGACACACCTGGAGAGAAGGACCCTCAACTGAGGAACCGCCTTCATCAGATGGGCTCTTGGACTTGTCTGTGGGATGTTTTTGTGACTCCTAACTGATGGGTGAGCGCCCAACCTACCATAGGCGGTGCCATCCCTAGGCGGGTGCATCTGGGATGCATTCGAAAATAGCCGAGCAACTCACAGACAGCAATCTGCATTTCTCATTGTCCTCTGCTTTAGTTCCTGCCTCCACGTTCCTGCCTTAAGTTCCTGGCTTCATATTGAGTCTTTGATGATGGGTTGTGACCTGTCAACCGACTAAACCGTCTTGTTCCCAAGTTGTTTTTGGTCATGGTGTTTATCCCAGCAACAGAGAAGCAGACTAGGGCAGTATGGGGAATTCAGACGTTACATACACACCTATCCAAAGCAGACATGTGTACCAGAGAAACGTACACACCTCCTCAAAGCAGATGTGTGTACCAGGGAAATGTACACACCTATCCAAAGCATACGTACACACCTATCCAAAGTAGACATGTGTATCAGAGAAATGTACACACATCCAAAGCAGATGTGTGTACCAGAGAAATGTACATACCTCCCCAAAGCAGATGTGTGTACCAGAGATACGTTGAGACAGAGTTTTTCACTGGGACTTGGGACTGGCCAGTGAGGCTAGGGTAGGTGGCTAGTGACAGTCAGGGAACTGCCTGTCTCTGCCTCCTTAGTGCTGGGATTTCAAGCATGCACCACCATGCCTGGATTTCTCGTGTTCTGAAGATCAAACCAAGATCCTCACAAGGCAGGCATTTCAGTCTCCAAGCTTCTCCGCAGTCCTATTTCTGATATATTTTTAGAACCTGCCTTCTGCCCGCCCCTTGTGGATTTTATGTTGAAACACAATCTCCAGTATGATGGCATTATGAAAAGTGGGGCTTGGGGAAACCTTACTGCCAATCTCCAGTAGGATGGCATTATGAGAGGTGGGGCTTGGGGAAACCTTACTGCCAATTTCCAGTATAAAGGCATTATGAAAGGCGGGGCTTGGGGAAACCTTTCTGCCAATCTCCAGTAGGATGGCATTATGAGAGGTGGGGCTTTGGGAATCTTACTGCCAATCTCCAGTAGGATGGCATTATGAGAGGCGGGGCTTGGGGAAACCTTACTGCCAATCTCCAGTAGGATGGCATTATGAGAGGTGGGGCTTGGGGAATCTTACTGCCAATCTCCAGTAGGATGGCATTATGAGAGGCGGGGCTTGGGGAATCTTACTGCCTGCTGTTTATAATGCAGTCACCACTATGGGAATCTGGTTCCAATTTTAAGTGCACCCCCACCTAACCCCCACCATGCAAATTCTACATGGTGGAAACAAGCAACTCACCAATGCTCATTCATAATTCTGTTCCACTTTTTCCAACAGTCACGTGGAAACAGATTATTGTTCTAAGGGGTCTTTTCAAAAGCCAAAAGGTGTGTGCAATTAAAAAGAAAGAAGGTGTCCAGACAAGTTTCCTGCTGGCGAGTAACTTCTCGTGTGTGACACAGACCACTGATGTCATGTCCACCCTGTGCCAGCTCCAAGTACAGGGCTCTGGGCACAGTGTGAGCTTTGCACTTAAATGCATGGGTTTCATCCAAGCTTTCAGTCTTCTGTTTTTGTAACTTTGGGCAACTACCAGGTTTCTCCAACCAACTTACCAAGGGGGCTGCGATGTCAGTTTGATCCATTAATGCTGATGCTGCCCTGTTACTTAATAGTGCATCTATGGGCTAGCTAGACAGTTCACCCTCATACGTTGACAGCTCAACGTTCAGAATCACTCTGAGAAAGGAAGACGATGCATTTCAGGCTCCTGTTTTCTGTGCCCCTATGCTGACTGTTGCTTCTCGGTACAATTCCTCAACAGTCATGATGAAGCTGGAGAACCAGTCTTTACGCGACACGAGAATAATTAAGTCATACTCTTCTTGAGTGGATCTGCACGCCCCATTTCACAAAATTCAGCAAATTATAATTGAGCTCATAAAGATACATATTAATGTCCTATTTGGGAACCTTAAGTCAGAGTCATTGTCCTTTACAACCAGCCAGTCTTTTAACAGATAAATAAAAGTAGTATATTAGAAAGAGAAGCAGCTTTGGGGAAAGACAGACCTCACCCCCAGTCCTGATCAGCTGCCTAGATACTCTGACACTGGGAAAGCCAGCTCCCCATCTATAAGCAGAGGAAAAGTGGAGTTTTATCATATCACTTGGTGTTTAGGAAGAGAGACAAGAGCCCTGGGTGAAGACTGGCACGAGAGTATGTTTATGTTGGTGGTGGTGGTCATCAAGATGGCTAAGTGCCTGTGTCGTCATTGCTGCGTGGCCAATAAGTGGGTATGGGGCGCGACATCGGGCGGGTAGCGATGTTGCAGTAGTGACTGGGAATCAGACCCTAAAAGAAAAGGATGAGGGATGGAGTGAACAGTGGGAGAGAAATCACAGAGGCACAGCACGGCTCGGCTTAGTGATGTAGCTGGAGGTACAAGAAGGTGGCATGGCAGGGAGGAGGTGGGTGGCAGGGAGGAGGTGGGTGGCAGGGAGGAGGTGGGTGGCAGGGAGGAGGTGGCATGGCAGGGGAGAAATTGTACAGCAGGAGAGGAGGTGGGTGGCTGCGAAAAAGATGGCATGGCAGGGGAGAAGGTGGCATAGAAGGGGAGAAGGTGGCATAGAAGGGGAAAAGGCAGCATGGCAGGGAGAAGGTGGGTGGCAGGGAGAAGATGGGTGGCAGGGAGAAGGTGAGTGGCTGGGGTTCTGACTATGGGCCTTGGATCCACAGGCAGCTGGGACTGCTAAGGGTCCTAAGCCAGGGAGTAGCAGGACCAGACGTGATGGAGAAAGGTACTTTCTTAAACTTAGGATTTTCTCTGCACCCCATAAAGACTACGTCTCTACTCCCAAAGGCACTGTTAGTGTTTAAGATCGCATCAATGCAATGCACCGGATCATACAAGCCTGAACAGGAACTCAGCGATGTACAATTCAAAGTTCCCCACACCCCAAATAAAGAGGTGGGGCAGCACCACAGTATCCACTAGCATAGCGATGCACACATGGCACCATGGGCAGATTTCTGCAAGGTACAACTGTCGGAAATCCACCACGGAAGCCATAAGACCATTCGCATGAATTCCTGCTGGACTCGCTCCCACACTTCCTTAGGGTTGACAGAGTGGGCGACAGGTATGTAACCTTTAGATACAATCCCCCTACAAGCTCTGACATAAGAGTTGAGATGTTAGTATCCCACTTTCGAAGAACTCCTACAAAAACAAGGCTGGTTTTACACCAGCCTGCTGGTGGCTTGGGGTCAAGGTGGGTCAGGGTTGTGTGCAGCCTGGCACTGTGCAAGTGCCCTAGAAAGCTTCTCAAATTATCAAATACTATTCCTGCAGAGGGTTCAAGGAAATGATTAGAGGGGACAGCAGAGGAAAGAGACGATTTCTTCCCACTTCTCATGTCACCCTGGGGCCAGACAAATCCCTAGCCCGCTAACTGTCGAGAGGTCTTTCGGTCATTTTATAGCTTCCAA
This sequence comes from Microtus ochrogaster, assembly GCF_000317375.1. NCBI lineage: Eukaryota > Metazoa > Chordata > Mammalia > Rodentia > Cricetidae > Microtus > Microtus ochrogaster. The sequence continues at coordinate 29,637,273 of NC_022010.1, read as the reverse complement.
GTTCCTTTGTCAGGGGAAGGAAGAAGGAGAGAGTATTTGTGTGTGTGTGTGTGTGTGTGTGTGTGTGTGTGTGTGTGTGTGTGTATGTGTGCCTGTGTGTATACATGTGTGTGTGTGTATACATACACACACATATTCAAATTAGCAAGACATCAAATTGCTAGCAACTCCATGACTGAGATTTTTAAGGGGAAATAAAACAATTACGTGGTAATTATGTGACACCTTGTGCCACGTGGGGACAAGGGTTGTCTTATCGCATCCATCAAGCGCTCCCCAGGTATCCAGTACAACGCTTAACTCAGAGAAGGCTCTCGGTGCCTGTGTGTGGATGGAGTGGATGCCCACAAACATAACCAACAGTCCCTGCTTCTGGGACACCTTAGAGAATGGCACGCTTCTGACCTTTCTTTTGGCTGGATAGCACAGCACACAGGTCATTCTGGAACAACCCTCACACGGCTCTCTTGATGACGTGGGGAGCTCCCCTCAGCAGACACAGCATACATCATCCAAATCCCATCTTCCGGGCTCAGTGACCTTACGCAACACAAAGGGCTTCCATATTTATTGCTTTCATTTTTCTTCTGAAAACATTCTGAATTCTTCTGCCCTCCTCCAGCCTGCTCTGTTCCCCCACACGACCGCTGGTCCTCCCATTGGCTTCACAATGACAAATCAGCTCAGCCTGTGATAGCAATTCAAACTTGGCCCTGGGGAGGCTGCTCAACACCAAGTAATAAGAGGAGCATCTACGCTGAACTGCGGATGCTGCTTCTAACTGAACTCTGTCTCGTTGCCTCCCGGTTCTCCTTCTGGGATGTTGGTGAACATCCCTGAGCCAACAGGAGTAACCATGCTGTAAGCACTATGATTTTCTCATCGCTATCCAAGGTGAGCTTGGGAGTTAAGCACAAGAAGTCATGGGAACCAGGCATGACTTTTAAGAACAGGCCCTCCCCTCAACTGTCTTCAACAAACATCCCAGCAACAAACAGGCAATGGTCCACTGCTTGCCTTCTCTCTCTCTCTCTCTTTTTTTCTAATGTTCAGTCTTTCTTTCCAGCTCTTTCCCAATGTCTTTAATATGTAGTCAGGAAGGGCGGGCAGCGTGTGAGCAGCAAGGATGAAGCAGGGAGAGCCGGTGGCAGCATCTTCCTGGTCCCCGAGCATCAACCTTTCCCGTGAACACACGCAGATGACTTTGATCAGCGACTCACATTTTGAAAATTACAGTGTGTCCAGAGATCCCTCCATGTGTGATGCTTAATTCAACATTTCTCTAAAGAGGCAAAAGTCATTTTTATGACACATGGGGTTTATAGTCTGTAGACTGACAGCCTTGCGAGTCTTAGGGAATATTTTTATTGGGTAGAAAGAAACGTAAATGATAAGTTGTTTTCTACATAACCAGAAGAAATCTATTCCCAGCTTAGCGTGGAAAGAGTTGGATTTTATATGCTCCATCATATGCGCCTGACAGGATCAGAGGCACGTTGACCACGAAGTAATCTATATTCTGATCAATAGTTTCAACTGAAAACACTTTCCTATTTATCAGACTGGTGCGGCCCTGTTACCAAGTCAATGCGTGAAGCCTGGCTATTTCTGTAAAATTATATGGTTCAATGCACCGGAAAGGGATTTTGTATTTGACATGTGAACAACACAAAAGCTTTTCATGAGGATCTTGAAATAAAGGGTTCTCCAAGGTCCAAGGCCAAGGTTCTGAAATATTTGGGGACTCTCCACTTATAGTCTGAGCAACAGAACATATGTGGTGTGGGCTCTCTCCTTCTACCACATGGCTTCTGGGGATCGAGCCCTGGTTGCTAGGCATGGCAGCAAGCACCTTTATCCACTGAGCCATCTTCCCGGCTCCCCAGAGTATCATGAGAAGAAGCTTCAGAGTGTGTTTCCATTTGTAAAACCTCGCCAGTCCTCGCTGCAGTTGTCAATTCTCAGCCCTATGACTTCAACATTTGTGACAGGGAGAAAGATGAGTGACAGCCTGCTGCTCAGTTTGACTTTGCTTTGGGGGTTAAGAAGCACTAAGTATGGTGTTTGCATTTTTCTCTTTTTGCTCCTTGGATGTTTAGACTTGCCAATTCTTCACACGCCCTTGCCAAGGCCTGTGTCACATTGCCTTGCCTGAACACCCTGCACTGTTTCAGGACTTGGAAAGTAGGCAAATGGTAAACACTTAGCGACTAAACAAGCACCATACAGAAATTATTAGATAAGTCACCAATAAAGAGCAAGCCATTTTGCCTTACCTCCACCTCATGATGGCTTTCTGGCTTATTAGAATTAACTAGACTTCAGATAGAAGATTATGAACCCTTTGCTTCCACCCTAATTATTAAGTTATAAATCCATTTTCCTTACTGTGAGTTCCTAAGGGAACAGCTGTTCTAATTATCCTTGCATCTAAATCATGGATATAGCACGCGCTTAGACTCTTGTTGAGGAATGAACCAGGAAAAAAAGCATCCCCCACAAAAACTTCCCATTAGAAATCCAGGTTAGAGGATACAACTGAACATCCGAAGGTCTGTCCGGTGGCTGGTACAGGCCATCTTCAACAGTAGATGGGAATCATTAAGCAGGTGGTACAGAGGCATGAAAGCCCAGCTACCATTAGCTTCATATTGATTGGCAAGTTCAAGTTCAGAAATGCTGCCAGAGCTAGGATGTGGCTCAGTGGGGAGAGCATGAAAAGGCTCAGAGTTTGATGGCCTGTGTTGTGCAAAGCAAAGAAAAAAAGAAATACAAGGAAGAGGAGGCAACGGGAGAAAGAGGAGGAGAGGAGGAAGAGAAAAGGAAGAGGAGGAAAAGGAAGAGTAAGGGAAGAGAAGAAGGAAAGGGAAGAGGAGGAGGAAGAGAGGGAAAGGGAGAAGGAGTCGTTTCCCATGTAGGGTTAAAACAGTAAGGATGCATGCTGTCTAAGAACTCATTCCCAGCCTCACAGCCCAAGCCATGCAATTGTTCAGTATGTGACCAATCTGCAGCCCTGCCCTCTGTGGGTCAATTATTGTGACAACATACACCAGCAGAAAACTTGATTTTAATTCACTTAGAAATGCAGAGCCATGCAATAAGTGCCAAGTGAGAAATTCCGTATTACAATTTAACTATGATTGACAGTCACTGTTGAAATTTGCAAAGGTCTACCAGGCGTGGAAAGGAAAGTTATGCAGTATATTTAAAACACACTTTGGCTTTTTGGATAACCCACCTCTTGTTTTGATGGCTTGGTTGCAATGCTTATGGATCTCCTCCTAATCCCAGCTGGGTGTATACATAAACAAAGTCACTGTGTATGCCTCTTAACCTCTTGGTAGTGGAGACAGGACAGCAAGCAGTTTGCCCCAGCCTGGCTCAAGCTGCTATCTCACCCAGTTAGTGAAACTGGCAGGGTGGAGGCCAATGGCTAGGATCAACTGTGCATTCCATTTCGTGGCTAGAAATGTGGGCAGCAGGCAATGTAAGGCTCCCAAAGGGCACAGTCAGGGGTCCATACCGTGAGTGGTGTGAGATCCTCAACTTATTTTTATAACAGAAGGGAATGGGTAATGTTTAAAGAGTTCCTCTCTTGAGTCAATGGTGGGAGAATGCCTAAATGTGCTTTATATTTTTGCTTGTTTTGAATTTTAAGACAGGGTCTCCCTATATAGTTCAGACTGGACTAGAATCTAAGATCCTTCTGCCTGGTCTCTGTGTGCAGGCATATCTGAGTCTAAAAACTCTTATGTCTCAGGACTAGAGAGATGGCTCAGGAGTTAAGAGCATTTGTTGCTCTTACAGAGAATCCAGGCTCAGTTCCCATCATCCACATGGCAGCTCAGAATCACCTGTAACTACATATAGTTCCAGAGGAGCCAGTACTTGCTTTTGGCCCCATGGGTCTTGCAAGAACACAGATATATATGCTGGGAAAACACTCTATATTAAAACAAAAATCTCTAAAAAAAAACTCTATCTATCTATCTATCTATCTATCTATCTATCTATCTATCTATCTATCTCTTGAAAATCAAATGCAGAGCTTCCCAGCTCCATTCAAAGATAGTTCTGAGTAGATATGGTCAATACTTAACAAATTGATGTGGGAGTGTCATCTATCTATCTGTTGCTTTCATTGGTTAATTAATAAAGAAACTGTTTGGCCTTTGATAGGCTAGCCCTTAGGTAGGTGGAGTAGACAGAACAGAATTCTGGGAGAAAGAAAGCAGAATCAGGCAGTCGCCATGATTCTCCGACCCCAGATGGATGTAGGCTAGAATCCTTCCTGGTAAGACAGCACCTCGTGTCTTAATAACACAGATTATTAAATATGGGTTAAGCAAGATGGGAGAATTAGCCAATAAGAGCCTATAGACAAAGGGCCAGGCAGTATTTAAAAGAATACAATTTGTGTGTTGTTATTTCCAGGGCTAAGCTAGCCATGTGGGAGTCGGGCGGCAGGAACACAGCCCGCCGCTCCCAGTACAACAACAAATTGCACTAGGAATTAGCAGCTGTGATTTGCTGCAGACCCTGGAGGAGGACACAGAACTCACAGAGCAAGCCTGAAATAGTTGCCAGCCATGGAGAAGACACTGCAGAGGGAGAGCTGGAGGCTCCTGCCCGCTGTGTCTGCCACGTGGGCCTCTGGTTGGGCTTTGTTTCCGTGGGTTCATAAGAAGCACACTTCCTCATGCTGCGGCACTAAAGCGCTAGAGCAGCAAGGCTCCTATTGACCGTGGACCAGCAGAAAGGGCGGTGGATGCCTCTCGCTTACTCTGGGGAGCTGGCATGCCTTGCTGAGCACCCACAGAAAGTCTCAAGTAATTTCTAGTTCTCATTGTCTCCTTGCCCCAGAGTCATCAGTGGAGAGAACCAGCAGGAAGCGGGGCCTCTCCCTCTTTCAATGGGTATCTGCTAGTAGCCTGGGGTATTTGGGGTTCCCTGTTGGTAGCAACGGATTTGGGATGAAGGAAAAAAGGTGTGTGTGTCTGGACATGGGAGTGCCTACCTTTAGCTCCAGCACTTGAGAGGCCAAATCTGAGTGTTCAAGTCTAGCCTGATCCACATAGCCAGTCCTAGGCCAGCTAGCGAAATCAGGGTCAGAGAGATGGCAGACACAGGAATCCTTAGATAATAACCTGGGCGAGAAGAGCTGTTAACAGCAAAGTTCCTGAGGAGGCCACACTACGTGATGACCTGAAGGAAAGACACGTTGGCTCAGAGAAGGAAGTATTTCTATATAAATGTGAAAGAAACGGTACGTCAGACAACCTAAGTAGCAGAAGTACTTAACAAAATGGTTTTTAAAACCTGCTTTCTCTTTATTTTCAACACTTAAAATATCCCACTTTCATTTAACTTTGCCTCCACTAAAGCACTCAGCCAGTCAATGTGTTTACCCATGAGCTTATCCTACTGCATTTTCCTGGGGTCTAAAATTCCCCATTTTAAGCATGGAACCATATACTTATTATTTATTTATATATATTTATTCAGTGTGTGCGTGTGTGTGTGCGCGCGCACATGGAGACCAGAGGTCAACTCCAGGTATCTTTCTTTAGGATACAATTCGCCTTCTCTTTTGAGATAGCAGTGTCTCACCTTGGCCTGGAACTCACACATCAGGTTGGCTGGCCACCAAAGCCCCTGCGATCTACCCATCTCCTCCTTGGTTCGGGAATTGTGAGCATGTACCACTATGCCCAGATGTTTTACATGGACTCCAGGGATCAAACTCAGGTTCTTATGCATGCATGGCAAGTAACTTACCAATTGAGCTGCCCTAGCTCACTCCTGCCTACTTTAAATGGTAAATACATTTTGATACAACTTGAGCTCATTACTCTTGCTTTAGTTACTTACAACTTTTCAGTGGACAGAGCTGAGATCTCTTCTTAAAGATCAACTGTGGATGAATTCACGTGTCACCCATATGAAGTATGATTAATAAAAACTCAGAGAGAGAAATTGGGGTTCAACCGGATGATCCGAAAAGCAAAGCAGCCAGCCACTGGCTCTTACCTAGGCCTCAGTCCAAAATGGCGATCCTGCCTCCAGGAATCTCAGAATGAGACTGAGCCTGAGAGCTGTCTCCTCTCTTTTTATAATCTTCTCTGTTCTGAGATTAAAAGCATGCCCTGCTACTGCCTGGTTTCTATGGCAGCTAGTGTGGCTACTGGGATTAAAGGTGTGTGTTACTGTTGCCTGGTCTATAAGGCTGGCCAGTGGGGGCTGTTTTACTTTTCTGATCCTCAGGCAAGTTTTATCTATTAAAATACAAGTGAAATGCCCTTATGTCATCTTGTTACGTGGCACACAAACTTAGACTATCAGAACACGCAGCGTTACGAGGCAGCAGCACCACCAACAGGCATCCCTGTTGGAGTCTTCCTGAGTCTAGGGAATATCCCAGCAGGGAGCTATGCCGAATCACTGGGCTAAATTAAGTCACCTAATTTCCATGCTTCTGCCGCAACAGGCTTCACCATTTATTTATTACCTCATGTACTCAGTTATTCATCTGTTAATTGAGATAGGGCCCTGCTATTTTGCCCTGGCTGGACTGGAACTTGCTATGTAGACCACTCTGGCTTCAGATCCACAGAGCTCCACCTGCCTCTTGACTGATGGGATGACATCTACATAGCATCCTGCCCAGCTTCTGCAGGACCGCTCAGATCTGCTCTTCTAGAACTTAGCGTCAGTATTCAATTGCACTCAATATTGAGACGATTTTTAAGTCAGGCAAAAAAACAAGTGTCCAAATCCTGTCATTGACTCCAATCTCTAGTCTTCTTCCTAAATCTCTCTTTTTCCCCTATGCATAATCTTTTTAAAATTCATAGTTTATTTTTCTATTTCTTTTCTTAGTATAAGCACATAAATGGTGTCACATGTCCCTATTTAGAGAAAACCGTTCCCCATCTTAGGTCAGCCATACTGCCAAGCATCCCGGAAGTGCTTCTGTCCAGTCCCTAGGAACAGGCAGGTGAGGGGCTTTCAGTCCTCTTCAACTCTAGACACCGATGCACTGGACTTTTGTTCATCTGTTTTGGGGGAAGATTCCTAGAGCCCACCTCGAACAACACATGCGTTTGTGATTCTGCAGCCTGCCAACTAAGTCCTCTTTAGGGCAGTGGAATATTTTTTATTCCTGACAGGAATACCCCAGAAAGGTTGTCATTGGTATACAGCATCTGTCACACTTCGGGATTTTTGAAGCTGTGATTCTCTGTCTGTCTAAAACACCTGATTGGTCTAATAGAGAACTGAACATCCAATAGCTAGGCAGGAGAGGGACAGACAGGTGGGGCTGCTGGGTAGAGTGAATAAATAGAAGGGAAAAAGAGAAGAGAGAGAAGTGAGGAAAGGAGAAGAGGATGCTGGGAGCCAGCCACACTGCCAAAGACATGGAATAAGCAGGGAAGAAAAGAAATACAGAAATAGAGAAAGGTAAAAATTCAGAGGCAAAAGGTATTTGGGATAATTTAAGAAAATCTGGCTAGAAATAAGCCAAGCTAAGACCAGGCAATTATAATAAGGAGTAAGTCTCCATGTGATTATTTGGGAGCTGGGTGGCAGGCCCCCCAAAGAGCAAAGCTAAAACAACAACCACAGCGCACAAGGGCTTGTTACATCTTTCAGTCCACAGTTCACCACGAAGAGAAGTCGGCGGCCACTGACGCAGAGGCCACAGAAGAATGCTGCTTCCTAGCTTGCTCCCCAGGGCTTGTTAAGCCGGCTTTGTTACACAGTCTAGGAGCGCAAGCCCAGTCCAAGGTGGGCCGGACCCTCTCACATCAATCATTAACCACGAACATGCCCCAAGGCTTGCCTATAGGCGCTCTGGTGAGGGCATTTTCTTGGCTGACATTCTCCTTCCCAGATGACTCTAGCTTGAGCCAAGTGGACAGAAGAAGAACAACAACAACAAAACCTAACCACACCTTGCAGCTCGCAATGCCATCCAGTTCTTATGCATGCACAGTGGTAGACAGCTGGCTATACTCACAGGAGGAAAATAGGGAGGAAAAAAACCACCGATCTGAACGCGCCCTCCACAGTGGATCCGGGCTCAGCCTCCCTTCTGTCTTCACAATGCCGAACTTTACAGTGGAGAACTAGGAACCATACCCACAGACACTGCTAAGGGGGACAGGTTCCTTGTGTAAAATATGGAGGTGGAAAGCAAGACGGAGCCAAACGTGGGCCACCTGGGTAGTGTCTGGCCACAGTGGCCTTCTCTGGAATCCCTGCACAAGCGTGGGGCATGGAGAGGCAGGCTGTCTGCACTACTTAAATGGAGCTTGTCACAGACACAACCATGGATGGCTCTGTACTCAATCTGCTGGGGTCTGTCCAGTTTTGCGGGTTTAAGTTCATGGCCAGCAGAGGGCAGCAGTTCCCTTTGCGTTCTGAGGCCCTGACTGAGCTTGCCCTAAAGCCTTTCAAATGGTTTCAAGAGCCAAGGTTTGTCCCTAGCCAAGGGCCAGACTTCTTAAAAACAGCTTGGCTCTTGCTTCCTCAAAAAAAAAATGGTGTCATTGAGAGGGTTAGCAGACAAGCAGAGGAGAGTGTAAACGCACAAATATGTTGCAGTATTTATTAACTTTAAATGCCTCTTAAGACTCCTCTGTCATCTCTTCTAAGCAGCGGTTGGACATAGGGACTTTTAAAGACGCCACTGTAGCCGGGCGGTGGTGGCGCACTCCTTTAATCCCAGCACTCGGGAGGCAGAGGCAGGCGGATCTCTGTGAGTTCGAGACCAGATTGGTCTACAAGAGCTAGTTCCAGGACAGGCTCCAAAACCACAGAGAAACCCTGTCTCGAAAAACCACACACACACACACACACACACAAAGCAACAAAGACTCCACTGTGAAGCTCCTGAGAGGCAGAAGGTCTTACCAGCAGGAGTGGAGGTGGATTTTGGTGCCGGAAGTAAACTTCTGCGTGGTGTTGTTGCATTGGAGGTAGATGCAGGGGCTGCCCGGCCGGCTCCCTTGGGTGTGTCCTTAGAAGGCAGAGTTGGCTTCAGAGGTGGCTGCTCTTCAGTCCCAAAGGTGGAGCCTGTGGGAGGCAGAAAGCAGGTTCATTACAACTTCATGAAAGGTGGATGGACCCACCTGCCATTCAGGCTTGGCCAGCCAATCCTAAGGCCGCCATCTGCTCAGGAACACACCTTTAAGTGAGTTACCTTGAAAAGCAATGGAAATGGCTGTGGGAAAGAGCTCTCTTTAGTCAGGACGTAGTATCTGTGATTCTGACCTTCTGCATTGAAGGGAACTGCACAACTGTATGCCCATGTGCATGCACGCACACATACTTTGCTTACATGTATGTGTAACTGTCTGCTGTCACAAGCATCAACTGGGGAGCTTGTGGGGGTGGAGGGAGCAACGTTCTTCTGAAATAGAGCGTGAGAGATGGAGGAGAGTTGGGAGTAAAAACACAGTCCCCCGTGGTTCCCAGACCCCTTGTGGATATCAACACAGGATGGTAGATGATCAAGGTCCTTGTGTGAAATGGTATGATGTTCCATAGGTTCTATAGAAGCTTTCGTGACTGTCAGATCATGCCCAGAATGTTGGTAATGCCTGCGTATTAATAATACAATGTAAATGCTATGCAGAGAGATGTTATGGCTGAGGTTTAGGGAGGAATGACAAGTTCTGAGGATATTGGCACAGACACGGTTTTTGGCTGAGAAGCTTTGCTCTGCAATTGGTTAATTCACAGATGTAGAACCTACAGATATCCAGTGACAGATGTTACATATATGTTAATTCACAGATGTAGAACTTACAGATATCCCGTGACAGATGTTACACATATGTCTCCCTGGCCAAGGACATTTGTTTCCAGAATCTGGGGAATCCAGAAGAGGAGGCCTGGGGTGGAGGTGGAGGGTAGAGGTTAAGAGTGGGGGAGGAGGGGGAGGTGTAGGGTGGAGATGAGGATATAGGGTGGGGGTGGGGATGTAGGGTGGAGGTGGGGTGGGGATATAGAGTCGGGGTGAGAGTGGAGCGTGGGGGTGGGGATATAGGGGGGAGGTATAGGGTGGGATAGGAGTAGGGTCAGAAATGGGGAAACCTTCCAGATGCATGGGGCATTTGTTCTAAGGCCAAGAGTTCCTTGCGTTGCTGCTTTATTTACTTATTTTTACTGAAAACTTTAAAATTTTATTTTAGCGGTGTTTTGCCCGCTTGTACCTATGCAAGCGACATGTGTGCAGTGCACACAGAGACCAGGAAAGGGCATCAGATCCCCTGAGACTGGAACAATAAATTTGTGCAAGTCATCCCGTGGGTGCTGGAAATCGAACCCAGGTCCTCCGGAAGAGCAGCCAAGGCTCTTAACCACTGAGCCATCTGCCCAGCCCCTAGCTTTACTTATTCAGGAGGCAGAAGGAATGAATGGGTAGCTGTAGTTTGCTACCCAGAGAGAAGCAGTCTCTCTGTCCGGAGGACCGTTAGTCACAAACAACTGCTCCGATACTCTGAGGATCCAGGACCCACGAAGAGCAGCTTGGGTCCGAGTCCAGTAGAAACAGTGTGGCCTGAACTATTCTTCTGCATCTTCTGAAGCTTTGTATGTGACCCTTAAAGACAATGATAGTGGCCTTAAGAGAGAAGGCTTCCAAACACCCCTGTGGTAGGAGGAGGTATGGGATCTCTTCTGCTAACTGCGAGAGGCTGATCAGGATTCATTTGGAACAAACCTGCCCATTTGTGAAAAGCAAGTGACGATAGCTGGAAGACAGACAAGGCACTGGAGAGAGACTAAATGTCTTTTCATCTTTTTGAAAGGAGGGTCACCATATTTCACTTATATTGGCCTGCATAAAAATGATGGCATTGGGCCGGGCAGTGGTGGCGCACACCTTTAATCCCAGCACTTGGGAGGCAGAGGCAGGCGGATCTTTGTGAGTTCGAGACCAACCTGGTCTACAAGAGCTAGTTCCAGGACAGGCTCCAAAAACCACAGAGAAACCCTGTCTCGAAAAACAAAAACAAAAAAAAACAAAAAAAAAATGATGGCATTGTTAAAATGGCTTCAACATTCATGATATTTGGAGATTTCATTCAATTATTTGGAGTCTGAAATCATTGCTTTTCTCCCCAGAAAGTCCTGAGGGACTTAAAATTGGTGAGACCGGTGTTGTTCAGGGAGAAAAGCCACTTTAAGAATGACAGATAAAGAACTGGCTACTGCTTGGAGCAGCTGGCATGGCACAGTTCTCTTCAGTCACTGTACAAGGCTTTAAACAGTTCCAAACCCGGCTAAGAGAATGTGCGGGACCTCCACAAGCCCACAAGAAGCCCCAAAAGTCCACAGAACAGGGTCTGCGGAGCCGGTATCAGATAAAGAAGCATACGAGGAGCCTGTGAAAACCCAGCGCGGGGTCGGGGGTGGGCGGGGACATGCATCACAGGCGTAAAAGACTGCGTGGGCCCAGAATTAAACAGCGATCGCTCAATCAGTCAGCTCCTGAATTCAGAGACGTTCTAAGCGCTTGTGGGGGTGTTTCAGAGGTAAGTGGGGCTCAGCTGCTGGAGGTAATTCACGGGGAATCAGCTGACGTGCACCCCGCTGCCGCCACCATAATCTAGTCAACGAAACGCGCGGTGGAAACAAGATAGAGTGCTCAAGTCCTCACACTGTCTTTTATTTATCAATTTCTCAAACATTTCTTAAGACCAGACTGTTTTTCTTTTGGTAACATTCGCAGAGTTCAAAAGCCCTGTTATCAAATCGTCTCCCATCTGGCGTCACGTTGTTACATGCAATTTATCCAGCGAACATGTCAATTCAGAGACTTGGCTGTCTTCCAGGATGGCAAGGACTTACTCCTTGCGTCAGGAAGCTATGCACTTCCCTCTGAGGCCAGACCTCTACCACCTTGAAAAGAAGAAAAGTATAAAAAACGTAATTCCACCCACCACTGGTATAATATGGCTGGAAACAAACAGGCCCACTCCTTGAAAACTGGCTCCCGTTGGCCAGTCATCAAAGATGTCTGTTCAGGAGAAGAAAAGCATCCTGAATCTGGAAATGGCCCCTGAAGTCTAGGGATGTCCACGTACTTGAGCCCATGGGGACAGCATCAAGCTCTTGCTTGGGAAGAGTTTTTAAAAAAAAAAAAGATTAGCAACATGGTACAGCATCTAGGTGACTAGCAGTGACAGATCCCACTTAGCCACCTTGTTCCTGTGAACCTCCACCACTCTGGCCTGAATTAGGCAGGCAATGTATCCACCTCTTCACCTCACCACAGGAGAGCAAGAACACCAGCCAGGCACAGACATGGGAACCATCCATGGCAAAGATACTGTTCCTCACACTGGCTACATCCTTGTGTCGGTCTCTTCATTCATGGCGGTGGGGGTGAGAAAATTGGCATTATAGACTACCATGAGAATTGAAGGCTAATGCCAGGGGACTTTTAAGTTGATGCAGGGGTCTGGAAAGATGGTTCAGCAGTTAAGAGCTCTTGCAGAGGACCAGGGTCCAGTTTCCAGCACCCATATGATCACTCTTGATTGACTGTAACCCTAGTTCCAGGAGAACAGGCACCCTCTTCTGGCCTGTTTGGGTACTAGGTACATACATGGTATACGCACACACATGTAGGCAAACCCTCACACATAAAATAAGAAAATGAAAAGTTAAAAAAAAAGTTCTTGCAGGAGTTAGTGCAAGACAGCACATTCCTGCCTGGAACCCCGGATGCTCTTATGTCTTAGTTATTAACTTGCATGCTGGCTTTAATTTCTACGGTCAGTCATTTTAATAAATCCATTTATCCAAGGAGCCTGGGAAGTCTTTGAAGATTAACATCAGATGGCCTGCAGTATATAAAAAGAAAAAAAGGGGGAACGGCGAGGAAAATCCAACCATCCCATCAGGATAAAAGGCTAAAGAAAAGATGGAATACAATTGCTTTAATAAAATATGACGAGCCATTTCACACAGAAAATGGTGGGAATAATAGCAAAATGGATTGCTAATCCCAAGGAAGACAAGACAGTACCCATCTTGTTACTAGTAAACTGATTGAACAGGAGGAAATGTGTTCAGCTGCCCTAAGCCTCCACACATGCGTTCCAGATTGCTTGTTGGGATTCACCTGCAGACAGCCAAGCGAACGCGGGTGACATCAGCTCTTCCACACTGCAGTCCTTTGGCTGTGTTACTAATTGATCATCAGGCTGTAGAGTTGAGATGCTTTCTTCTCAGCTAGGTACCGATACTCAAGTTTTCCTTCTCTTCCCTAAGATGCCCATCCACGGCGTCTACCCGGCTTTATACCGAGTTTATTCTAGTTCTTTGTATACAGCAGATGGCAATCTTTGGTTGGCTGTATATTTTCAATATTAAGTGGTTTCTCACTAACACGTGACCTGTTTTTTATAGCGCTTCTTGAGCAGAGACTAGAATCTCTGTGATAAAAATAATGGGCCAAGCCTAGGCAGGACAGCATTTTTAAAGGTCTTCTTTGTTCTTCCTTTTGTTGCGAACTAGTGTTTTTTGCCTACTTTTTGCCTGCAAGTACGCGCATGCAGTGCTCTTGGAGGCCAGGAGGGGGCGTTGGATCCCCTGGAACTGAGCTTGCAGATGCCTGTGAGTCCTCAGGTGCATGCTAGGAACCCAACCATATCCTCTGCAAGAGCAGCCAGTGCTCATAATTGCTGAACTCTCTCCAGTCAAACCAAGACAAATTTCCAAGTAAGACTACGAAAGATGGGAGACTCATCTGGTGTTTCATTCTGGAGTGAACACACTTGGAATGGTATTGGCTTCAAGAAAAGAAATCAATGAAGTAGAACAGCTCAGAGGCGAAGCTTTGAATGACAGAGAGTCAGGTCTGGTCAGACCTTTTCCTTCAGTCCTGGATGTAAAGTGAACTACGTTCCCCATCCTCCCTGCTGATGCCTGTGATCAAGTTCAAGCAAATGGGCCTAGGCCATAAACGATGTCCCTCTGTCTCAGGCATGATCCATATATTCCTCCCACGACAAGTTACTATACCCCATTTACCAGACAAATGTCTCTTGAGCACATGCGTGCGCACGCATACGCATGCACATACACACACACACACACACGAAGAGTTATAATAAAATGTATAGACAGATGTTGCTGTTGGATTGTAAAGCAAAGTTTTGGGAAAAAGGTTGGCATCTTCTCAAAATGTTATTGGTACAGTTACCAAATGACCAACAGTTCTGCTTGAGGTATATGCCCAAAAGACATGAAATCACATATACAGCCTAAAATCTGTGCATAAACATTGATAGAGACATAATTTATGATTGAGTGGAAAAACCCAAATGCTCATTAAACAATGAATGGAGGAAAATGGCACATCTAGACAACAGAGTATCAGCCAGCTGCCACAGGAAGAAAAGAAAGACTTACATGTGCTAGTTACTACAGTGAGCTTTGAAAACACCGTGCTAAGTGAAAGAAGCCATATAGAAAGGGCGAGATGCTATATGGTTCCATTTATTTGAAATGTCCAGAATAGGTCATGTTAGGAGGTAGGGAGTGGGAAACGGGGAGTGGTCACCTGACAGGCATGGAGTTTCTTTGGGGAAAATGAATTAGAGCTTTTGCTTTTGTGGGTTTTTTTTTTTTTTTGATTTTTCGAGACAGGGTTTCTCTGTAGCTTTTTGGTTCCTGTCCTGGAACTAGCTCTTGTAGACCAGGCTGGCCTCGAACTCACAGAGATCTGCCTGCCTCTGCCTCCAGAGTGCTGGGATTAAAGGCGTGTGCCACCACCGCCCGGCTAGAGCTTTTGTTTTATGTCCCTGTGACTATACTACACCCATTGGTTGTACATTTTGAAGGGTAAAATTTATGGGCTTTGAATTATATCTCAACAAAAAAAATACCTTATTCTGTGGTTCCCTCATATAGGCCTTAATCTAGTTCTATGTGCCAGGTCTTGCATGGAAGCTACAAGGGATCCCAACCAGTTTGCTTTGGGTTCTTCTGTCTTCTGGTACAGAACAAAAAAGAAGAAAGCTCCTCAAAAACACTGCACATTCCCTCATCCCTGGTAAGGAGGGTGATAATTTCATTCCTGGATCCTGTCCCCCTCCTCAGACACCCCTACCAAAGAGCATGATTATGAGCCAGTCTGACCTATCATGACGGCCACTGTCTAGATGTGCTCTTCCTAATTCAGGAGCTACCTATGGAAAGAGGCCTTTGTGATGACTGAGCGCGAGGCCTCTCTACCTTTATGACTGGGGTGAAAACATTAAACAACAGGTTTCATGCTGCCTTGGCTTGTTACCCCTCCATGGCCAGCAGTGTGAGGATGTAGTGGTATCCCCACTGTGGCAGATGAGTCAAGACAGCCCAAGCGCTGACTACTGAATACTGACCTTCCTGGGATCCAGCATTTCTGGTCTTTAAAATCTTCAGTTTCTGAGTTATAGCAGCACAGAACAAGCTATTCAGACTCAAATCAGGAGAGTCTACCCCAAAGAAAGACTCCTGCAGAATTCTGGGCACTGGGAAGAGTTGGGGAAGACTTCACTATCACCCTGAAGAGTACAGAGTGATGCCACATCACCTGATGACAGGCTGGGCCTTCAGGACCTCCCATCCACACTCAACGCTCTTCTCCAGTCTTCACCTACCGGGAAGGCCAATCACCAAGACTAAATTTTAAAAAGAAGAACTGATTATTCAGGAGGGGGCAGAAAGATCGCAAGAGCCTGAGGACCAGGAAGTCCGACCTGAGACTGTAACTCCTAGAAATGGAAGGGAAGTTGGAGCCATGATACCTCAACAATACGCTGCCTCAGCGAGATCTGAGCAATGGCAGCTCCAGCAGACAAGCTAACATGGAGGGGTGCAAGTCTCATAGGGTCCCATCCGAGGACAAAGAGCTATGGATAACTGCTGACATCTGAGAGAGAGAGAATTAGCCTCTCCCAGGGATGAGACCCCTAACTTGACCACCAAGTGACTCAGCGCATTGTATTTGTATATTGATATGTGTGTGTGTTTAACAATAATGATTAAAAAAAAAAAGGAGGCCATGAATTTGAGAGGGAGTAGGGCAGGCATGGGAGGAGCTGGAGGGAGGAGAGAAGTGATATAATTATATTTTAATTTTTAAAAATTCAACAAAAGAAGAATTAACAGCAAAGAGGGTCAGAACTAGCCAGAACAAAACGAGCTTCTCACAGAAAGGGGAAGTTGTAAAAAAGGCAGAAAGCTAATAATAATGTAGGCATACTATTGCAAACTCTAAGACACATATTTTATTGATTTTGAATACTTATCCCAAGTAGGATGATTAAGCTACTCTCTTGACTGCATCTTTCAGGACTATTCCCAAGCAATCAGGCTGCATAATGTTCTGTGTGCATGATTAACCAACTGATGCATATTTCATTCATTTAATGGCATTTATAACTTGGTGACAAAATTCAGCTGAATTATTAAAGTACTAACTGAATGTTTCATATCCTGTCTTTTGCATATTTTAACTTCTGTGCTGGGGCTGGCTGGCATGCGGAATTTCCCTCACAGGATCATATGCTAGCGCCTAGGTCACCAGCTGGTGGCACTCTTGGGAGAGGTTCGAAAACTTTGGGAGGTGGGACTTAGCCATAGGAAGGTCGTGCGTGTGTGTGTGTGTGTGTGTGTGTGTGTGTGTGTGTATCCTGGTATGCTATTCTTAGTCTCTTCTTATTACACTGTCTGCTTCCTGTGGAAGGAGCTCCTCTGCCATATACTCCCACCACCAATATGTTCTTTCAAAGGACACTGGGACAAGTAACTGTGGAATAAAACCCTCTGAAACCATTAGCCAAAATCAAACCTGCCCTAAGTTATGTCAGACAGACAACTAACACACTGGGTACATATGTGTGTATGTATATATGCATATATGTTATGTATGTTTCTATCTCATACTAAAGGGTGAACTGGACATCTCAGTAACAAACTCCAACAGCTGCTATTATTAGCATTACATGACCAAGTGGATGAGCTACCTTTCCTGTGGCTGAGACAGAATAGCTGTCTGAAGCAACCTAAGGAAGGAGATATATTCTCATGGTCAGGAAGGCATGGAGGCTGAAGTGGCTAAGTCCATGGTGTGAGAACTCATGGCTTATTCCTGTCTTTGTGGACTGGACTCAGAGTACCCAGGCCAAGACCAGAAGCAGCTATTACATTCATGACCTACCCCCAGAAGCTTACATCTGCTAGCTAGGTCACAGTTCCAAAGATGCCCAGACAGTTCCTCGAGCTGGGAACTAAGGTTCAAGTTCATGAGGTACTGATGGGTATTTCACAGTCACCCTGTAGCATTCCACTGCTGACCTTCATAAGTTCATACCTATCTTGTCACGCAAAAGGCACTCTGTCCAACTTCAGGGGTTCCCATAACTTGGTTTTTAAAGATTTGTTTATTTTTACTTAATGTGTTTTGGTGCTTTTACCTGCTTATATGTATGTGCCTCCACTATGTATGTACAGTATCCAGGAGGATCAGAAGAGAACATTGGGTCCCTTGGAACTGGAGTTACCATTCATTGGGAGCCACTATGTGAGTTCTGGGAATCAAACTCAGGTCCTTTGCAAGTGCAATATGTGCTCTAAACCTCATGGTCACACAGATGGCCCTGGTTGATTGCTGGATTACAAAATGAAAGAAATCATATATGTAAAGGTGGGTGGGTGGGAGGGAAGTAGAAGAGTGGCCAGCATGGAAAACAAACACATGTGAAATGGCAAATAATTAGTAGTAATTAAAAATTCCGGGGGAAATGAGAAGAGGACACGAGAAGCAAACAAACCCACGGAGGAGTTATTAAGAGGGGTTGTGCTCAACAGGCTCGAGGAAACGGTGTGGAAAGAAGGAGGGAGTAAAAATGGCATGTCCAGCTTTTAAAGGCTTCCTAGCACATGCGCACGAGGGGAAAGCCTACGTCAGACGCTGATGACAGACGACGCCAGGCGTACAGAGCTTTTGCGTGAGCACGTCAGAAGCTGATGACGCAGATGGCGGGCGACCCACGTATGCACACACGGGGTACATGCGCCTGCTTTAGAACCCGGAAGTACAGCCTTACGGGTGGCTAAAAGAATTAAAGTAATAATAGCTAAACCGTTTAAATTCAGAAAGAAAAACTCAGCCGGACAAACACAAACTTTTGTAGGTACATGCACAATGTACAGGGGTCAGGGTGACATCATGGGAGTTTGATTTGAGGGTGGTCAGCCTCACCCTGATTGTCTTCCCTGCTTGCCTCCTGCGTCCTCATCAGGCAAAGCAGAAATTGTAGACAATGAGATTTGGCTCCATGGCTTCTGGTCCTGCCAGACACAGGATGTATTTGAGGAACACCTGCTGTCTTTGTGAATCAAGTACTAGATGCGAATCTGTCCCATGGGACCACTGGGTCCTGTCACAGCCATGTCTCTTCCTTGGACCTTAAATTCAGAGTCCCTAAAAGCGGCATGCTTTAGTCAGCACTTCCTGTGGACACCCCCAGTACTTCCTGTGGATGCCCCCAGCACTTCCTGTGGATGCTCCCAGCACTTCCTGTGGACGCCCTCAGCACTTCCTGTGGATGCCCCCCCCCACTTCCTGTGAACTTTTGCAGTCTGTGAATAAGGCATGCATGCTCGCACCTATACCCCACAGCGAGTTAGTTTTGGAAGCACTTTCAAATGATTCAAGCCAAACCAAACCAAAATGAGAACCAGAGCTAGAACTGGGACTGTAGCTCAGTGATAGAACACATGCCTAGCATGTAGAGGACCTTAGGTTTGCTCTCCCCAGAGCATAAAAATAACTTTTTAAAGGAGAAAAAAACAGTTTGTCAAAATTCAGCAGGTTTTGCTGGTGCCCATGTGCTTCCTGCTTGAAAGACCCCAGCTTAGCTGCAGTAACGCCATTTTGCAAGGCTTTCACACAAACAAGTATAAGTTCAAGGTAAAGTTGGTACTCCTAGGCTGCCAAACAGGATATCTGTGGGTCATACATCAGGCCTAGGAGGGGAACGAAAAGTTCTGGGAAAAACTTTTCCCATATTTCTACATGTGCCCTAGATAGAGCCAAGTCAGCTATTATCAGATCTTCATGTCCCCGAGGAACTTGTCCTCAAGTAAACCCATCGCCTCATTCAAACTGACCAATGAAATCCCTATAACCATGCATCTGCTTCTGTATGCCTGCTTCTGCCACCCTTTTTCCTATAAAAAGACCCTTACCCAGCCTGCCGGTGCGCAAGTCTTCCAAATAGACTCTGATGCCCGCAGGTACCTGTGCACTTCTCAATAAATAACCTCTTGCCATTGCAGTTAGTGGTCTCAGACTGTCCCTTGGGTTTAGGGGTCTCCTCTTGAGGGAAGATCCTCTCTGAGAGTCTTTCACTGCTCAGGCGAAGAACTGCTCAGCTAATTCTTTTCTCTCATGCTAGACTTCAGCTCTTACTTTCGGCTCACCTCATGCGTTAATGTCTGGGCTCAATGGTCTCAGAAGCTAAGTGTTAACATCGCCTCAGCCTCATCCCCTACATGTTCAAGTTAAAGTGTTTCATTAAGAGGATCACACACCAAGACCAGGCTGGATGCATCCAATGAAGATGACACTGGAGAGGACACAGCACAGAAGCCATCTTGACAGAAGCAGAAAAGGCCTAGAACAAAGGTCAGTTAAGTGTCCCGAAAGACAGGATAGAGGGAATTACCTCATCATAATTCAGTATGTCTATGACAGGCATTATACAAAATGGGCAAAACAAGCAAAACATTCCATCTACAATCTAAAACAAAACAAGCATGTTCACTTGCTCCACCTTATTCTACATAGTGTTCAAAATCTTAGAGGAGAAAAACAAGAGGAAGAAGTTAAAAACAGAAAAGAAAGAAGGCAAAATATCCCCATTTGCAGGTATCTTGACTATACTTATTAGACCCTGAAGATTCTAGAACTGATAAGCACTCTCAGCAAAATAGGATGGAAATAAATGTAGACACACAGCAACTTTTCCATATTCCAACAACAAACCCGCTAAAAAGAAACCAGGATGAAAACTCCATTAGCAACAGTGTAGAAAAATGAAGCTATCTAAGGGAGTGGAAAACTTCACAATGAAAACTTTAAGATACAGAAGAAAGAAACAGAAGAAGGCATTGAAAGATGGAGAGCCTGCTCGTGCTAACGGATCAGTAAAGTTTATATGGTGAAAATGTTACCAAAAATGGTATAGACAGGCCGGGCGGTGGTGGCGCACGCCTGTAATCCCAGCACTCGGGAGGCAGAGGCAGAGGATCTCTGTGAGTTCGAGGCCAGCCTGGTCTACCAAGGGAGTTCCAGGACAGGCTCCAAAGCTACAGAGAAACCCTGTCTCGAAAAACCAAAAAAAAAAAAAATGGTATAGACATTCACTGCCATTCCTTCCAAAATCCCAATGAAATTTTCCACAGAAATAAACAATAACAAACAATCTAAAACAAAACCCCAAATGGAAAAACACCAATTCTACAATTCATATGAAGTCTTAGCAGGAAGAATAACGCCGAAGGCCTTCAACACCTGGTCTCAAATTATTCTACAGAGCTATAGTCACAAAGCCAGAATGGTACTGGGACAAGGCAGACACATGGGACAGTGGGAACGTAACCAAAGACCCAGATATAGCCCCACATAGTTAAAGTTGCCTATTTGTTTATAAAGATGTCAAAGATACACCTCTAAGAAAAGAAAGGCACATTGACACGTGGTGCTTGGAAAACTGGATGTCCATACATAGAGGAATGAAGCTAGCATTTGTGTTCTCTCTCCCCATCCTGAAGAAAATGACTCAAAATGGATCAAAGACGTTAATGTATGGCCTGAACTCTTCTGAAACTCTGAGAGGAAAACACGGGTAAAATATGTCAAGACAGAGGCACAAGCCAGGCAATAATCTCCCCCAAATTGACAAGATTACATTAAAATGAAAAACTTCTTCACAGCAAGAAGAACCACCATACCTAAGAGAAAACCATGGAACAATAGAAAATCTTTCATGTCCCTACATCTTTCAGGGGAAAAGGGCACAGGATCTTGAAAGAACTCTAAAGTTCCAACACCAGTTAAAGGATTCAATCAATCAATGGGCAAATGAACCTGACAGACAGTTGTAAAAAGAAGAAATTCAAGAGCAACAATAGTGTCCAATATTCTTAGCCACTAGAGAAATGCAAATTCAAACTGCAACGAGCTCCTATCTTAGCCTAATAGGTATCACCAAGAAGACAAACCAGCAAAGGGTGATGTTGGGGAAGGTAAATCAGCATGCTGGTGAGGATATAAATGTGTGTGCTTCTGCTGCGGAAATCAGTATGGAGGTTCCTCACAAAGCTAAAAGCAGACTCTTATCATATGACTCGGGGATACCACTCCTTGGTATGCACCTGACGAATTCCAAGTCAGCACCACACAGAGACACAGCCATACTTACTGCACCATCTGAGATACAGAACCAGTTATCCATCAACAACAGGCTAGTGGATAAAGAGAATGCAGCATGTAAACACAGAGAGTGTTATTCAGCCACACACACACACACACACACACACACACACACACACACACATATATGAAATTGGTCAGAGCTGGAGAATAGACGGGAGGAGACATCACCACGTTAAGTGAGATAAGCCAAGCTGAGAAAGCAAATATGCTTTTTTTCATACTCTGAATCTAGACTTAAGCCCATACCTGTATGTGACATAGAACAACCTGGCTATCCCATGAAGATGGGATTCCCTTTTATGAAGATTTATTATTTTGTATGTCTATCTGTGTTCTGGCATGACTTATATGCAACACATGTATGCAGTGCCTGAAGAAGCCAAAATGGGGTGTCAGATCAGAGTTGGCAGATGGTTGTGAGCCACCATGTGGGTACTGGGAATGGAACCTGGGTCCTCTGTAAAAGCAGCTGGTGCTCTTAACTGCTTAGCCATCTCTCCAGCCCCAAGGTGGGATTTCTTATAGTTGTAAGAAGAAGTACATTTGGCAGCCTTTTGGAACAACAAGAAGCCGAAGACAGACTATTCGGAATACAGGAAGTGACCAGCGATGCTGGCCGAAGGAGCTGGTGGAAGGGTGGATACAAGGTACATGTGTATGCTGATGTCATATGGAAACCTACTATTCTATATACTAACAGAAAATTTAATTACAGGAAAATACGACAAAGGCACTCAGTGCACTTCCTGGTACACCAGCATCGGGGAAGTGGCACTCCCTGGTACACCAGATTTGGGGAAGTGGCACTTCCTGGTACACCAGCATTGGG
This sequence comes from Microtus ochrogaster, assembly GCF_000317375.1. Lineage (NCBI taxonomy): Eukaryota > Metazoa > Chordata > Mammalia > Rodentia > Cricetidae > Microtus > Microtus ochrogaster. The sequence continues at coordinate 29,614,936 of NC_022010.1, read as the reverse complement.
GAAGTGGCTGTGTGGGCTTTGATACACCCAGGAACCCAGCATGGCGCCTCGTGCAGAGTCCGTCAGTACAGCTGTTCTGCCTGCTGTCTTTATCTGCTAGATCTCCCTGGCCTCCCTATCTTCCCAAGAAACCCGCAGTGGTCCAGCGCAGGAGGCTGGCTGTAAAGAGGAAGCACTGGGAACTGTTCCCTCTCGGCCCATCTTTCCCCCAGTAACCTGCATCTTAACAAACGGAAGAGCATCCATGGCAGCTCAGTTCTCCTTCGCTCAATACAAACTTGAATTTCTTACTGGGCTAAGAAGTAGCCTCGGAGCCTTCTCCCACACAGAATTCTGAGTGTGCGGGAAATTACATTCACCCAAAGATCAGAGACTATTAGCCCAACCATCCAAGGCTCTTTTGAGGTATAAGGAATACCTACACCATCAGGTGCCCGTTAGGGGGAAAAACCCTTCTATGTCCATAAGAACATGCTAGATTCCTTCTGCAGAGCCCAGACTCCCAAAGGTTCCTGGATACATGGTGACAGCAGGCCTTTAATGGTCAGATCCCAGAGTGCCAGGCAGTGCCACTGCAAACCCCACACTATTTCAAGGCAAAGCCAGAAAGCAGAGGCTTTTAACAAGTGCTCTTCCATAAGGTTAATCAGAGAACTAAAGGAAAGATAGGCAGTGCACGTTGTGGGGGACCTGGTACTCAATGAACGCTGCCTGTCAAGCTGATTCAGCGTTGCATGCTGTGCGTGTCTGCTCAGTTCCTCTGTGTTGTGAATATGGTGCTCACTCACCAAAACTCACAGCAAGGCTCATTTCTGCACCACAGCAGTGTTGGGGGTGGGGCTGGTAGATGTGTCTGGCTTACAGGGGTAGAGCCCTCATGAAGGGATCACTGAATGGCCTATCTGCTCTTGGAGTTTGGCCCCTTTTCTCTGTCTTTGTTCTGTGAGTCCATTGGCTTTTCTGCCACACACACAATAGCACCAAGCCCTCACTACAAGGTCCCAGGTATCAGACATGCCAAGATGCCCGTGGCTTTCCAAAGCATGAGCCTGGACAAACCTCTTTCCTATAGAAGTCACTCAGTCCCAGGCACTCTGTCATAGCAGTAGTGGGAAGATTAACAAAGACCTTTGTGGGTTCTCAAAACTATTGAAATAAAGATGGCTGGTTACTAAAGGATGCCATCATGAGGGGATGTCTATATGGACTCTCTCTGTCGTAGAAGCACTCCCAAAGGGTCAATGCCAGCATCACCAAACCCAGGACTTCTGAACTCTTGGCTCTCCTCTGCTCTGGTAAATTCTATTTAGTGTTTGTCAGGACCGCTTTGAAAAAACCAATAACATAGTCAAACACTGAGGGAGGCTAGTTACTTAAGAGACCGAGGGCTCCTAAGATACACCAAGAGATCTTTGTGGAATTAAAAGCAACTGTGTGTCATTCCTCTGTTCTATCAGTTAGACTCGCTGTAGCAAATCCTTCTCCCTATCTTAAAGCCTAAGTCATCATTATCCATGAACACCCCCTCCTTTGGTTCTTCCGCGTTGACTCCTTTAGTATTTACTATCTTAGGGAGACAGTGAAAGTGTAGCATTTTAATTATGTGCTTGATATGGGAGTTCTGAAAAGATAAGATCATATGATTTGAACTCAATTTAAATTCTGTGGAAGGTATTAGCACAGTGTAAGGAATTACAGAAATGATCAAGGGCTTTTATACAGCAGCACTTACTAAAAGAATTCTGAGAAAGTTGGGCATTTGATTTCTGATCTAAATTTTTTTTTGGTCACAGATCTATTTAATTAGCCATTTTGAGACATCTGAGGTATTCGTGAATTTATTCTATGCCAGACACCTTTATTGAGCCCTAATTTGGCAGTAAACTCCATTGGGATCTTGAGAAATCAATTAAGTATTAAAAAGTGAGTCACTGTAACTAAACCCCAAGCTCTTTCCCATGTATGTACAGATACCTCAGCTGCCAGGAGCCTGGTTATTCCATCAAGGTGAGATTTATCTGTATTAGTCACCCACTATTTTTATGTGTATATGTGTGCCTATGTGAGTTTATATGCACTATGTGCATGCAGTGCCTGCAGAGACCAGAAGAAGGCATTAGATCCCCTATAAGAGTTACAGATAGTTATGGGCCACCAGGTGGGTGCTGGGAACCAAATGTAGGTCCTTTACAAGAGCAGTAATCACTCTTAACTGCTGAGCCTCTTCTCCATCCCGAGATGGAGTTCTCATAAAAAGAGTGGCCTACTTAGAAGCCTCTAGGAAATGTGAAACCTTAAAGAGGGGAGGGAATTTTAACAGCCTCCCAGGAAATGAATACCATGTTGGTTTTGTGTAGGTGTGGCAGATGGAAAATCAAAATAGCACTTCTTTCTTGAACTCTAAGCAATATTGTCTCCCCCCTCCTGGGTTCCAGAGCATTCAATCTCTTCCCTCGGGGTCTCCAGGGATGATCACTTTCACGTTCTCTTTCAGCACACTGGCTGCATTTCTCTGCACAGTTGCAGGACTCCTACTTATGCCCCGCATCTCTCAACGCTAGCTGCATCTCAGACCAACCAGTGTGTGTTGTTCTGTGCATTCCTGGGTATTTATCTGCAGCCCTGGCCTCTGCCTAACTAAAAGCCACTGGTTAAATGAAGGGTAGTACTTGTATTAGTACAAAATGAGGGCTGGAGAGATGGCTCAGAGGTTAAGAGCACTGACTGCTCTTCCTGACTGAGGTCCTGAGTTCAATTCCCAGCAACCATATGGTGGCTCACAACCATCTGTAATGAGATGTGGTGCCCTCTCTGGCGAGTAGGCATACACGCAGACAGAACACTGTATACATAATAAATAAAAATCTTAAAAAAAAAAAGAGTACTACAAAATGAGCCCAGTAGCATAGAAAATTCTTCAGGGTTGGCTTTCCAGCTAAAAGCACCCACTCACTTCTTAGGCTAATTCTCTGGACCAAGAGGAAGTGGATAAATACACCTTTTCAATATTGACACCATGTAATAGCTGTTCAGAAATGGAGGCTCCCTGCTGCTCATATTTATGACTCTGCTTAGAGTCAGCCAGAAGCTAGAAAGTTGTGCAGAGCTATCCCAAGTCCCTGAGAGCTGGATTATGCTCCAATAAAAGGTATCTCACTGACATGAATAACGTCTGCTAGGGAATATTATTTTAAGGTGTGTTACTTGTGTTTATGATGTGGAATATTTGTTTAATGATGTAAAGCTGTGTTGCTTTGTTTATGCTGCATTTGTTTATCTCTGTGAAACTGTGATTTTTTTGCCTGTCTAAAACACCCGATGGGCCCCATTAAGAGCTAAACGGCCAATAGCAAGGCAGGAGCGAGGACAGGTGGGGCTGGCAAGCAGAGAGAATAAACAGAAGGAGAAATAAGGAAAAGAATGAGTAATGAGAAAAGAAGGGGAGGAGGACATCAGGGGCCGGCCACCCAGCCAGCCATGGAGTAAGAGTAAAAGTAAGATATACAGAAGTAAGGAAAAGAAAAAGCCTCCCTCTGTGTTTACTTGGGATCTGCGTGGTGGGTCCCCAAAAGAGCAAAGAGCAAAAGAGCTAAAAGTAAAACGTCACACAATGATGAACTGTATAGGGGTCAAACAGGAGTGGGAGGGTGGTGGGGCTACAGAAGAAATTTACTTTGCAGACTAGAGGAGACTCACCCCTTCACCACAGAGTCCTCATGCTATGTGGAGACTCAGTTTTGTTTTAAATACAATGTTTCCCATGTTCCAGGAGGGCTTAAAACCATCTATAGCTGAAGAAGTCCCTGAACAACTGATTCTCCTGCCTCTATCTCCCAAGTGCTGGGACTGAAGGGGGAGACATCATCTGGTTTTATGTATGTATATATGTGTATGTATGTATGTGTGTGTATGTATATATGTATGTATGTGTGTATGTATGTGTGTGTATGTATGTATGTATTTTGATTTTTTGAGATAGGGTTTCTCTATTAACAGCCCTGACTGTCCTAGAACTTGCTCTGTAGATCAGGCTGGCCTCAAACTCACAGAGATCTGCCTGCCTTTTCCTCCCATGTGCTGGGATTAAAGGCATGCATCACCACCATCTGGCTACATCTGGTTTTAATAAACATTTTTTAAAAATAAAATTCACATTATTAAATGAACTCACATTAAAAAAAAAGACACCAGGCAGCTAGATCCAGGTAGCCATTTGAACTGTGAGATGTTCGTTGAGAATTGTAGAATTTGAGATTGGGCAAGTATTTGTTTGAATGGCTACCTTAACCTACTTATTCTGGTGCCTTAGTTATGGTTTCTATTGCTGTGAGGAGACACCATGACTACAACAACTCTTATAAAGGAAAATATTCCATCGTAAGGGCTCACTTATATAGTTCAGAGGTTTAGTCCATTATCATCATGGCTCAAAGCAAGGCAGCATACAGACAGACATGGTGCTGGAGAAGGAGCTGAGAGGTCTTACCTCTTGACTCACAGGCAACAGAGAGTGGTCTGTCTCACTGGGTGTGCAGCTTGAGCATATATGAGACCCTAAAGCCTGCCTCCACAGTGGCACCCTTCCTCCAATAAGATCACACAACAAGGTCATGCTTCCTAATAGTGCCACTCCCTTTGGGGGCCATTTTCTTTCAAACCACCACATCTAGTAAATAGTTTTTTAAGACATGAAGATTACTAGATTCATATTTTTTTTTAAAAAAAAGTGAATTTTGCCTTTCTCTGCTCCAGCTGGGTCTCCCCTCTAATCAGAGGGCCTGTGGTGCAGGAGAATTGTCTGTATTCTGTCAATCATGTTTTAAATAAACGCTGATTGGCCAGGCAGGAAGATAGGTGGGAAAACCAAACAAGACGTAGAAATGATGCAATGAGAACAGGAGAATTCTGAGAAAGAGAAAGTTGATTCCTCCCACTCCTGCCCAGACCACCGAAGCAGCAGGATGCGATCTGCCCCACTGAAAAAGGTACTGAGCTACATGGCTAACATAGATCAGAAAAAATGGGTTAATCAAGATGTGAGAGTTAGCCAGTGAGAGGCTAGAGCTAATGGGCCAATCAGCTTATAATTTATGGAGACCTATGTGTGATTTTCTTTGGGGCTAAACAGCTGGGGGTACCAGGCAGGACAGAAACCCCCAACAAGCAGGGCCCCAATCATGTTACAGGCCTGTGATCACTGAGCTGTATGATCACCAAGCCCCAGGGGAGATGTACCACAGCACTGAGGACAGACACGTTAATGACAACCATTAACTCCTCCTCATCTGCAAGCTCTTTGGTAACCCCAAAGAGCAATGTCAGGACTTAGAAACGAACTTACCTTGGATTCCAGGAACAAGAGAGCTTCACTCTCCATCCCCCCCCCCCACACACAAAGGAAAGTGATTATCTGTGACGGTGATGGATGATGATATGTATGGAACAGAGGTGACTGTTATGGGAACCAGATTGCTCCTCTAGAGTGCCAACAGAGTTGACAACCTCGTGGGGCCACCTGGAATGGAGACGGTGATCAACTGGGCATAGGCTGACCTGGACAATTTAATTATGCATCTTCCGTCCTCTGCCCCAACACCTCCTGTGCTTAAACCTAAAACTCCCATCAGTATCCAAAAGGCAGACTTGGGCGTCCTGAGGACCCCTTCATCCACTCTTCAGCTCAACGTGCCACAATGACTACATTTTCTTTCTTTGTCTTTCACACAAAAAGAAGAAGAAGAATCATGTACCTGTTATCCGATCTATGGTAAGTACTAAAGGAATGGCAGATCCTTCAGCAAGCCACAGACTTCACGGCTTTGGCTTATGGATGCAATTGCTCTTTTGAGAGACTCAGTCCCAAAAGCTGAAAGTCCTCCTCCACTCGAGCCAATCAGTGACGCTAGGGCTGGGGTCTGGATTGAAAGCATCATCTGTTCCCAGTCACAGGAGTTTGGTCTATCACATGGAATCAAGCAGTATTTATACCGTCTTTTTTTTGCCAATTATCATAAAGTCTAATGAGCTTCATAACCCACATACAATCTTTCAATTTTATGAGAAATAAGCAAAAGCTCAGGTTTATCACTTTCTATAAGGAAATCCCCCAAGGAAGGAGCCAGCTCTCTCAGCAGGAGCCTTAGGTCGCAGGCAGTCAGGTCCCCTGGGCTGCTCAGATTTATGGCTGACATGGAGGGGACCAGAGGCCTTCACATCCTAGGTCACCTTCTTCCCCTTCAGCTGCTTTCCTCCTGGGATCCTCCAAACAAGATCAAAGTGCTTCGCCCTCTGAGGCCTTGCCCCACGGGGAAGCTCTGGGACAGAACCCTTTCCAGGGTTCCTTTCCACTACCAACCCCAGCTAATGATTTTTCTTCCACCTCCTTTTGGTTACTGCTAAAGAACTATCTGAACAATGCAGACATGTTCATCAACGGGAAATACCTAGCAGTCAAAGCACTTAACACTTATAGATGAGAGTTCAGCCACGACAGCGTTTTAATTAGTGCCCTTAGTCTGAATGCAGGGCCGGAGGTGACACAAAAGCTTGCCTTGACTAAGGGACAGTTGCTCTGGGCCAGGTAGGCGGGGAGGGGTAATTGCTGTGTCCCAGCTGGACAGTAAGTCACAACAGCAGAGTGTACAAGAATGACCAGCCTGCGGGCTTAAGCAGAAATGGAATAAATTATTCTCTAAAATATTTATGAAATGCAACGTCTGCCGGGGCCTGCTTCCCTACGGAGACTCCTGGTGCTGCGAGGCACCTGATAGGAATGAAAACCTAGCCTGCTCCAAGGAGGAGATGTTTATTTGAAATAATGGCAAATTGTGCTCATCCATGTGGGCCTACACTAGCGCCCCCTGGTGGATATACCTCACAACACCCCAAACTGTGACTATGATAGATTTTATTCCCGAGTTAATGTTCTTTGGCCCAGGTGACATAAGAAAGGAGAATATTCCATAATCATATGATCCTTTTAAGGACAGACGGGGATGTCGAAAAGTCGAAGCCTAAGAGTAATTCAGCTAGCTTGAAGGTTAGGAGGTAAGGGTGGCTAGTCTCTAACTGCAGAGAGCTCTCCCTGGACTCCCAGTAAGCAACCCCAGGCAGTAAAGTCTGACAACGAAGAGTTCATAAGTGAATTCTGCCCCAGATGCTGGAGCTGAGACATCAGCCCAGTCAGGGCTTTCAGACCAGGGCAGAGAAATGACCTCTGCTACACGTAATCTAATACGTAGGTGACTTAGGTCCTGAGGTGTGTGGGGACCGAATGAGGGAAAACAGGACCTCCTAAAATCTACACGTACACCAACCATCACCAGTGTTGGTCTGGCATGGTGCGGGCGAACTGGGTCTCCAGGGACAGAGAGCTGCCCAGCAGAAAGGATACTCTGAGCCTTCAACTCACTGTGCTCCAGACGGGATGGGCTTATGCGCCCACCCTGATGCCCTGAAACCACGTGTTCCAACTGTACAGGCTTGTGCACCCGGCCTGATGCCCTGAAACCACGTGTTTCAACTGTAAGGGCTAGTGTGCCTGCTCTGATGCCCTGAAAACACATGCTCCAACTGTACGGGCCTGGCACCTTCCCTGATGCCCTGAAACCACATGTTCCAACTTTTCGGGCCTGGCACCTTCCCTGATGCCCTGAAACCACGTGCTCCAACTGTACGGGCCTGGCACCTTCCCTGATACTCTAAAACCACGTGCTCCAACTGTATGGGCTTGTGCACCGCCCTGATGCCCTGAGACCACGTGTTTCAACTGTAAGGGCTTGTGCACCTGCTCTGACGCCCTAAAACCACATGCTCCAATTATATGGTCTTGGCACCTTCCCTGATGCCCTGAAACCATGTGCTCCAACTGTATGGGCTTGTGCATCCGCCCTGATGCCCTGAAACCATCTCCTTTAGTAAATTCACCGTATTTCGGTAAGACAGTCTCAGAGAAACGTCATAATCTTTCTGAACAGAAATTTCCAAATCTTTAAAAATGGGTTCTGGTTAAAAATCGGGAGAAATAAACATGCATCAGAGGCTTTGATACAGAATAGATATTCAATAAATACCACTGTAGCGGATTTGCATTACTATGACAAATACCTGTGGGCAACTCAACTTTAAAAAGAGGAAGTTTGTTTTTAATTCATCTTTCGAGAGGTTTCAGGCCATGAACAGACTGCTTTGAGCTCATGGCAGCAAAGTATGTGGCGAAAACTGGTTTATCTCAGGGTCGGGTGCAAAACGAGAAAGAGAAAGAGGGGCTTCAGAACAAAGACCCACTGATCCTTTTGAGGGCATGCACACACACACACCCCACATCCGTCTCTGATGACCCAGGAACTTTTACTAGTCACCATCTCTTATAGCTCCCTCCAAACAGAAGGGCTTTTGCTACTTGCTTGCCTCCAAACCTTGGAGCAACCTGTTCCATTCAGAGAAGCAGAAATGTGGCTGAGTGAGTGAGTGTGGTGGGTCTGATAGATTACAAAGGCAGTGATGTAGGGTGGGAATTGAAATCTGAGTCTGTCTGATTGTAGGTGAGGATGTTCCACAGTCGGCAGAGTTCCTGGAGAGATGGCACAGGGGCTAAGGGAGCTTACTGCTCTAGCAGAGGACTCAGGGTCAGTCCCCAGTACTCATATCAGGAGATGCACAAACACCCTTGACTCCAGTTCCGGGGCATTAACACCCTCTGCTGGCTCCCACGAGCACCTGTCTGCAAGTGATGCACATAAAGTCACGCAGACACACACACACATACACAAAGTTACTAGAGCTGCCCCCAGAACCTTGATGGCGTTTACTGCATGTGAATAGCCCAGAATTTGGTTTTAGTTACTAGATTCCCCTTCTAAAGATGGCTGTCACCTCAACATCACCACAATATCTGCCCCACTGACAGCAGCAGGAGCCCACAAACCACAGTGAAGTGCTCCATCTCCTTCCTATCATCTTCAACGCATTATGAACAAGATAATTGTACATTTAATTTGCAAAGAGAAAGTTTTAGGATTTTTAGTGCAGTCCTTAGAGATGCACAAATCTAGTTGTTTTTCTAGGATTACTTTTTTTTTTGTAACTGTTTTCCAGACAAATGCAACTCTAGCATGAATGGTGGTACTAAGGAGCCAAAGGAAATTCAAGTGCTCATATTTTTCCTTTTCCAACTCTCTCTCGGTTTTCTTCTATAGATTCCATCAGCTCCCCCATTTAGCTGCTCCCGGGTTTACCAGATGTCTCCAATGAGTGAAGCACAATCTTGTCTCCCCAAACTTGATAGCTGGTAAGAAAGTGACTGCAGTTTTACACGGAGCTAGTCAGAATTTTAATTCCAGGGTAAAAGTGTATGACAGGTGGGGCCCCACTAACAGAAACTTGCCGGGCTGCAGGGCCAGTCCTTACTTCATCCTGTCTGAAATGGAAAAGTTCCAGATAAATGCCAACAACAAGGGTCAAGGCTCATCAAGTCCCTTCCTTACCCTTTCCCCGCTGGGATCCTTCTGCCTCCACCTACTCAAAACCCACCTTGGCTGATCCTGCGTCCACTTGCTGTCAGCCTTGTGAGGTGTGATTACAGAGGCTGCATTGGGAACTGCACCTGTATGCTCCACAGGGGGAAGATCATTTTGTTGGTGTGTAGGAAGCACTCAGAATACAATTCCCAGGGTGCCTTACATCCAAATGAACAATTTGGGAATCTGTTCTTTAAGAAGCCATGGTGTGGCGTTGTAACTTCAAAAGTAAGAAGGCTTGAAGGAAATGAGGAGGAAAGTGAGGACTCAGGCCATCCGTGCCAGGGAGCCGTGCTGCTGGCTCCACGCCAGATGCCAGGCATTTCTGGATCAGACACACAGAAAGCTGGGAACCTGAAGGATGAGATGAGGTGGAGGTAATGTGAGCTGGCAGTGTTTTCCTGTTTCTGTGAAGTGGCCCTTTATTTTCTTGTCCTGGGCAGGAATCACTGATGCAAACAGAAAGCTAAGTGGCTCACAGGCTTGGGAGATAAGAGGCACTTTCTTCCACGCTGAGACAGGACCGGGGAAATCTTCCCCCTGTGTGCTGATAGATGCTTTTCAGGAAGAAAGTCCTACCACTATGTAAATGAAACACAGAGCGGATCAAGCGGATTCCTCGTGCCTGGCTTCCCTAGAGCAGCAGCTGGTACCCACTTTCCAAGTCCAAAAGCTTGATGCCAGTAGGCCTGGCTTCTGAGGACACTGTGCTATGTCAAGACTACGCGACTGTCAAATGCCTGCAGCCAGTTCCGTGTAGAAGCATGTCTACACTTGATCTTAGTCAAAATGCCAAAGTGATGGCACAAAGCTTTCCTGAAGCCCATTCTCTTCTTCCATTTTAGAGTTTGGGTCCAGCTTCCATCTTTATGTTGACTTATTATTATTACTATTCTTCTTGTTGTTGTTGTGAGACAGAATTCTCACTATGTAGCCCTGGCTGACCTAGAATTCACTCCATAAACCTGGCTGTTCTCAAACTCACAGAGATCCGCCTGCCTCTGCCTCCCCAGTGTTGGTAGCAAAGGCACTCACCACCATTCCTAGCTATGTTGGCTTAGTTTTTCAGTCATTTCTATGTGCTCACTCCTCCATGGATCCTAGCCAATCAAATATGCTCTGTGTCAAAGGGAGCCCACAGAATGGAAGTACTCCGGAACTTAAACATTTAAGAGGGAAGATATAATATATAATGGTATACAATCATTCAGTCAGCTCCAATCACCCCCAACGTCCTCACCCGCATCACTGCCCAACGTGCCTACTATGCTTGCTCTTTCTAGTCACCCAATATACTATGTAGTGTTTGGAATTTCTATTTTAATTCATTCATTAGCTCTTCTTCAGTTAGAACATCAGCTCGAAGGGGATTTGCTTATTTTATTCACTGATAAGTCTCAAGCACCTGGGATTCTCCTTCATTCACTGGAGACATCTGGTAAACCTTGGAGCAGATGAATGATCAGGTGTGCCAATCAAATCTACAGAAGAAAATCAGGAGAAAGTTGGAGGAGAAGAAAAAGTATGGGCTCTCTAACTGAATCTTCAGGCAGAAGGGATGAGAGAGACCCCACAGAAGTCACATGGGAGCCCGGCGGGCGGGTGGGACATACTCAGTAGATGAAATCAGCACTAATTGGTGACTGATCAGATGTGGTGGGAGCAGAGGTTCCTGTTGATAGCAGCCAGGGTTTTTGTTTTGTTTTGTTTTATCTCAAACAACTGGGGCAATGTGACGGCCACTGAGAGTGAGCTGGAACAGAGCCAGGAGACCATGAATGAGGCCGGGCCATGATGAGCTCACACTGAGCTTGACGGGGCACAAAGGGAAGTACTGGATGTCCTCCTGAATGCCTCTCCTAAAGAGAATCCTCCTGGACAAGTCTACCAACAGTGTGCCCAACCACACCACGAAGGAATAGAGAAGAGAGGTCAGGAGAGAAACTGGGTTAGAGGTGGAGACGTGGAAGTGAATAGTAAATAGACAAAGAATAGAAAGCCTGGGCAAAAAGGATCCAGGATGAAGCCCTTTGCATGCACGCGCGCACACACACACACACACACACACACACACACACACACACACACACCTTATAGTCATTGCGATTTCCACCATCTGTCTCTCAACTTCAAATGACAAATCTCCATGAGTCTCTTCCTTCTGTATCCACACTTATAACTACCAGTGATGGCCAGCGGGCACCCTATGCCATTCAAATGGACCAGTGACTGAGCATCTGAGGCCCACTAGAGCCCAGGTGACACCCCTTCTGGGGGTCCTGGCCAAATTAGACAGCTTTGGTGAGCACTGGGGGTGACTCCTTTCCATAAGTGGGTATTAGATGGAAAAATTAAGACAATAAACTAAATGAAAACCTCTCAAACAATTAAGAAATCCTCCAACATACTTGAAAATTGTGAAGCAGTTTCAGTTAAGATAGGAGAGATGGATACGCTTGTTGATATTTATCGCACTGAAAGGACATTTAAAATAGGATGTCTGAAAGATGAAAATTAAAATTACTGATTCAGGGAAAGCCAGAGAGGTGGAAAGAGAGGGAGGAAGAAGAGGAAGGAGAAGGGGGAAAGAGACAAGAAAGGAAAGGAAAGGAAAGGAAAGGAAAGGAAAGGAAAGGAAAGGAAAGGAAAGGAAAGGAAAGGAAAGGAAAGAAGAAGGAAGGGGATTTTACTTTCGTTGTGATTCTTAGTAGCTTGCAGGCAGAGGAGTTCACAGAAAGTGCTCTGAGACCATCTAGAAGAGAAATTCATCTACAGAAGAGGACACGGAATTTTCAAAGGCAGATAAAAACAATAAGGAGTGGGCTGGAGACAAGACTGCTCTTAAGAGCACGGGCTGCTCCTTCAGAGGACCAGGTTCAGTTCTCAGCACCCACATGGTGGCTCACAACAATCTATAACGCCAGCTCCAGGGGATCTAATGCCTTCTTCTGGCCATCACAGAAACTGCATACACATGGTGCACATACAGAGAACAGGCAAACACTCATATCCATAAAATAAAAATTTAGGAAACAGCAGGTCTTCACTTTTCCAATGAGTACATTCACTATTCACTTCCAGGTTGCAAATGCTACACTCAACCACCATCCTTGAGATTGTGACTGTCAGTGAAACGTTCCCCGGAAACAGGTGATCTGGAAAGTCCGGGGCCAGCACCATGGAGTTGTAACACATGGCTCCGACACTGTCATTGCTTGAGAATAGGCCGCCTGTTTTTCTCAATCCACTTCTACAGAGGCCCCTTGCATTACCTCTGCTTGATTTCATTGCTTAAACCACAAACCCCCGCAGAGCGCACGTGGAAGTTTGTCCACTAAAGCAAGAGCCAGGAGGAATGGAGCCGCAGCGCAGCAACAGTGAATGGAGCCACGATGAAGCGATGCTCAGGTTTGGCTGGGGATATCAGTGTCTCTTGTCATCATTTGAGAAAACAACAGGTCAGTGGCTTCCTCGAGGTCACAAATAAAGTGATCAGGCCCGGAGCTGGGAACAACCTCGAGATGCGTTGAAGCTAGGACTGGTGCCCTCTCTGTTCTCCTGAAGGATTTTTCCATTTCATCATTTCATATTTAAGGTAACCTGTGTTGAAGCATTATTAGCTGAAAAACATCTTTTAACTCTCTCTTCTCTCCTATGACAACAATGAACAAAACCAAGGAGGAAGGAGCTCAGTAAGGACACTGGGATGAGGCTGGAAGATGCCCGAGTAGCATCCTTGCGGTACAAATGTAAGGACCTGAGTTCAGATCCCAGCCCTCAGGCAGAAGGTCAGGAGAGGCTGTGCTGCCCTCTAACAGTGGCTGTGGGGGACAGATGAGTTGTGAGGATGGTTGGGTTTGCTGGCTGCCAGCCTGCTGCTCTAGGTTCAGAGCGATACCTTGTCTGAGGGGTTCTTCATCTACATATAAAGGCACGGGCATCTCATAAATGTGTGTACAACATCTCTCTAGATAACTAATCATTTATATCCATGTCTATAACATATATGTATAGTTTATATGATGTTTATATAGCATGCATGAAGTGAAAATGGCTGAGCAGGGAGGGAGGAACAGTTTTGTTATTTAAAACGGTTATGTTCTTGGGGACAGACTTAGCGCTTAAGAGCACATACACCAAAAGTCAGGTAGCTCACAACTGTAACTCCAGTTCAGGGGACCTGCTGCCCTCTTCTGGTCTCCGAAGGCATAGCACCCCCCCCACACACACATACATACAAAACACTTGGTTTTTCAAGACAAAGGTTCTCTGTGTGGTCTATGTAGTTCTCTGTGTACCACATGCACACCTGGTGTCCATTGGAGACCAGAAGAGGGCATTAGATGCCCTGGAACTGGAGTTACAGATGATTGTGAGCTATCACGTGAGCGCTAGGAACCCAACTTGGGTCCTCTGGAAGAGCAGCCAGTGCTCTTAACCATGGAGCCATCTCTCCAGCCCCTGACTTAGGGATTTGAATCAGACCAGATGACCCAAAACTAAATCATCCCAGATGATGATGTACTGAAATTTTGATGGTCTTCAGAGATTCCAATTCAAAAAAAAAAAAAAAAGGTTTTGACTTTAGATCAGCAAAAAACTGTTTTCAGATTCCCATAGTGTGAAGGCATGAAAAACACCATAAGTAAGTAAGGAAATAAATAAATACTAAAGGGTAGGGAGCACACTCGACTTTATAAATAAAGACCAGAGCCGGATTCTTGGCTTTGCTCTCACAGCCTCATTAAACTTGCAGAAGTTTCCCACGGTCTCACATCTGGTATCCACAGCCGGTGTCCTGGGATTCTCTTCCAGCTATAGGATGGCTAAAGGAGCCAGACCTGTTTCCACACAAGGGGTTGAGTTTCTAAATGCCGCCACAGCTTGTCAGCAACCATGCTGTGAACAGTGTTGATGAATAGCGGCAGTGATATGCTTTAGACAGAGCCTGGGATGCTCAGACACAGCCCTCTGGAGCAATGGTCACTTAACCTGACCCTGTTGGCGCCCGTGGATCTGTTTACTGACTCCACCAGCTACACACCTTATAGTAATAGAGGAAAATAAAAACATAAAATAATGACCCATAAGGGCTATTTCAACCCAAATTTTCAAGGAAGTCTAGGAGAAACTACTCGAAGCTTGAGAACAGGTAGGATGACACACCTGGTTTTACCTTCCAGAACCAATGACCAAACTGACCTGTGGCTTCGGACACACATGTCAGCAGAAAATTTTACTCTTCTATTCTTTTGGGCAAAGGAGGCATGAAACGGGAGACTCGCGAATAGAAAGGAGGCAACATCAAAGGGCAGAAGCAGAAAAAGCATCCTACTCTATGGCCCTGGTTTGCGTCTCTGTCACCATGACCAAGAGTGTCACAGGGAGTAAAGGCTTTAGTTAACCATCCAGTCCTCCTTGGAGGGAGGCCAAGTCTGGAACCCGGAGGAATGCTGCTTGCTCCTCACGGCTTGCTAGCCTGCTTTCTTATACACCTAGGGCCACGTGCCAAGGGGTGGCACCTCCCACTGTGGGCTAGATGGTCCCACATCAATCATGAACCACGAAAATACGCCACAGACTTTACCACAGGCCAATCTGATAGAGGCAATACCTTAACCAGCGTCCCATCTTCCCAGGTGAGTGGTTTGCATCAGGTTGATAAATACTACCCAATGTGGACTTCTCTTTCCTGTATAATAGTTATCATAAATGCCCCTGCTGTGTGCACATGCGCACTTATAGTTATTATAAATGCCCCTGCCATGTGCACATGCGCACTTCTGCCCCCGGCCCTCTTCCAGGCCGTGGATTGTCAGTAGTCAAGACAAAATTTCTCATAGTGCCCAATACATCATGGCCCTGAAATAAGATTTTTTTTTTTTTTTGTGAAAAATCTGGATGAAACTAACTTCATTTGGCTTTCTACATTTGTATGCTCTGCATGTGCTGAGTTATAATTGACAAGACTGAGTATAGTGAAGGCAGACAGCTCGGGTTTGATACACATGAACCTAGTTAGCTGCCATAATACCCTACCCATTACCTTACTGTCTCACGTGTGTGTGTCTGTGTGTGTGTGTGTGTGTGTGTGTGTGTGTGTGTGTGTGTGCTGATGGCACTTAAAATCCTCTGTCTTAGGGAACTAGAGAGATGGCTCAGGTCAAGATGCGTGTATTGCTCTTCTAGAAGACCTGGGTTCAATTCTTAGTAGAATTGGGTAGCTTACAATCCTCAGTAACTCCAGGTCTAGAGATCTAGCGCCCTCTCCTGGCCTCTGCTCACAATGCACTCATAAGCTGCACTCGTGTGCATTTCTGCATGCACACACACATACACGCACGCAAGCACATACACTTAAAATTATAAAATAAGTCTTTTAAAAACTGATTGCCTTAGCAAATTTTCAATACACACTACAGCCACATTGCACCAGCTCTCCAGAACTTTCTTCAACCTGCCTAGCTGAATCCTTGGATCTGTTGACCAACACCTCCCTATTTCCCTTCTTCCATTCCTGAGCAGCAGCCTTGTTACTGCTTGACTCTTCAAGTTCAACGCTGAGATGATTTCCATGGAAGCGGGATCCACAATATTTTCTCTATGTGCCTGGCTTGCTTTATTTAGCATAATGTCTTCCTAGTTTCATTTACAGTATTGGAAATAGCAGGATTTCCTTCAAGGCTACATAATATTTCATGTCGTGTACAATGTTTTCCTCGTCTATATACCTGCCAATGAACAGTTATCTCCATATCTTTTCCGTTGTAAATAAGACTGTGGTGAACACTGCAGAGACCTCTGTCACATGGTGACTAATTCCTTTAGCCATGTGCCCAGATTGCTGGACTGTAGCCAATGCTCTCTATAGGAACGGAATTGATAGATTGAGTGTTTCTGTAAATACATATGGAGCTTTTTAGACTCCTCCCAGCTTGCATTCTGAGCGATCCAACCATAGCTGTCCCACTCTTGAGACGCCAAGAATCCAGTAGTTTCTCAGCTCATGAGGTCGACGTCTCAGCAGCCTCAGCCTGGGACTGGAGCCCCGGGGTTGCCGGAGAGCTGCTAGGCTCCAGTCTGCCCTAAGAAGCTGGTTCTAATACCAGCAAAGGAACACCTCAGCAAGGGGTAAAAGAACTTGCCCAGAAGAGTGAGGGTGGTAAGCAAAAGGCACCAGGTCTTTCTCCCAAGTCCTTCTGTGTGGGCCAACACCAATCTTCCAGATTCAAATAGTCGATCCAGGAAATCCCCCACAGGGAACCCAGGGCTGTTTTAGTTGATTCCAGATGTAGTCACATTGACAGTCAAGATTAGCCATCGAAACAGGATCCTTCTATTTCTAACTGTTGAGGGATTTGCATGCTATTTTACATAATAAACAAGTTAATTTACACGATCACAAACACTGCACTAGGGTTCCTCTCTCCACATCCTTGCCAACCTGCTTTTTGTGTTTTGTGTGTGTCTGTGTGCATTCCCAATAAAGCCCTAAATAAGTTAAAAGTATTCACAAATGCTACAATTACTTTAGATCCTAAGTAAAATAAGAAAATAAGTAGAAAATTTTAATGTTAGAAATGACAGAAAATGATTCCTCGTAAATAATATACCTAAAAACCAAAACCCATCCCATGAACATCTTGTAGATAACAGCCATTCAATTAAATACTGCTAAGATATAAATAACCATCTAATCAGCTTATAAATGAACACAAATTACCTCTTTATGTTGAAAAACTAAATATTTAACTAACAATGTATGAGACCCGTTTTCAGAAGTGCTAACTCCTGTTTGGTGGGGAAGTGACCTTGAAAAACTTCTTTTCAAAGACTGTCTTGCAGAATAAATCCTGGGCTGGTAGGGGGTATGAAGAAGAGAAGAAGAGGCGCTGGGAGGTCAGAGCACTGGAGAACAAACACCATAATATTACAGAGTGGAACACAGACAAATTCCCTGAGCGCAGAGGTCAGAGGAGGTCCCAGCAGGTGGCACAGGAAGAAGCTGAAGAAAGGAACTATCTCCGCAGAGTCCATGGGATTGGCTACCCATGTGACTACCAAGTGAGTCTGACCCTACTGTGCAGCGTTCCACCCGAATCAATGCCAGGGAGACCACATATCTATTTTTTTTTTAAAGGTTACAGGGAAAGAAAGGCATAGAAAAGCCAGGTCCAGAATAAAAGCAAACAACTATCTATCGCAAGAGTGAAGAAAATCATCATCAGCAATATTTAAATAACCACACAGGAGGCTGGAGAGATGGCTCAGCAGTTAAAAGCACTTGTTGCTCTTGCAGAGGATCTGGGCTTGGGTCCCAGCTCCCACATGGCCCTACAGGATCGTCTGTAACTCCAGATCTAGGGGACCTGGTGCCCCCTTCTGACCTCTGTGGGCATATGTGCACACAGGAAAAACACATTTATACATAAAATAAGAATAAACAAATCTTTGAGAACCAAATAGGTAAAAGGAAATAAAACATGCATACTAAAAAACATACTAAGAAAATACAGTCTACACAAAGACTTACTAACTCCAAACAAATTTTCCTGGAAATGAATAAGAAAACAATGACTGCTTCAACACAGAAACAGGTGAAACTGAAAGACCTGGATAAATCCAGACCTCCCCAGCAGGAAGAAAATAGCCAAAAATCCAAGCAGGAAGAGAAGAATCAAAATCTAGGATTAGCCAGCTCAGTGACTGTGTTTCAGGAACTAGCTGAAGACAAAGTTAGATTGTAATCTTGAGAATAATCTTGAGAAAGAGGGAGTTTCCCCCTTGTGACTTTAGGAACTAGCTGATTATGACCTTGAGTGATCTTGAGAGGCAGGGAGTTGTCCCCCTGTGACTTTCTGTGACACCCTCCCTGCCCCTATTATTGGGCTGTGGTTTCTTTCTATAAAAACCCCTTCTCCCAGTCACTCGGGGTCGAACTCTCCCCCTGCGTGGGTTATGAGTCTCGGTTCCCGTCATCTCATCATTAAAGCCTTGTGTGATTGCAGAAAGGACGGTCTCTCATGAGTTACTGGGGGGGGGGGGGTCGTGTTATCCCGAGACTTGAGTGAGAGTCTCCCCGCACCAGGGGTCTTTCAAAACACACAGGTAATGTGTAAAAGAAATACAAAGAGACAGTAAAAGTGAGCTCTCAAAGAGAGCCGAACCATGGTCCATTTGAAAACACAGACTACAGAACAGGAGAAATCTGCAGAACATTCAAGCACAGGGGAATAATATACAGAATATATAAAGAGCACCAAAAATCAAATAACAAAAAAAAATCAAATAGTACAGTCAACACACGGACCATGGAACAAAGTTTTCAAATGAAAAAGAATAAACAGATCAATAACTATGTGGAAAAGTGTTCAACATACTTAGGCCCTGGAGAAAAAACAAGTGAAAATCACGTCACCCCGCCCTCGTCAGAATGGGTTCGTCAAGAAAACAAATAACATGGGGATGTGAGGTAGGAAGGGACCTTTACTCATTGCTAATGGTGACGCCAATCAATCTGGTCACTGCGGAAACCCAGATAGAGGTTCCTCACGAAGCAAAATCCGTAATACCACTTTCAAGTATATAGGCAACAGAGGTCAAAATCAACTAACTATAGAGATCTGTGTACACGCCTGTCCACGGCAGCATTATTCACAACGGCCAAGATATGGAATCGGTCCACATTCCCACTAACAGAGGGCTGGACGAAGACAGCGGTGTACACACACAGGCAGAAGCACCGAGTCATGAAGAGAAAGACATTATGCATTTACAGGAGGTGAGCATGGTAAGGAAAACAGCATCCGGAGAGAAAAGTGTGATGTGTCTGCTCTTGTACGCAGAGCCAGGACAAAGAATAAAAAAGGAAAACGTAGGGCGTGGAACTCAATGGGCAAATGCTATGGGAAGTTGGGGATCTGGAGAGGGAAGAAGTGGGATGCCGGAGTGTGACGGAGGTGCGAGTGTGGGCACGCTCATCACGCGCACACACAGGGATGCCGTGTGGAAGCCTGGACTTATTACAAGTAACACTTTTTTAAAAAAAAAAAAAAAACAACCTTTCCTCATTTTACATACCAATCCTGTTTCTTCTCCCTCCCCTCCTCCCCTCCCCACACCTTCCATCCACCCCACCCTCCATCCACTCCTCAGAGAGGGTCAGGCTTCCCATGGGGAGTCAACAAAGTCTGGCATATCACGCTGAAGCAGGATCAAGGCCCTCCTCACTCTATCCAGGCTGAGCAAGGTATCCCTCCAAAAAATCAGTTCAAGCACTGGGGATAAATCCTGGTCCCACGTCCAGTGGCCCCACAGTCTGCCCCAGCCACAGAGTTGTCATTCAGAGGGCCTAGCTTGGTCCTATGCAGGTTCCCCCACTGTCAGTCCAGAGTCAGTGAGCTCCCACTAGCTCAGGTCAACTGTTTTCTGTGGGTATCCATCTTGACCCCTTTGCTCATATTATTGCTCCTCCCCCCTCTTTGGCTGGACTTTGGGAGCTCGGACCAGTGATTTGCTGTGGATCTCTGCCTCTGCTTCCGTTAGTTGCTGGATGAAGGTTCCGTGATGACAATTAAGGTAGTTATCAATCTGATTATGGGGAAGGCCACTTCAGACCCCCTCTCCTCTATTGCTTAGGGTCTTAGCTGGGGTCATCCTTGTGGATTCCTAGAAATTTCCCTAGTGTCAGGTTTCTTGCTAGTACCATAATGGCTCCCTCCATCAAGATAGCTCTTTCCTTGCTCTCCCTCTCCAGCCTTCCCCCACCCTGGTCATCATGTTCCCTCATGTTCTCCTCCCCACTTCCCTCCTCCCCTTTTACCTTTCTTTCTCGTCCCTCTCCACACTCCTTTTCTCAGGAGACCTTATCTATTTCCCCTTCCCAGGGGGACCCATGTATGTCTTTCTTAAGATTCTCCTTGTTACCTAGTTTCTCTAGGTTTATGGACTATAGGCTGGTTGCCCTTTGCTCTACATCGAATATCCACTTATGAGTGGGTACATACCATGCTTGTCTTTCTATGCTTGGGTTACCTCACTCCGGATGCTTTTCACTAGTTCGGTCCATTTGCCTGCAAATTTCAAGATGTCCTTGTTTTTGACCACCGAGGAGCATCCGCTAACACTTTTAAAATATGCAGGAGGCTGGCAGATACCACGTTACCCTAATGGTGACAACAGCACAAAACCAACCTTAAACAGAAATGCCTTTCAGACCAGCTTCCAGGGACTCTGAAGCTGCCCAGCCCAGCCCATCTGCACAATAAGAAGACACCAGGACCAACTTAAAGCTGCTGACCCTTCCTGCTGCTTCAGAAAACTGGGGTCCTTGAGCACAGCCCGACTCTACGAACTTGAGAGAAAGAGGAGGCCTAGGAGGACTGTGGTTTATGGCACAGAACCCTCTCACAGAAACCAGCTCAGAGGCAGGGAAGCTCGGTTAAACACGAATAACAAAATCCTGGGTCGCAGCGGGATGCATTCACACTAACTTCAGGAGGTCTCCGTTTGGGGACCCCTGTGTTTTGTGACTCCACCTCTGGATTGCGACCAGAGATGCTCTCACACGGAAAGTCATGGGAGAGTGTCAGCCTGCTTCTAGGCACTAGAGGGATGCCACCAAGGACTCCCAGCTGCTGAAATGTGAACATCGAGAGTATACCAGTTACACTTGTGCTACTGGGATCAACATATCCAACAGAAATGGGGTAAGGGTAGGATTTGCTTTAAGCGTGACTTTAGAAGGTTGGTTCATGGCTGTCTGACCCAGTGGGATTGTGCAGAGAATGTCACAGAGGTGGGAGTAGGTGGCAGCAGGGTCTTTTCTTCTTAGGAGGCAGGAAGTAGAGAATAAAGGGGGAATACAGGAAGGATCCAGGTCAACACAGAAGCACTCCCCCCAAAAGTCCACCTCTTATTTCAGTGTCTTCCAATGAACCCCTCAAGGGATTAATTTTCTCAGTAGGTCAGATGTGCGCTGCACTAACTCCCAGTCCATTCCTTAATCCAGTCAAATTTACAAGCAAAATTAGCCAGAGTCTCTACAGATACAAACAGGTTGAATCCCTGAAGATTTATGGGTCAGAGAGCCTGGCATGCCTAAAAACACCAGAGGCCTCTTCACACGATGGGAGGTGATGATTGACACCTAGTGTGACCTCTTATCCCCCATCTGTGCTCTGGCAAACTCACACCTGCACACATGCACAATCACATGAACACATACACACACACACACACACACACACACACATCATAAACACCATAAAACAATAAAAAAACCACCTTAAAAATTCCCCAAAATGTTGAATAATTGCAAAAACATTTCAAATGTCTTCCACGAGGAAGCTGTTTTGCTTAAGCAATGCAGAAGTTATACAGCTGAATATGTGTCGTCACTGAGACGAGCAGCAGTGCCTCCATTCATTAGCTAATGTCACCTCCTGGTCAGGTCGGATACACTGTAAATCGGCTTCGGTAACCTGAGGCTGTGTAGATGCACACACCAATGGAAGTAATTCCTCAAAGCACTTTCCAGGGAGTGAGGGATCCCTGAGGGCCATGAGAGAGGCTCAGAGTCATTCATAATGGATACTGATGAATCCCACCACCAGGCCTGCACACAGTAGGTGTTTAATAGCCACTGAAGGGAAGAACTGAAAACAATTCTTTTGCCTGTTTCTGTACTGTTTGATTTAAAAACAAAACAAAACAAAACATGAAACTAGATTATCATTCCAGGCAGAGAAGTCAATCTACATACGTCACAGCAAATATCACAATCGGCCCTTTCCACTGTTTGAAATTCATTGAATGACCTCTGGGCTCTATTTCCCCTCAGGAAGGTTTACTCAGCCCTGCGTGGGTTTCTTTAGAGAGACACCTACAAAAATAATTGCCTATTTCTTCTGTTGGCCATGTGAGGTGCAGGGTGGCAACATTCCATTTCAATCCTTCAAATGTCTGTCTCAGATGACAATAACCTTCTGAAACGGGGGGACGACAAAAACGGCTTTTTTTTCCATTCAGAGAGCATTTGAAAGGCTCGTCTCTTCTTTTCCAGTCACCCTCACTGTGTCCTGGTGACAGCAGACAAGCTTCCCTAGAAATAGCCGCTTTTGAGACAGAATTAAAACACCGAGAGGCATCGCGGCAAACTCAGAACATCCATGCGTGAGTGCCAGGGCAGAGTCAGGATCCTCTCTGCTCCAGGCCCTGAAGCAAAGCCCGTCACCAGCTTTTCCAGCAGCGGGGACACAATCACTTTGTAGCTTTGTGCTTCACATGATCAGACTTGCAGGAAAAGAAATCCATAATGGCATCTGTCTGGATTATCATTCTACCAGTTTTACTTCCGGGGAAGGGATTTTGCCCTGGGTACATCCGATGACTCAGTCCTAAGAAGTCTGGAAGGGGGGGGATGGGGAGTCACACAGCTATGCAGGCTGTCCATCTCACTTCCATCAATCTCAAGGCTGCCTGAACAGAATCGAGTTTCTAGTCATGTGTTTTCACTATGCCAGATGCCGCAACACATTTTAAAACAGCACACCAAAACAAGATGGCACCAGGCAATAACTAAATTCTGTTGCCACTGGAAGAATAAATTAGAAAAAAAAATGTGAAATTTTGTAAAGAAAATTTCTCTGAAAAGGACCCAGCAAGCTCAAACATCTGACCAAGCATTCAGGTCACGTGGCATTTATTGACTCTGCTCTGAAAGGCTTCCAGATAATCTTAGCATCTTTATCTTAACAGGCCGGCCCACGACCTTATTGCCCGGTCAGTGTGGGAGGGTGAGCTCCAAGAAACACTCTGACAAATCCCTCCCAAGTCAGTTAAAGAAAAAAAAAATCAATTCTCAGTTCAAACACTGTAGCCCTTATAGTAATACTTTCAGCATACAGCTACATCTAAAAAATGTATTACAGGTTTCTTATACTTTTTATTAGATTTGGTCTTTGGCAGTTTTAAACATGCACCCCCACAAACATCCCTTCCAACCTGTCAACCGCCCGCTTCCTCGTGGACTCAATTCTTTTTGTATTGTTTTGTGATTCACTGAGTTTAACCAGGAATGGCACTGTGACCGCAGGCTTCAAACCATCCACTAAAGCCTGCAGGGCTCACCAGCATCTCCTCACAATGTTTCACAGACATTTCCCCCAAGGAGGGTGAGCAGCTGATGTGGAAACAAAATGAGCTACCTGTCTGAAGAAAGCAGAAAGCATTTGGCAATAAACGCTGCAACACAGGCAATGGAAGAAAATCTGGATGGTACCAGTGCCTAGGCCCAATGTGCAGTCAGACCTACTGTGCGGTCAGACCTACTGTGCAGGTCAGACCTACTGTGCGGTCAGACCTACTGTGCGGTCAGACCTACTGTGCAGTCAGACCTCCTGTGAGGTCAGACCTACGGTGCTCAGACCTACTGTGCGGTAAGACCTACTGTGCAGGTCAGACCTCCTGTGAGGTCAGACCTACGGTGCTCAGACCTACTGTGCGGTCAGACCTACTGTGCTCAGACCTACTGTGCAGTCAGACCTACTGTGCGGTCAGACCTACTGTGCTCAGACCTACTGTGCAGGTCAGACCTACTGTGCAGTCAGACCTACTGTGCGGTCAGACCTACGGTGCTCAGACCTACTGTGCAGGTCAGACCTACTGTGCTCAGACCTACTGTGCGGTCAGACCTACGGTGCTCAGACCTACTGTGCGGTCAGACCTACTGTGCTCAGACCTACTGTGCAGTCAGACTTAGTGTACACTCAGACCTACTGTGCAATCAGACCTACTGAGAGTGTACAGAATGGCTCAAGTACATCAAGTGAAAACCCATCACTGTTATTGCTTAGCCTCCTTCCGCTTCCGATGTCCTGTTAGAGCAGGGCTTGGTGTCAACTGCACAGAACTTTTTCCCAAGAAAGGCCAAAACTTGTCATGTCCTGACCTGGGGGTCAGGAGTGAGGAACTGGTCTCGAACCTGCTTTCCAGTACCTACTTTTTTTTTTTTATTTGAGAGAGAGAGAGTGAGTGACGGTTTCTCTGTAGCTTTGGAGCCCATCCTGGAACTAGCTCTTGTAGATCAGGCTGGGCTCGAACTCACAGAGATCCATCTACCTCTGCCTCCCGAGTGCTGGGATTAAAGGCATGTGCCACTGCCACCGAACTCCAGTGCCTACTTTTTAAGGAATCCCAAAGTTCCCTCAAGCTCTAACACTCTCAGAAATTACGACTGTAAACCCCATCTAACCAGGGTTCTAAGAGGAGACCTGCAAGCCCTGCAACAAGTGTGCTCTCCTGAGGCCACACCCTCTCTGGAAACTAGCCAATAATCGGGCGAAGGAGCTAAACTGGTAGGTTTTCAAAATAAGAAATACAAATGGCCAATACATACATACATACACATTACTGTTTAATATCCTTAGCCATCTGAGAATGACAAATTAAAATCAGATTGAATTTCCACCTCACCATAGTCAGAATGGTTATCCCAACAACAACAGCAACAAAACCTAACAAAAACCAGGGGGTGGGGGTGCTGGGAAGATGGCACAGCTGGCCAAGGTGCTTGTTGTCCATTCTGATGACCTGAGTTTGACCTCCCCAAGACCCACAGTGGAAGGAGAGAACAGACTCCCACAAACTGTCTTCACATGTATACCATGGCATGCATGTGCCCCCCACATATAAATGAATACATGTATTTTTAAAATAACACGTATGTGTGCAGGGATCTTGGGGAAAGAGACCTTTGTATCCTGCTGGAAATAATGTAAGTTTGTGTTCCCACCATGAAAGCAAGCATGGAGGCCCTTGTCAAGGTCTCCATTCTACCACTCCTGGGAACATACCTCATGGAATTGAAGTCAACCCAGCACAGGGATGCTCGCTTATCTAGGGTGACTGCAGCACTATGCACCAGAGCCAAGAGAGGGGAAAATCTAGATGCCCCTCAGTGGAAGAGCAGATGAGAAAGGGTGGCACACATGCCCAACGAGGTTTTATTCCACTGTGAAGGATGAAACTACGTCACTTACGGGGACAGATAGGGAAGGGAGATTGTGGTAATGTAAACCAAACAAATAGTCCCGTTTTCCTCTTGTTTGAAGAATACAGCTTAAAATTATGATTTGAAAGCAGAGGGGTATGTGAGGGGAAGAAGAGGTCTGTTTTCCAGAGGACCTAAGGTCTGTCCCCAGCACCCACTTCCAGTGGCTCAAAACCGTCAGTAACGTCAATGCTAGGGGATCTGATGCCCTCTGCTGTCTTCTGCACACCCCTGCACACATGGCGGATATTCCACAGATGTGTGAATGCATACACATAAAGAAAAATACATCTTTTTTAAGAGCATGTTTATATTATATAACATTTTAGGGTGGTCACTTAAGTCTATTCATTGACTCCTTTGCCAAGAGAGGCTCTGTCAAGGCAAATCTAGTAACATGATGAATTAAATAGACTCCCTAGTCATGATGGTTCAAGTTACACACATAACATGCGTTTAGCTACTTATATTACTAGACTGTTTTTGGAAGACATTAAAAAGAACATTTATTAAAAAGAATATTTGTTTTCAGCATGGAGGGAAATTCTGTGGTTAATAACTGGACCAAGGACTTGGGTCTTGACTGCTGCCATCTGTCTATATACTATAGCTAATCTGCTAGATGCCCATAGTAGTCCCCAAATGTAGGAAACTATTGGTAAGGCCGTCAGCAAAATCTGCTCAGCAACCCTTCCTATTCTGAAGCCATCCTGCTGGCTAGCTTGCATAACATTGGAAGGAGTTGCGTATGCTGCTGGAGGAGAAAAATCCTTATTTTTATTTTTGTGCACACATTTTTTTTTTTGCCTGCACACATGGTGTGCATGCAGTCCCCACAGATGTAAGAAGAGGGCATCAGATTCTCTGGGATTGAAGCTGCAGGTGGTTGTGAGCCATCAATCATGTGGATGATGGGAACTGAATCCGGGGTCCTCTGCAAGAGAGCTAGTGTTCCTGACCGCTAATCCATCTCTCCTACCCTAAGAAGATTTGATATCCATTGCCAAGGTACCGAAGCTGAGGCCTACTCTCCATTGCAGGTTGTACCACTCAGAAGTCCCTCCAGCCCCATCCCTACCATGCAGACCTATGGAACGTCCCTGAGGACACATGACCCAACAGCTAGAGGCAGGTGGCAGCTTGCCCTGGCATATCTTGCCCCTGTGGGGATCTTCTTCGTGTTTCTCAAGCCAAAATGCTTTTGTTCCAGGGCAGTGTTGTCAGGGGTCAGGGAGACTGCAAAGCCACATAGCAAGAGCCTGTGCACTTTCAAAGCTGAGG
Source organism: Microtus ochrogaster (assembly GCF_000317375.1). Lineage (NCBI taxonomy): Eukaryota > Metazoa > Chordata > Mammalia > Rodentia > Cricetidae > Microtus > Microtus ochrogaster. The sequence goes on along the minus strand of NC_022010.1, from coordinate 29,588,086 downwards.
CTGGAAGGCCATTTGTTTGTTTGAAATATGTATTTCAGCAGCTGGAGAGATGACTCGGTGCTTAAGAACATCCATTGTTCTGACAGAAGACCCAAGTTTGGTTCCCATCACTGATATCAGCTCACAACCCTTTGTAATTCCACCTCCCAAAGATCTGATGCTCTGTTCTCGCCTCTCTCTGACAGTTCTATCCATGTGATGCAGAGACCTACATGCATGCAAATGCACACACACACACATTATATAAACACACATGTATCCTTTAAAATTTATACTGCATGCATCATGCATACATGATTAATTCCACACAATTATATGAACATTACATTTTCTTTCACTTTCTTTCCCCTTTACCCTTCTATCACCATTGCCCTCTTTCTCCTCCCCCTTCTTCATCCTCTCTCCCGTCATCTCAGATTATCAGAATCACTTTTCCTGGGTTCAGATACCTAACACCCTTGTAAGAACTGAGCATGGTGGCCCTGGAGAGGCAGAGACAGGGGCTGCCTACAGTTCACTGGCCAGCCAGCCTGGACAAATTCATGAGCTCCAGATCCTACTAGAAGTCTTGTCTCAAAAAATATAAGGTGGAGAGCAACTGAGGAAGAAGGCCAACACTAACCTCCAGGTCCCATGTGCATCTAACACACGTGTACAAAGCACATGCACACACACACACACACACACACACGGATTTTTATATGTTTACTTACATTTTGCTTTAATCACAGAAATTCCTTCAAGTCATTGGCTCTAATTCATTCTCCTTAATGGCTGAATGACACTACACGATGACGTTCTGCAGCTGGATAACCACACTCGGTCTCTTCAGACTCTGTTCTTGAATGCCATTCACGTTGTTACCAAGACACCACAGCATGAGGTCCTAGACTTCATATCTACACACTAATGTTTTTATTTCTGAGAGACTCCCCAGCATAAGATTCTAGACAAAAAACTGTGTGTCAAATTGACAATGACAAGTGGTTTGCCAAAAAAACAGCACTAATTCTCAAATGTAAGTAAAAACAGTATGGGGGGGAAATGTAAAATCTGCATGATTATCTGGAAAAAGATAGAGGCTTCTCCTCTCTGTCAAGTCTGGGAAGCCCCAGGTTGAACAGGTTCACAGTCTGACAGAATATCATAAAGACCTTGTTTTACGTACGCTGTTTTGTCCAGTGCTGAGTTTCCTTCCAAATTCAAAGCAACTCCCCTCCCACGTTGGGAGAGATCAGTCTATCATTTTACTCTCTTGTTTTTTCACAGAAGGAAAAATACCAACTTAGATTTTACAGGGGAGCCCTCCAAATTTTCTCAATTGGTAAATCAAAAGCTGTCTTACAGGGAATTTCAATAGTCATGATCAAATTTTTGTCTTGGTCCCTGGCTGAAGGAGAAACCAAGCCTTTGTAGGTCTACACAGTAAGGACCTGAAAAGACCTGCCCTAGGTACATACATCAAGCTGGTGGACCCCTTTCAAGGGGTTATGACACAGATACCTTTCCAGGTTGGATGGAGCCCCCTCTCTGCAACTTAGAGCCCTGGATACCTCAGATGAGTGAGAGAGAGCCTGAACTGCCAGTGTTGTCTGTACCGATTACTGTAATTTATTCAAATTACTCTACCAGCTAGTGAAAGACACAGGGACATCTCTTATTCCCCAAGCAAAGATCTTAATAGTTGAAAAGCTTCAAATATAAATAAAAGTAATTCAAGTTTTAAAGAATTTATTTTGGCCTTCTGAGAACTCTGATAAAGCCTTCTATAGTCTTCAAAGCTTTTGAAAAAAAATTTAATGTTTATCTCATGTTTAAAATTTAAAGACATCAAAGGAAAGGATCTTGATTCTGTTCCGGGAATTCGAATGGTTTCCTTGAAGTGTCAAGCGATGCGGGGGGGCTGCCAGAGGGACAGCGTGGCTCTCCCAATTCTTCTTCTAAAGAGCTTTGATATTTTAATATTGCAAATAAAACACTGCAGCCTCTTTTGTCCATCTTAAAAATTAAATATGAAAAGCCACTTCTAAGTTTAGCACCCAAGTTTCACCACACTGGTGAAAGCCCAGTGACTATCTCCTGGAGATAGGAGCCGGCTATTTTGCATCTTTAAATCCTTTTTTCTATGCTGGAGATCAAACCCAGAGCCTTGTGTACACTGGGCAAGGACTTTACCCATCTTGCCACACTCCCAGCCATGATGAACGTTCTCCTTGACTTTAAGCTAAACGTGAATGTAAATGTGGAAGACCTAAGGAAGACAACATTCATTGGCACACTTGAGGTCAGATGACACGGTGACAATGAGACACAGGCTGATCCGACCTCAGTGGAACAGACTCCAGCCAACATGAATGAACATTTAACGTGGCATGTTCGTAGACACGTGCTGAATTCTAAAGGACGTATCATTTCCGGGTTGGGTGGCATTGCTATGCTCCATCCAAAGCACAGAAGAATGAACACATGGCATTACTGCAGCAAAGCTGTGGCTTCTTGGACTGTTCCATGAGGATGGGTCATTACCAGGCATGCAATCCCATGACATCACCCTTGCTCTTAGCAGAAGAGCTTCTTTCAGTTGGCACAGGAACCCAGGAATAATTCGTGAATGGCAAAGCAGTCAAACATCCTCCGGCCCTACCTAAGCTGGCAAAAGCTTGCCGATGTTGATTCTCTGGGACAAGGAAACTACAGAGAATTCATTTCCACGGCACAAATGCAAACATGGCTGTTCATGCCCTACGGCTCATATAATCTATTCCGATGTCTCTTTCTAACCATCTTTCCTGAACTAATCTTCAGAGGGCAGAGTGTGACGCCATCCACCAGAAGACTCACCCCCATTCTGTCACAGGAAAGGCAGACAGAGACAGAGGTCAAAGGACACAGAAGGGCACCATGGGATAGGACAATACTAGGGTAACACCACCTAACCTCGAAAACTACTGCCTTTCATGTCTGGGAACCAATCTGCATGACAAAATATGGTCCTACTTGCTGGACAGCCTTGGCTCTGAACATGTGCCCATAACAGTTTAAAAATATAAATACAGGTCACAAGAGCCATCTTCCAAGCAAAGACAGAATTGAGGACCAGAACTGGAACATGGAGTTGGACCTTTTCATTGGGACCACTGTCTCCCCAGTAATGATGCAGAGATTTATTATTAATTATAAAAGCTTGACCACAGCTTAGGCTTGTTCCTACCTAACTCTTACAACTCATCATTTCTGTTGATCTCCATATGGCCATGTAACTCATGGATTTCTGTGACCTCCAGCAGGCCGTGCTCTTTTTGCACCTCCCAGAAACCCCATCTTCCCTCTTTCCAGTTCCTCTGTGTCTGGCTGTCCCGCCTATACCTCCCACCTAGCTACGAGCCATTTAGCTTTTTATTAAACCAAGCTGAGTGACACAGATTCAGAGTGTACAAAGAGATTATTCTACAACAGACCTTCAGATGAGGCAAGACTTGATTTCAGAACCCTCTGGGCGCTCTGTGTGTGTGTGTGTGTGTGTGTGTGTGTAGGGTGGGGATAAAGGGGTGGAGACTATCTGCACTCTGTTGTTCAGGGCAGACAGTGAGCCCCAAGAAGCCCTTCTCTCCCACCTGGACTCTGACCTCCTGAGTAAGGTAGACTCAGCTGACCAGGAACCATGGCTTCTACGTTCTCCCATGCTACTACATTCTGGTGCTGTGACTGAACAAGTGGCAGTGTTTGATGGGACAGGAGCTGAAGCCACCTGCGAGACTCGAGTTCTAGGTGGAAAGGAGCTGGGAAAGAGCCAGGCAGTCAGAAAAAAAAAAAAAAACACAACTTCCTGTTCAAATTGGTTGTAAAAGAGCTGTGGGGGCTGGAGAGATGGCTCAGCGGTTAAGAGCATTGCTTGCTCTTCCAAAGGTCCTGAGTTCAATTCCCAGCAACCACATGGTGGCTCACAA
>NC_022010.1:29566793-29584039 GCF_000317375.1 Microtus ochrogaster | reverse complement strand
GTGGCTCACAACCATCTGTAATGAGGTCTGGTGCCCTCTTCTGGCCTGCAGGCATACACACAGACAGACTATTGTATACATAATAAATAAATATTTTTTTTTTAAAAAAAGAACATTATGACTGAACTTAAAAAAAAAAAGACCTGCAGTGAGTGAGGGGGGAGCACACATTTTGAGCACATCAGGTGGGGGGAAAATGCCACACACAAGAGCTGGAGGAGCAGGACAAAGACAGTAGGCCTCAGACCCTGCGGGCCAGTCTTGTCTTGGATAGTGGTTCCTGCCCACGGGAGCATATGTCCTTTGACTCAATATCTTTCCCACTGCATCTTTCTTTGTGGCTCGTTGAATTCTTTTGAATGGTGTGAGACCCGAGAGACCCTGTAACAGGACCAAGAGACCCCAAACTATCTGGATGCTGTGATCTGGACTCTAACAGCAATACTGTCGCTCACGCTCATGAGCAGACGTCCATCCGGAAACCTCCATGAACGAAATTTCTTTGCCGTTTCTCCTCGCTCTCTCGCCCGTTCTCTCCGCACATTCCTTGCCTCTTTCAGAGTCCCTCTGGCCTCTAATGGTGCAGCAGAACTCTCACATGGGTCAACAACCCAACAAAAGCCTGGTGGTAGTGGCGCACGCCTTTAATCCCAGCACTCAGGAGGCAGAGGTAGGTGGTTCTCTGCGAGTTTGAGGCCAGCCTGGTCTACAGAGTGAGACAAACAAACCAAACCAAACCAAACCAAAAACCCAAACCAAATACAAGAACAGATATTGTTCTGGCATTCACTCATCCCTGCAATTCCATCTTCTATGGAACCTTGGTTTCCTGGTGCTTTTCTGCAGCTGCCCTAGGAGGACAGCCCTCACCACTGTCACTTCAGGTGTCCCCTCTATTCCATGCTCCATCTCTGCCCTCCCACACTCCTCTGTATGAAGGTCACCGGCCTCTGCTTTCCCACCCATTCAGTCTCAGAGACTGGTTACTTCCTGCTGAAATTTTGACTCTTTTCAGTGCTGCTTCTGCCATGAGTATTTGAGGCAAAAATTTAGACTATTTCCCCCTTCAGAACTTACGGTTGGGGTGTGTCAGCAGTATGAGGGACAGAGGTGAGGGGGCACAGCTCTACTCACTCCCAGCAACAACCCGAAGAATTAAATGATTAGAAACCCTTCATCTTTAAGGGGGTCTCAACTCCGGCCAAACTTTGGTTTGTGACTTCAAAGCAAGAATGTCAGTACTAGCCAGTGTGGAGGGTTACCTCCATCAGGAGATATTTTAATATAGACTTAAGAGATAAGTCTAAGAGAAAGAGAAGAGTTCAGAAGGATATGTCTCAGAGCGTGGGTACAGGCTTCTCAAAAGGTCACTCTGGAAGTCAGTACACGCTAAAGGCTATGCTAAACAAATATGCCAGCCAGAGATAAACACCATACAATTCCATTTTACTGGCATTTCAAAAGCACTCAGAATTATAAAGATAGAATGGAAGCCACTGAGGCCTGTGAGGGAGGAAAGTTATTATTTAATGAATGCAGTTTCATGTTTGCAGACTAAAATCGTTTTGGAGATGGACAGCGGCGATATACATACATGCTTCAGTGTGGGCACGCATGTATCGTGGTACCCGTGTGGAATTGGAGGACACCCTTACCATCGGCCCCAGGTTCCTCCTTGGTTTGGACAAAGTCTCTTTGTTGTTGGCTGCTGTGCAGACACCATGAGCTTCCTCCCTTCTATCTCAGCACAGGGCACTAGAATTACAGGTGAGAATTACTGCGCACAGCAAGCATTCACCCGCTGAGCCATCTCCCCAGCTCTGATATATATGATAAAAAAAAATTGAAATAAACCAACACACACCTAAAAATAAAATCTCAAGAATCCGGGAAAGGTTGACTCTACAGATTTTTTTCCTGGATCTATTAAATTTGCAGTGGGTTAACCTATGTGCCTTACTTTGATTTTTCCAACAGCGTCTGTAATTCTGAGCTTGTACCTTGATGATCTTTCCTCTCCCATTGCCAGGGAGAACTCTTTAGAAAATAAATCTGATGCATCTACCACCTTTCAAAGTCCCTGGCTTCAGGCTCCGTAGCAAGCCCTCAACACCACCTTTCTACAGGTTGTCTACAAACCGATTTCCAGCCTCACCTTGTAGCTCCCCCGTCATCTGATGCTCTTAAAATACCAGCCTCCTTTAGTCCCTTCAACACATCACAACGTGTTTGCACTTGGTGGGGTATTTTTTTTCTCTCCAGATGCCGTCTTCTGACGGTGACTCTGGCATCCCTGGGATTTGATTCGAAGGGGATAAATCAGTAACTGATAGCCTCATTGAGTTTGACTGAAGTTTGTCTCAACCTCAAAACACCCCTCCACTCCAAATCTGTCTCTTCAGTCATTGCCCACAAGGCTCTGCAAAGACGTAGGAATGTGCAGGCACAGACTTGAAGCCCAGCTTCATCTCGACACCATGGAAAGGGTTGTACACCAGAGACATGGCCCAGTGTTTCTCCGTGTGACTAGGACAGAGCCCGGGAGAGTGACATCTTGGGGTAATCACATTAGAAGTGCTTTGTATTTTTATTACACTTCAATAGATTGGCCAGGACTAGGCTAAGAGCCTATACAGAATTGTCCCTAACTTTCTTCCTCTGTGGTAACTGTGGTACCTAACACAAAGGACTTGATGTGATGGACTCAGTTGCCAAAGCTTCTCTAAACAGGAAGACCAGCCCAGAAACACTGCGCTCAACCAAACCGTGTGCTCGGTGTTCACCACTGTTCTCTGCTTCCTAGAGTCCCTGTCACCACCTAACCTCTGCAGTTGGAGAGTGACAAGATGCTTCCGTCTTTGATCTTTGTCCTACAATGTAAAGTTATGTCATTATCTTGGCCTTTACATACTGTCAATCCTTGGTGAAAGATGAAGGAAAAAAGGGAGAGAGGGAGGGAAGGAGGGAGGGAGGGAGGACGGAAGGGAGGGAGGGAGGGAGGGAGGATGGGCAGGGTGGAGAGGTGGTTCAGTGATTAAGAGAGACTGGGGCTCTTGCAGATGTCCAGGGCTCGGTTCCCGGCACCTACTTGGAGGTTCACAACTGTCTAATTCCAGATCCAGAGGATTCCACACCCTCTTTTGGCCTCTGAAGGCACTAGGGACACATGTGGACCACTTATATACATGCAAACAAAACACTTGTGTACACACACACACACGTAATTTTTTCTTTAATGAAATGTAATGTTTAGAATTCTCTTCCCACCCATAGAGATCAACCGTCTTCTCTCAATCCACAGCATCTCCATCCTGCTCCTCAACCAAGCTGGGCCTAAATACACGTGCACATCAGCGCCGTCTGCAAGTGTCCTATACACAGCCCAACCATGGCCTCGGAGATAATGTAACCATTGGACTTTAAAATAAACAACTGGACATTTCCAGGAGCATACTGGAATGCCACATGGTTAGCATTTTTAACAAAGAGGTTTCGGGTCCTGAAGAGAGTGGCGGCCCTATTGTTTTGTATCTTTAACTAACGCAGACCCTCTATCAAATCATGCCCTCATTAAATTCCAGGCACAATAGCCTCATAAAACTTGATCAAAAACAGTTAAGACCTAGATGAACTTTATGAGCACACATTCGCATGTGCAGAAATTACTTAATTTGAGTGATTTACTACCCAATGAATTTTCCCCGAGTACCATCAAGGCTGCAATAAAATATCTCGGCACAAAGCATATTTCAAGATTTATGACATCCTTATGGACTGCCGTGCTGCTAACGTCTCTCCCGCGCTTTATTTACCACTTGGGAAATCTTTGTTGCCTTATATTCACCACGTCAAAAATCCCAATATGCACGCGATTGGAACCCACACTAGAGAGTAGAGAAATTAGTGAGTATAAAACGCCACAGTCATTACCAGCTACTGCGCAGCCATACCCACTGCAACCTGACACACACGGAACTGACTTTTCTCCCTGAACCTCATACGAAGCTTGCTGTGTGCTAGGGAAGAACAGACAAACTGCTAGGCGCCCCAGGGCAGCCAGGGGCTAGAACTTGGTGAGAGGACCAGGGATTCAAGTCCGGCTCCAATCTAACTCCGGATAGTCTTTTGTTCTCAGGAGCTCATCACCCCAGTTTTCCAGCCTGTCATTGTTGCTATAGGCTACCTTCTTGCACAAACTCTGCAGAAGAGCTTCCTGGGTAACGGGGAGCGTGGGTGCCCACTGTAACTGCCACAGTGTAGATGCCAGAGCATCCCTGTCACCTGGATTTCAAGGAGAAAAGTTTTAGATTTCAGGTTGGTCTAAACTGCTTCTCAACATTGTTGTTGATTTTTTCTATACTTCTGAGTCAGGGTGCCAGTGAGCCTCTGGTTTAAAAAAAAATCCCTAAGAATCCAATCGCCAATGACGGGATGTTGAAGCCACCAAGCATGGACGTTCTTTCAGACATTTTCCTGTCACTTTGTGCTGTCTGCTGTCATCCAAAAAGACACCCCTCAAACTCAACGTGGGTATCTCGAGATAACCAATGTCGCTAAAGATGGAGACACTTCAGACAAATCAGTAATATGAGATTCTGACCAACAGACCTGGACAGTCTGCCTGAGAAGGCTGTGCCCCAAACTTCCGGGTGTTACCCTGCACAGCCATGAAACAGTCGTCAGGTGACAAGCCTCTTGAGTGGCTCCATACGCCGCCACGTGGCAGGCAGCAGGTGACATGGCTGCTTGTCTGAGCAGAATTTCCCATGGCTCTCCTAGGGTGGGAGCCTACAACAGTTGGTGTCTTCTCCAGGGGAAGTGTTTGAGTGGGGGTTGTTTCACATCACAATGGAAGTTCACACTATGGCCAAAATCCACTGCGATGATATTGCCGGTCACAGAAAATGGGGGTCTGGCCCTATTTGGATTACCAGAAATATCTACAAAGCAGCCCTTTGCTGACAGAGTGCCAGAATGCTGGCACTGGGCTACCTCCAGGGTGTGGAAAAGCCAGCACACTGTGGCACACACAGGGAAAACTCAGACTTGAGATTCACAACCTGTGCACTAGAACACACTGCCTGCCCAGTTCAGCCAACACACCGCCACAAGCTAGCACACTGTTGCTCAGACGGGTGCCCTCCTGAATTTGATGGAGGAGTCACTGCCGAGGCCACAGAAAGGCCACCTGACTTCTGAGACTGTCTTCCAAGCCAGCTTCCCAGCACAGGGCTCAGCAGATCCAACAGGATATGTGGTCCTCAGATTCCGACCAGCTTGAGTTTGAATCCAGCTCTACAGAGAGCTTGTGTAGAGATGGAAGGAGTATGCTTAAACCCTTCCTGCCTCAGTTTTCCTATCTGGGTAGTAGGCTGAAATAGGGCTCATAGGTGAGAGCTGAGTCAATATGCTACACACCCTGAGTATTAAAAGTCCATCAGAGTTACCTGTTGGCTGTGTGGGCTTTGTTATTAGCATCTGTGAGTTCCTACCTAGGACAGCGCTCGCTGGTACACACTCATCGCTCAGAGCAGAGGCTGAAAGCCCAAGACGGAGGTGCTGACAGTCAGGTCCTACAGACGCCAGCCTTGCTGGCATGTAGGTGGTCCAGACATCTCTTTGTACCCCACATGATTCAGTGGGGCCAGAGCTCTGGCATCTGTCTTTTTCTAAGGATACTAACTCCATCATGGGGGTACCTCTCTTGACATCACTGAACACAATAGCCTCCCAAAGGCCTCACCTCCAAATGCCATCACACTATGGGGTAGGACTCCAACACACACATTTCGGGGCAGTGCACCCATCCAGCTCATCCTAAAAGAAGACAAACACTTTCAGACGGTCCCACGCGGAAGAAACTTTTCTGTCTAGAGCAGGGGCTCTCACCCTGTGGGTCGGGACCCCTTTAGGGGGTGTACATCAGATATCCTGCATATCAGATATTTACACTGTGATTCATAACAGTAGCAAAAGTACAGTTATGAAGGAGCAACAAAATGATTTTATGGTTAGGGTCACTACAACATGAGAAACTGTATTAAAGGGTCTCAGGGTTAGGAAGGTTGAGAACCACTGGTCTAAAAAAAGGATTATACTTTAAGGACCACCTCCATCAGGAAACAAATTACACACATGTGCATAGACAAATTATATTGTACATCTATACATATGTATATATATATATATACACAAACCAAGTATATAATATATACACATGCCTTAAACATACACATAAATTATGTATGTACATACATGCATACATACATTTATATGTACGCAAAATATATACACACATATATTAAAACATGCACACACATCTGTTACTTTCTTTTCTAACTTGGAAAGGAAACCTAGGGCCTCTTGCATGTATGGTAAATACCACTGAGTCACACATCTCCAACACAACACATTTCACTACAACGGAAACCAGGGAAAGCAAAGAAAAAGATACACGATGGAGCCACATAGAAGAGCAAGAGGTCCGCCAAGTCAGTCACCAGACAAGAACGAGTCAGCAATGAAGGTTTCCCTTTGGGGTTCCTCGCCTCCAGGGATATCACTAAAGAGGTTCTCAATACAGATTTCTGCCCTTAATGTTTGGGAGCCCTGAGTGTGAAAGCCAATCACAGGCAGCGTTTATCCCACCTATTTGGTGGCCTCAGCTAAGTGTGGGCATAATGGAGCTAACAGTCACCCATGACAGCTGTGTCCAGCTGTGTCTCTCCCCCTCCACTTTCCTATCTGACTTCAAGGCTCTTCCTCCCTCTGTGCAAATGCAGTGCTCCACCTGCTCCCTTTTTACTGTGTATCCTGGGCCCACTCACCATCCCATCCTGCTGTATCGTTGTAATAGCCCTACTGAGTGTCTATACTCAACCCCACGGCCAGACGCCTCTACCAACAGGCTACTTAAGTCATAATTTTCTTCCTCATAGTCTCTGCTCAAAACTTTCTACTGGCTTTACAGCTCACTTAGCGTAAAGGCCAAAGCGAGAGCCATGGCTCCCAAGTTCTAGGCTGTATTCCCCACAGCTCATCTCTGGCCACTGTCACTGTGCTCAATCCCACAGCCACATTGACCTGAGTGTCATAATCCCACAATGCCTTGAGCTGTCTTCATGCACTAACCGCCTTAACATCACCCCGTGTTTGCTCTCCAGAAATGAGCTCCCTTATCACTTCCAAATCTTTGCTAAATCTAACCTTCCATCCCTTTTAATTCCCAATTTAGTCTGGTGTTTCTGACTTCTTACCTTTCTTTCTTCGTATTTATCACCATCTACATGCATTTTCTTATATTTGCTTCTGTCTCCTTCTAGAAGCATGCTCTGGAAAGTCAGAACATTTTTCCTCCTGCCTTTTTACATCTCAAGAGTCTCAACAATATCCTTTCAGAGTATGAACCCATAAAACCTTCGCTGGACTTCAGTGTGCCAGGTGCTGATTCTAAGTCGATACAGATGAGAAGTGACACACAGTGCCAAGAAACGATGTTCAAACAGGGCTGCTGTGGCCCACACATGTTGCTGTGGCTTCCTGTGCTCCCAGTTTATCAGCCCCCTCCACCCCAGAAGTGAGACGCTTAAAGTGGTCTAGATTTTTAAAATGGTGGAAAAAAATTGTTCCATCGATCACAGGAAAGGTAAGGGGTTTTCAAGGATGTACTAAGCCGTGTGCACATAAATCAAGTGGGCATGGATGAAGTAGTCCTCAATTACATTCTGAAGTTCTAGGGTGGATGTTCATATAGTAACTAGAACACTGATGTCCACAGCTGCCTGTTAAAACCGGGAAAACTGCAGGTTCTACTTTCCCAAATGGAATAACATAAACCTCTTAAGATTGGCTAGCATGGGGCTCCGACTTATTTCCTTTGACTGAAACACAACTTCCCTCTGTTTAGTTTTGTTCCTACAGTACTTGTGTTGAGAACAAAACCCCGGACTGGGCATCGGTCTGTGTCAGTGATTCCCGTCGGGTGCAGAAAGGCGCTAAGCTTGTGTGGCTCACTGGGCTGCAGGCCGCATGCGGCTCCTGGACTGTGCAAAGTAAATCAGTTCCCCGTGTGACACAGCTGTGGAGAGTCAGCTTTTGAGGGACCCATTCCGTCTGCCACACTAAGGATAGCTCAGTCATCCACCCGCTCAGAAAGGGTTTACAGAGAAATAATTTCAAAAAAAAAAAAACCATTAAAAACAAATAAACAACAACCACCTATCTTTTTAAGAAATACTTTGTTTGGTTTTTTTTCAAAGAAAATCCATCTCTTGGAAACCAAAGAGAAAACTGATGAGCCGATTTAGCAGCAAACAGGGTCTTTCTTTGCTGAACACATTTTATCTTCTACATCTGAGTTAATCTCACCCACTCTAACTGCCCGCTCCAGTATCAGTGACTTAGAACACAGCAACTGTTACAAGTTTTCCAGAGAGTTTATCTATAACCCATCCGTAAAACTTCTAAGTCTGGGGAAAATTCCTATAGCCACTTTAAAATGAAAGGTTTTGCTTTGTTTAATGGCAAGAGGGGAAAAAAATCTGAAAACTATTAAAATCTGCAATAAGTTGGTAAAAACCAGTATGGAGCAATGCTGCAAAACAAATAAATGTCCAGATGTTTTGTGTACATGTATGCAAATATATGTGTGTGTGTGTGCCCTAAACATCCCTTTGTAACAAAATGCAGGCCAATGTGCTGATTTTGTATTGTTACAAGTTACTACACAACTTGTGCTGGTGGATTTGGTTGAGGGATGGACTTCTTATTTTTTGGGGGGTTTTGATAGTGTACTAGTCTATGCTGTATCACTGGAACAAGATATCTGATGCTGGCTGCTTTAAAAAGTAAACGCTTTATCGGACCCATGATTTTGGTGGCTGAAAAGATCTGACTAGCATGGTGCCAGTGTCCTAGCAAGGGTTCCCTGGAGGCATCCCAGCATGGTGGAAGGATATAAATGGAACTAGCTGTGTAGAAGCATGGGGTAGCCTCGCTGGAACAGCCTGGTCTCACGAGACCTGGCTCTCCAGGAGATTAGGGTCAGTTCTTTCTGAGCACCAACCCCTCACTCACCACCTAACCCCTGGCACAATGCCCGGGTCTTAGGGGTGAGGGCATCGCGGCAGCGGAGGCGGACATTGCTGTGCCTGCAGGAACATGAAGCGGGTGGTCACGTTGTAGTGCCAGCCAGGGAGGAGAAAGAAATACTATTCGTCCACACTGTCGCCTTTGTACTCATTTCAGGGCCCGTCCACCCACGTCTTTCCTTGTCGCTTGATTTCCGCAGAAATGCCCTTATAGATGCCGAAAGGTTCCTCCCCAGACTGATCTAAACCCCATGAAGTTGACAAAGTTTACCACACAGTGCTCTGGTGCTTCTGTCTCCAGAGAAAACTATTACACGGAGTCCTAACCAGACCCCAAATCTCTGGCACCTCGACTGTAAATACCCCAGGCTGTCCATGTTGTTTCTCCACTGCTGCCATAAAACACTAGCCAAAAACAACTGGACAGTAAGGGATTTATTTGGCTCACGTGTCCCAGTGGTCATCACAGTCCACCATCAAGGGATGCCGAGGCAGGAAGCTGGAGGCAGGAGCTGAAGCAGAGGCCATGGACCACTTGCTCCTTGGGGCCTCCTCAACCTGCTTTCTTATACAGCACAGGACCAGCAGTCAACCTGCCCAGGGGTGGCACCCTCCACAGGGGGCCGGGTTCCCCCATATCAATCATTAGTCAAGGAAACATCCCACCTGCCAATCTGTCAGAAGCAACTCCTCAGCCGAGGTTCCTCCTTCCTAGGTGACTCTACTGAACTGCAAGAAGAGTCAGTGCACAGTGGACTTGTAAGGAAGGCATTTCTTTCATTTGTAAGTTAATTAGCTTAAGGTATTTTGTTATAGAAGCTCCGATGGACCAAGACACTGAGTCAAGCCTTGGGAGTAGCATCAGGAGCCACCGGCCACGAGAACAGAACTGAGTCCTCCACAAGAGGGACGCGGAGATGACAAAGGCTGACATCCCACCAAGCAGCAGGACAAGCAGCAGGAGGAAGGACCCCCGTTCCCATCACTACGCCCAACACAAGCCTCTCTGAAGTCAAGTGCTGGAGGGGGAGGGGCCAGAAGGAAGGGGGAGAGAGAAGCCTCTCCGCAGGGTGACAGTCAGAGGCTTTGAAATCTGCACCGAAATAATGGGAACATTTCAAAGTCACCGAGTAACTCCCCAAAGAAAATGCTGTCCACTTTGCAACCACAGAGCTTCCCGGAAGGGATAAAGTGTCATTCTCCGTTGTCAACAGAAACGGTCACCACTGAGGGAGGTGAGTCCAGCTAGAGAACTCGGCTGCTCGTTACGCTCATGCTGGACCTGTCCTTTCCAGTCCACTCAATATCCCCAACACAAAAGCCTGTGTTTCCAGGCAGCGGCCATCGGCGCTCAGGAGGCAAAGGCCCATATGTATCAGCGGGAGCTATTGTTTCACACACAGCAGTCACTAGTGAGCTCACTCTAGCTAACAACCCAACAAAACACCGGACCCCTGGGGCCTTCTAATATCAGGCTAAATTTGCACAGAACACCAGCGAGCCCTCCGTTACCGTCCTAAAGCAAGGTTTTCACCCCACATACCAAGCGGGGAGTACATGTCATCCAATGGCTACTACCATGAAGGAAGCCCATTTTCCTCTCTAGTTGTGCTTACAATGGCTTCAAATGGCAAACGACTGTAATTATGGATGGAGGGGGCGATTCTAGCTCCCCTGGGGGCAAAGGAAATCAAACCCTTTCTTTATAATCACCCATAAATATTTATGCTTCTCTGCCCATTAGTCCCATACTCCCAAAATGAAAAACATCCCCCCACCCTCCCACCCCGGTATAGCTTTCATTATTTAAAGAATGATACAGACCCAAGGTTTTGGGTATAAAATAAAATGAATATTAAGTTTGTAATATATAGATAATGTTGGATTTGGGTTTTAAGTTGTTTTCAGGTAGTAATTTTCTACAACAAGGTGAAATAGGGATACACTGAGAGCCACAAAAATATATTTTTCAGACCTGGCTTTTAGATATAAAACTAAAAGACTTATATTCAAGCTATCTGTTTGATTAATGAATGTGGTACTGGCCAATACTGCAACTGAGGCGTGAAGAGGCTGAATGGTTGTCAGCAAGGAACGGGGTGGGAGTGGGGGGAGGGGATCAGGTGGGGCTTGGAGGAGGAGCTTCAACTCAGGGACTGGAGGAGACCTGCTAGGAAGACAATGGCATTTTGTACGGAACAGCAAAGAGTTAATTCTTGCAGAACATAAATCTCTGGGAATTTAATTTGCACGAAATCCTGGCCCATAAATAATTACCATTTGCCTCACTGGGACAAAGGGACCAGCCATTCAATTTATACCAGTCAAGTTCCATAATACTATGTAGGGGAAATCCTTGCCTCACGTCAGATTATGTGGGTATTGGGTGAAAAGTCTAAGCCGTGCTGAAAGGCAAATTAAAGTCTCTAATCAATAGAGAGCAACGGATTCATTAAGCAAATTGAGGGCAATTCTAGAATGCCAAGCAGAACGTAGTTTGGCTAGTCTTTTACGGGTATATCATTTGTTTCTGCAACGCGGACTCAACCACATTTGCATCCCATAAAATTCCTTCAAATTGTATAATTCAGTATGAACAACCGTGACAAACACTCCTGAAAAGAGCATGCAAGCTGGTTCTGAGGAATCGCTAGATTTTTTCTTCTTTTTCTTTTTCTATGTTGAGGTTTAAACAGTGTGAAGAATTTCTCAAGGGTAGAAGAGTAAATAGAGATGTTCAAATGGCCACGGGGACCACTGCCTTTTGTTTTCAGTAAATTGGTTTCTTTGATCATCTTAAAGGTAAAGAGAATACATTAAAAGTGTGCCCAAATATCCAATGCACCATATAGTGCAGAATAAATGCTGGAGCATATTGTCCTCTTTCTGGGTGGCACAAATACATTTGGGACAAATGAACCTCTATAGCCACCAAGAGCTAATAGTGTGTGTGTGGGGGGGGGGGTAACTGTTACCTTATAGGCATGTTGTTTCCTAACTGATGTGAAATCGAATTTCTTTCTGTGAGCATAGCCTCCAGTGTGCCTTCTATGCCATGAGCTATGTCTACACTTCATGCATCCAGGAGCCAGACTCTTCTAGACAGTAAACTAGGCATGTGAATAAGGAAAAAGAAAACATGCCAATTAAAGATTTGGGGTGAAGGTTTCTCAGAAGAAGTTAGGCAGGTTCAAGCATCATGGGGTTGTGATTTTCATCTCAGAAAATAGGGAAAGGGCCGGGCAGTGGTGGTGCACGCCTTTAATCCCAGCACTCGGGAGGCAGAGGCAGGCGGATCTCTGTGAGTTCGAGACCAGCCTGGTCTACAGAGCTAGTTCCAGGACAGGCTCCAAAACCACAGAGAAACCCTGTCTCGAAAAACCAAAAAAAAAAGGAAAGAAAGAAAGAAAGAAAGAAATAAAGAAAGAAAGAAAATAGGGAAAGGGACATTGGTTTCTTAACTTCACAAGATCCAGTGAGGTGCAAATTTAATTTCTCTGGACATAGGTGTGACCCATTGCTCATCTTCTCAGAGCGCTTGGATTGTTCCCCATTGTTCACCATCCTAACCTTTGGGAAGGAATCAATATGCCACTTTCATTCTAATCGTTCAATAATCCCCAGCTATTATTCCCTCTAAGGAAGTGAAAGTCACCCAACAGCACAGAACAGCTCTAATACTTTGGCTCCTAAGCCACCTCACCCATGCACACAGGATATTACAGATGATCAGGGGATAGTAGGTCAAAGACCGGAGCTTCATACATAATCAAAGTGGAGGTGAACCGATTTTAAAATACCGAGCATCATAAACACTTTTGAATTCTATTACCACTTAGGCCTAGAGAGAACACCATGTGAGCTTTAGAACTGAAGGAGGAGAGTGGAGACTTCTGACCCCCAGGCATTTTGGATTCTGTGATTTAAACATATTAGGGTATGGATTTGTTAAACAACGTCCTTTCCCAGTCTGTACTCATAACCATAAACAAACCCTCACAGCAGAATTCTTGATACCAGGAAATACTGGGGATTCAGACAGATGTTCACTTAAACACATGCAAAATGTCAAAAAGAAAAAGTCACCAAAGAAAAATTTTTATAAGGAACAAAGAAAAGGATTCTCCTTCCACTCACAGAAGCAAGTCACAGATATAAGAAAACGAATACCTACAAGGGAGCCTGGAACATGGAAAGGACACGGTAGCTACACACAGGAAGGAAGAATGAATCCACAGTGATAAAAATCTCAAAATTTTTATCTTTTGCTCTTCAGAACTGTTGCACAGTGTTCAGGGTCAGCAGAGAAAAAGATGCAGGATGCCTTGCTCAACATTATTAACAATCTTTAGAGGGTGACAGCAATACTGAGTGAAGCACAAGGCACCCCTGCATGGGGTTTTCACCAGAGCTGCACAGGGCATCCGCCAGCCAGCTGGCCTTGCTTCTACACATGTCACCGTGAGCTCTCCAGGGCCTCTCTCTACATTTTCATTTCTATTTTATGTGTATGTTTGTCCACTCGTGCACCTGGGCACTCCATTCATGCCGTGCCCCTGGAAGCCAGAAGAGGGCGTCAGATCCCACGGAACTGGGATTACAGGAGGCTGTGAGTCACCATGCAGGTGTGGAAGCCCAGCCCAGGTCCTCTGCAAGAGCAGCCAATGCTCTTGACTCCTGTGCTATCTCTCCAGCCTTGGGCTCAGATCCTCACGAAGATAAATAACAATTTGGTCTGGAGCTCTCTTTGTAGTTTTCTCACAGGTGGCGTTCAAGCTTGAGTGTGCATTTGCATATTTTTATAATAAATCAGAAGATTAATTTCACCCAGAGTCGAGACTCCTGAAGAAGACACCGGGAAGGTCCAACATTTAACTCCCCATGAACTATAAGGTCTGATGAATCTGCTAATTCATGGCGCTGTTTTGTTTACTTTATGAAGTGCTTCAATCTTCTGAGCATACTTTCTACTCAAAGGTCAAAGTGCATTCATATAGACAAAGCAAACCCTTGATTGACTCATCCCCAAACAGTTAAACCCATGGGTGGGTCTTGTGTCGACAGTGTCTTTCAGGACAGAAGACATAGCATGTACCCACGCTTTAAGAGCAGAGCCTGGCAAAGTGAGGTGACCTGCCTACCATTACAAGGGAGGCCCCTGAGGATCACAAAGGGATTTCTACTGGTAAGTGCTGGTTCTTGAGGCCACCACCCTGTCCTATGTCTCCAGATACCAGGACAAGGACTATAGGTTGGTTCTGTACATACATCCGCCCCCTCATCTTAACATATCAACCCCTTTGTTTGAATGGGGACCATGTGGTTAGTGTGTGATTCAGGAGGGGTCAGCAGATTGGTAGTGACCTCTTGAGAAAGCTGTTTTATTACATTTGTCAGTGGTGTGGCATGTGTGTGCCATGCTTGTTAGAGGTCAGAGGACGTGTGAAACTTAATTTTCTTCTATGTGGGACCAGGGATCACAGTTAGGTCACCAGGCTTGGCGGCAGGTGCCTTCGCCCTTCAACTGCTGAGCCATCTGAGTGGAGTGGTTTTTTAAAAAAAAATGAGCCCCAAAGGGGGTGGCACTATTAGGAGGTGTGACTTTGTTGAAGTGGGTGTGGCCTTGTTGAAGGAAGTATGTCACGGTGGAGGTGGGTTTTGAGGTCTCATATATGCTCAAGCTATGCCCAGTGTCTCAGTTCACTTCCTGTTGTTGCCTGCAGGTCAAAATGTAGACTCTCGGCTCCTTCTCCAGCACCACCTCTGCCTGCACGCCACTAAGCTGCACCATGAGGACAATGGACTGAACCTCTGAAAATGTAAACCACCCCAATGATATGGCTTTCTTTGTGGGAGTTGGAGGGGTCATGGTGTCTCTTCACAGCAACAGAAACTCCAACTAAGACACCAAAGAAGCTGTTTATAAATGGAAGAGACTGAAAAGATGGTTCCATGGATGGGGACACTAGACATGCCTGAGGACTTGGGGTCAATTTCTGGAACCCACATGGTAGAGGAAGAGAGCCAACACATTTGACCTCTACACACGCACTGTGTGTCCTTCCACTGATGCCACCTCATAAATGAATGGGAAAAAAATGACTCCTTATTTGGCTCCCATTTCTTCATAAGTTCCAGTCCTTCATAAGGACTGGAACACTGGTCCAGTGGCTTGATTTCGAGCAGGCATTGGGACCGAGAAGTCAATGAAATATTTCTGGCACTGACGCATTGAAATGAAGTTGGGAGAGAAGCAGCAGGAGTCTGGGTCTAGACCACCATGCACCATGCCGTACAGGCCCTGAGACTCTCTAAGTCTCCACACTCCTCCACATAAGAGGAAAATTCTTCCCGATCTAAACCATAAATATCTAGGAATTTATACCACACGCAGACCACCCATTTCCTGATAGAACCCACAAGACCTACTTTCAACTTCCTGTGTCCGTCAATCTCAACTTGAGCGCTTGCCTTCTGTCCATCTGCAGAGAAGCGCGTGTGTGCACATGTGCAGGTGGAAGCCTGAGGTTGACAGGAGGAATCCTAGCTTTTTCACCTCATTCACCGAGGCCAGGTCTCTCAATCAAACCCAGAGCTCAGAGAACTGCCTAGTCCTACTAGCCGTCCTGCTCTGGGATCCCCTGGTTCTGCCTTGGGGCTGGGATTAGAGGTGGGTGGTCCTCCTGCCTGCTTCCTACCCTCTGCCTTCTCCTCAGCCTCCGCTGCACCAATATTAGATATCTTTCCGCTGCCCCCTGACTGAGAACAGCTCCGTGCTTTTCCCACCGCACAAGTTTCAGCACAGCTCACTCAGAACACTATGTCAGCCCATCATCTGAGCTTCCCCAGGGACAGGCCTTCCAGCCTGCCAGAGTTCAGACAGGCATCAGCAAGTCAGGCCAGACTCCTGGTCACCAGGTCAAGATTTGGTTGCGCTCAGTGTTCTGTCCTTAGATAGGAAACACAGTATAATGAAATACAAAAGGCTTTTCTTTAGCCCCTGCACAACCCCCCACCAGAATGGTTTTCTTTAGGTCTACTTGAACCGGTCCCTCCCCCGCCACTCTCTCCCACTTAGTCTCAATGCTCTTGCTAAGTTGTGGGATCATCTTTTTGTACACTGAGAATATGTGTCTCTTGCTTAAGGAACCTTCTAAGTGGTTTAATAAAGAGCTAAATGGCCAATAGCTAGGCAGGAGAGAAATAGGCGGGACTTCCGGGGAGACAGAGGAACTCTGGGAAGAAGAGAGGTGGATCGAGTGGAGCAAACCCATGTACAGTATGGAGGAAAGGGGACGAGCCACGTGGCAGAATGTCAATTAATATGAATGAGTTAACTTAAGTTACAAGAGCTAGTTGTGAACAAGCCGAAGCTAAGGCCAAGTATTCATAATTAATAAGTCTCCGTGTCCTTCTTTGAGAGCTGGAAGGCCAAAGAAAGACCCTGACTACATTGTTCCATGTGGGGAAGCCAAACTGCAGGCCAGCGTGCATCCTATATCCTGACCCTCACCACAGAAAACAAAATGACAGCAATGACAACAGCAGGGCAGAAGAGGAAGCAAAGGAAAAAGAAGCCTTTTGAGACAGGGAGCCACAGATCCTCCTGACTCAAGCCTAGGACGGCCGCCATGGCTAAGAGAGATACTTCCGTCAGTCGACACAGAACGCTGCCGTGAAGAACTATTTTACTGACCAACAACAGCCAGAGACAAACACTGATTGGAAAGAAAGTACCCAGCACTCTCTGGGGCTGGAAGAAAATCCCTGGTCTCGTGCACACCTTTAGCTCAGACTGAGTGTGAACCTCACCCGGCTTACCTAGACCTGGGAGCTCCTGCCCTGTTCAGTATGGGAGACTCTGGCTGGGGGTGGTCAAGGGACCCCAGGTGGCAGGGCTTGTTAGAAAGGGCCAGAGATCTTAGCACTGTGTGACGTTTGCGGTCCACACAGCTTCTCATCAGATCCTCATCAAATGATTAAAATTTCCAACTCTAGAGCTTCCTCCACCCCATAGGACTCTCAGAAGCTGGTACCTGTAGGTGTCACCCTGTTACCCAAATATGGGGTTTGCCGGGCGGTGGTGGCGCACGCCTTTAATCCCAGCACTCGGGAGGCAGAGGCAGGCGGATCTCTGTGAGTTCGAGACCAGCCTGG
>NC_022010.1:29565330-29566693 GCF_000317375.1 Microtus ochrogaster | reverse complement strand
AGAGCTAGTTCCAGGACAGGCTCCAAAGCCACAGAGAAACCCTGTCTCGAAAAAAAAAAAAAACAAAAAAACAAAAAAACAAATATGGGGTTTATCAGAACCCAAGGCTGCTGTGGCCCTCAGCAGGCACGAAGTGGCCGCTCATTCAGCCGTATCTCTAGTCAAAGGAGAACGCCCTCAACAAAGTTGGTAAACTGAAACCACACTTCCTCAACTACAAATCCTCTTCTAAAAGGCGTTTTCATTTCCCTCCGTCTTTTCTCTCTTCTCCGATTCATTCATTGCCTCGTTGTGTGCCTTCCGTAGCCACGACTCTCACGCTGAGCTTCCTCACCCCTGCCACTTTCCAGGCAACTGACACACAACCTTTGCTGCTTTCCCACCAGCCACTCCTGCAGCTCCCTGCTGAGCCTTTCCCAACACATCCACCTGCTCCTGTGGCCAAACGCCCAGGGGACCCGCGGCAGACAATCCTCTAAGTAGACTTGGGCCACAGGTCAGCCAATGGCAGAAGCAGGCACCCGCGGCTTTACATTCTGTCCTTAGAACCGCACTTCTTCCCTCAGGGTGTGAGGGTGTGACAGTGTAGCCCCCTGTGACCGAGAGAGCCATCCCAAATTGTAACACTGAATCACTAGCTGGAAATGACCTCATCTGCTTGTCAGACTACAACAGGAGAGCCAGAACAAAAGTCCCGGGTCACAGACTTCTGTAATATCTGTAACGGGAGACGGGGAGATGCAGCTTTCGTTTGCGAGTGCACACTGCGTACCATTGTGGGCAGCAGCCTTCCTGGCAGCTGACGCAGGCTCCTGCACATAATGCGAGCATTCTGCTAACGCTCCCAACACAAATGCACTCTGCCCTTATGTGACAATACCAGAGAACAGACCTTACACTCAAACCTTCCCCTCTTCTAGATGATGGTTGTTATTGCACTTCGAATGATGCGGCAGTTTGGCTTCTATGAAAGCCGATAGATGGAGACGTCACTAAGGACCGCAGGAGGACTCCGCCCTTGGTTACTGAACTCGACAGTAAGTCCCACTTTGGTAAAATGTCAAGTATAATTTTGGTCTCTTCAGCACCTATGCAGTCTGTGAATCAGTGAGGCCTCTTTTGGACAGCATTTAACCCAGTGAGCCACAAGCACTGGGATTAAGGTCACTGCTGTCACATGAAAAAGTCTTTGGGTGGGTCACACTAAAAAAACAACTCCTCATTTGTGGGTGATCAAATCATCAGATTCTATTGATTCTTGGGGCGGGGAGGGCCCGTGATGCCCTAGGCATTCTAACAGCACTGTATACTCTTCTCTCTCTCTCTCTCTCTCTCTCTCTCTCTCTCTCTCTCTCTCTCTCTC
>NC_022010.1:29552674-29565230 GCF_000317375.1 Microtus ochrogaster | reverse complement strand
TCTCTCTCTCTCTCTCTCTCTCTCTCTCTCTCTCTCTCTCACACACACACACACACACACACACACACATACACTTATACCCCTAGAAACACAACACACACACATATACACACATAGTCATACCCTTACATACAAACATAGATATACACAAAGCCCTAGACACATAAACACGCACACACATACTCATACCCCTATATACACACAAAGATATACAGAGAGACACACACACAGATATACACATACACATTCACACACACACACACGACTGGTAAAGCTAGAGATGCCAACACCAAGCATGTAGACATGGGCATGCTATCCTAGGAGGATTCCCAGCTCCTGCTTTGAACTCTCATGATGTGATCCCACAATAATGGTACTGATGACTTGAGGAGGTCTTCACAGGACTGGAAATAAAATGTTTGCAGTTCCCAGTGCCATCTTGCTCCACAAGAAAGGCCTTTTTATCTCTTCTGGAAATGACACAGAACAAGTTAAGCAGCAGAACCTTGGGCAGGTACGTCTGGATTTTGACCCTGCTCATGGGCTGGGAGGTTAATGAATGAAAACATGAAACAAATAGCAGCTACCTCCCTACTGCGAGTGTTGAAGGAGCACACAACAAAATGCTTGCCTATATGGGCGGGGCAGAGCTCCGGGGAGGAGCACAGCCCACACGCACTCCTGTTCATCTGTTCATCAAGGGCCTAGGAATTCAGGGCTTCTCTACGCTAGGCTGAAGGGGAAACACCATTAATATTCTAAACAAGCATGGGCTAGAACCAGAGAGCCAGCCCAGAAGTTCAACGTGAAATTCTGATTTAATGGCTAAAAGTGAAGGGCCAGGTTTTGCGTCACACAAAAATACTCAGGAAAAATTTCCTCCCTATAGTTCCCTGTTGAAATAGGAGCAGCGGGGCTGCGTCCCCAGCACCCCGGGCGCCTACTATCTTATGCTCCGAAATAACAACACACAAACTGTATTCTTTTAAACACTGCTTGGCCCATTTCTATCTAGCCTACGTCCATCCTGGATCGGAGCCTCATCGCGTGCGTCTGCCCTGGAGAGCAGAGCATGGCGTCTCTGTCTGAGGCGTCTTACCTCACTTCCTCTTCCTCCCAGCATTCTGTTCTGTTTACTCCACCCACCTATGTTCTAAGCTATGAGCCCAAGCAGTTTGTTTATTACTTAACCAAGGAAATCAACAGATTGATATATGATACTCCCACATCACTTCCCTGTAACAAATAAATCCACTGTGCAACAATTCCCTTGTACCTTGTAAAGATTTGTCACTCAGATTGGTTTAATGAAATGCTGATTGACCAGTTGCCAGGCAGGAAGTATAGGCAGGGTGACCAGACCAGGAGAATTCTGGGAAGAGGAAAGGTTTAGTCTGCAGTCACCATCCAGATGCAATGCAGAGGAAGCAAGACGAAAATGCTGCACTGAGAAAAGGTACCAAGCCATGTGTTTAAACATAGGTAAGAATTCTGTGTTAATTTAAGTTGTAAGAACTTGTTAATAACAAGCCTGAGCTAATAGGTCAAACACTTCATAATTAATATAAGCCTCTGTGTGTTTCTTTGGGACTGAACAACTGTGGGACCAGGCAGGACAGAAACTTCCATCTACAAAAGCCGCTGGACCTGTTTGAAAATTTTTCATTGACATAAACATTAAATAAGCATCACAATAAACAAATTTATCCTAAAAAAAAGTACTAGATGTAAGATGGTACAATTTAAAAAGATTGGGTCAATAAAGCTGTACCCATCACCCCTCGCTTAGGGAGAACGGACACAGAAGCAATGACCTCCCTCTCCACTTGTCTCTGTCCTCAGCCTGGAAGGAAAGACTCTAGCATCATAAGCATATAGAGTTTAGAGGTCACTCCTAATATTACTTTACTTATTCCTAAAATATTATTTCAGATCTTAACTTTCCTAGATATATATGATGCTACCTTTTAAAAATCTAATTTTTTTTCTTAGTGGTCAGATTTAGAAGTCTTGAGGCTGGCATTACTTTTCAATATTGAGAGGGGATGCCTTCCAGGTCTATTTACATGAAGCTCTAAGTGGGTATGGTTTAGACATTTCTTTCTGAAAGAAAAAGAAAACAAATGGTTACATTGTTAGAATTGCTTCGCTTTTAAAAGGCTTAATTGTAACTGGTTCTACAATGCTGGGAAATGAAATCTTTAGAACCCCGGGAGCCATTGTGATACTAAGTGTCAAAATACAGGCTTTGATTGACAGATGCTTTCGCTTCCATTCTTCCATGGAACTACCAACAAATACCACAAGGATAAGGGCCCGAATTACACACAAGAATGAGTGAAGACAACCAATGTCCATAAATGTATTCAAAATCAATAGTTAAACTGGGCTTTATTTTAAGACAAAATTAATCTTTTTAAGGTCAATAAAATCTGACTTCAGGAATGCACATTTTATAGTTAAAATGATAGGCTTCTGCCATGGTTTGGATAAGTGTGTCCCAAGGGCCTGTGTGTAATAGCTTTGTCTGTAGCTCATGATGCAGCGGGGAGGTGGAAGAAGCTTTAAGAGATGCCATTTCAAAAAGGTAATATACATTGAATCATACAGATGGAATCCTTGGAGCTTTCGTTTTATTTTGTGTGCATGCTGTTTTGCTTATAGGTATGTCTGTGCACCACTTGTGTGCCTGGTGCCACTGTAGGTCAGAGGAGGGCATTAGAGCCCTGGAACTAGAGTTCCAAGGGTTATGAGCTACCATGTGGGTGTGAGGAATCGAAGCCAGGACCTTTACAAGAGTCACAAATGCTCTTCACTGTTGAGCCCTCTTTCCAGCCCCTGAAGGTGGTGTTTTCAGTGAATACAATCTCTGGCGATGCATCAGGTGTGTAAGTGGTACGTTGTTCTTCTTTATTACAAAGTGGTATTCTAGAGTATAGCGGTACCACAGGTGTTTAGTCATGTGCCAGCCAAAGGCCTCCTGGATGGCTTCTAGTTTTGGTCTCCTGCCAATGAATCTGCGTAAACATACCGTATGCATAAACACCCAGGAATAGAATTGCTGGGTTGCATGGTTATTAAATACTTGGATTTACATGAAAAAGGCAAAGGTCTTTTAGAATGATTGTACCATTTTATGTTATCCAATTTTCCCACATTACTGCCTGTATTTGGTATGCTGTTATTTTTAATTCTAATATGTGTGCAAAGCGTTATCACATTGAGTTTTTTGCTTGTTTTGAGACTGGATTTCTGTATAGCCCTGGCTGTCCTGGAACTTGCTCTGTAGACCAGACTGGCCTTGAACTCAGAGATTTGGCCCCTCTCCACACCTGTCTGTCTGTCTGTCTTTGTGTGTTTCTGTCTCTATAAGTGTCT
This sequence comes from Microtus ochrogaster, assembly GCF_000317375.1. Classification (NCBI taxonomy): domain Eukaryota; kingdom Metazoa; phylum Chordata; class Mammalia; order Rodentia; family Cricetidae; genus Microtus; species Microtus ochrogaster. The sequence continues at coordinate 29,561,852 of NC_022010.1, read as the reverse complement.
ATCTCTCTGTGTCTGACTCTGTTCCCTCTACCCCTCCCTCCCTGTCTTATACAACCTTTCTTTCCTGGTTTAGCTCCCCTTACCAGCTCTGTCCACCATCCTGACCTTTCTGAGGTCTGGAGAGAAGGCACCCAGCCCCAGCTTCCCAGACTGGCCTGGGAGAGGTCCGGGGCAACCGACTCCTAATTTGAGTCAGCAAAAATGGGGACCAGCCAATCTGGTAGAATCACTGTGAAGTGCAAATGAGAAAATAGGCCAGAGTCACCCCATGTTGCCACTTGGTGGGCTCTTCCCAGCTGGCAATTTTTAGAATGTTTTTTGTGTGTATGCATGTTCATATGCATGTTCATGTGTGTAGGTGCACAGACGTGAGAGTCCAGAGGACAGCCTCTGCTAACATTCCCCACATGCCACTCACCTTGCCCCCAGAGCCCCAGGCACCCCTGTCCCCCGTGTGATGCTACTTCCCAGTGCTGGGATTGTAAACACCTGCTAACACATGAGCTTTTGTACCTGAGTTTGGGGGCTCATGGCCAGGTCCCCATGAATGCGCTACAAGCACTTGGGGTCATCTCCCTAACCCAGCAATTTCTGTAACCTCTACATCAGACCATTTCTTCCCTTAGTCCATGTGCTCGACATGCCCTTGAGGGGCCCTGTGTGTGCACCAGCACTTACAGCTGGGGCTGCTAAATCTACTGCAAGGGGGCACCCATGCCACCAGCCACGGGCAAGATTTTAGAAGATACAACGATAGGTTTTGTGTTTCCTTAAAGTTTCTATCTTTTTATTTTATCTCTTGAACCCTCTTGCAAGAGTTTTGAATTCTTGTTGACTAATGTTATACCCAACATGGACCTTTTTGACTTTACTCTGAGACCGATAATTTATTAAAATATTAATCTACCCGTGGAAGTCCATCCAAGAACAAGGAAGGATGGTGATTCTGCCTTAGTGAGCACGCAGGCTCACATGCGTTCCTCCGAGGATTCTGGGAGGCAGTTCTCTCTGGGACAGAGGGAGGTGTGGGAAGCCTGCAATGGCCACAGTGAGCCCTGAGGACGAGGTTTCGGCAGCCCTCTGGGCATTCCCTATTATTCCATGGTAGACAAAGAATTTGATTGGCATTAAACAGGTCATTGTTGAAAGAAAAAGCATTGCCATTTGCTAAATCAAACCAAATTCTAATACTTCTTTGTGAACCTGGTTTTTGAGCTTCAGAGATTATTAAAGTTAAAAACCGCCATGTGCTGTGTACAGATGAGAGCTCTTACATTCCAGGGGAAGGCATGGTGCACACAACTGTGATTACCCTCAGGGCATTTTGGTGTCTGGTAATGGTTCTTGCCATCCCAAGAGTGATTTGGACGAGGTTCTCCCACATACACTATGTCCTCCCATTACCAGGGAAGCCACAGAAAGAAAATGCTCACAGAGGCTGACAATTTGCCGAGAATGCACAGCCAACAAAGCTTGGAGTCAGACCCAGAGTCCCCTTTCCTAGGCGTTTTCACTTGCGAAAGTCAACACTTTCATTGAATGACCCTGAGGTTTTTTTTTGCTTTTTGTTTTTGTTTGTTTGCTTGTTTTTGTCAAACACAGGGAGAACCGTAATTCGTCAGATCAGAAAATGGACGCAGAAAACACTGTTTTTATAACTGACATATTTAAGGTCATGCAGATGAGCTGCGTGGGAAGGAGACTGACACCTATGAACTCTGGTTTCATCTGTGATTTATTCCTGTGAGTGCCTACTCACCTTCCAGCTATCAGAACTAAAACAAGCGTTCATGAAGATAATTCAATTGGTGCGATACCTTTTAATGTGCAACTTGTCTACTGCATGCGGAAAGCGGAAGCGTCTGAAACAACTGAGAATAAAGCAAGGAATGGGGTTTTGTGGTCAATTCAGACACTAACTTTATCTGAGCAGGCTCTGAAGCAGTGGGTGGACATAATTAGGATCAATACACCAGCCAGAGTGTGTGGGTCTGTGGATGCCACCCATCTTCTGGGTCAGCATCTGTGTTATACTAGTTAAATATTCTTAATATTAGCCCCTCCATGATGTCACACTAAATAGGAAGAAGCAAAAAGCAAATCACATTGCATTATGATTATACTCACAGGTAGGTGCTTACGTGTAGGCATGTAATCATGTCTAGATATGTACATAAATAAAAATATACCTGCGTGTACATTTACAACCATATAGATATATTTATATGTATCTCTGATTATAGTCATGGTTTAATATCTGACTTCTGCTTTAATAAGAGCAGATTTGTTTATTTTGTATCATGGATATGAATGTATGCTTGCATGTATGTATGTGGCCACATACATGCAGTACTCACAGAGGCCATAATAGGGCAGAGGATTCCCTGAAACCGGAGTTGCAGGCGATTGATGGCATTGGTGTAGGTTTTGAGAATTGAACATGGGCTCTCTGCATCTGGTGCTGATTATATATATATTTTCCTGGGCATCTTATCTTAAAGTACACCCACCCTGTCTCAGCACTTTCTGATCCTGTCCATGCCCCTGCCGTCTCCAGCGGTGCCGTGGTGAAGTGTGATGCATGGCTGAAAGAGGAAACGCAATAGCTCCACTCTGTCTCGGGTGATAAGATCAGAAGCGCTGGAGTTTCTGTTTTGCTAAGGGCACCACAAATTATACAGTGATAGAGAAAGAGCCACGCTATCAGCTCCTTTTAATGAAATTCTGATCCCGGTAAATCCCCTAGTTCACTCAAATCTTCTTTCCCTATGGGGGTGGTACAGAAATCCACACATCTCGAGCCTGAAAAAGCATGCTTAACGCTATCAGAGAGGGCCAGTCTCGTCAAATATAGGTAAACCTTTCAGATCTTTTGAAGCTTTGCGATGGCATTATATTTTATCTTTATCAACTTTCCCAAGCATGAGGATTCATCCTTACAATCCAGAAGAATGAAATTGGGCCATTAAAAGCAGGAGCAATATTCTGTTATAGACTCATAATGCTCAGGCCATGCCCCTTCCATCGGCAGCAGGCGGCATCTGCCCCAAGCGGATGTCTTCTCTCCCCCTTCCGCTACCACAAGGGGCCATTTTTATGTGACTTACATCTCTCTGTTAATGCTACCTTTTCCTCTTTTTGAAGTGCCTAATTTAACAAATTGTAGACTCGGAGAGCCATGGGTGATAGACTGAGAAACAGGGTCACTATGGGCCATGTCATTATGCCACAGCGAATGTATGAAGCCAACCCAGTCCTTTTGAACAATTTCGAGTTTTAAAATTCATCCAGAATACAAATGAGAAACACACACGAGGTAGCTATGACAGGCAAGTTTGAATTCTTGTCTTCCAAGTGATGTCCCCAACATCCTAGGTTTTGGTCCAGTAACCTGATGAGAAGGAGCCCATACATTTTGTGCTGTGATAATAAAACTAGATTATTTATGAAATTGACTCTTGACACAATGTGTTTTGAGAAGGATAATGGCTAATTGGTTTGGTGGCTTTTAGCGGGCGATAGGACTTTCTGTGTTTAATAATGAATGAGATCATAACCTTTTAATTTGTTGCCATTTCCACGAAGACAATACACTCATAATAACCTAGGAAAAAATGCAAAGTGGTTCTATGGATTCATTTGTGTTGCTTTAAAAAAAAGAACTGGAAAATATCTGCAAATCAAAGAGGAATCAGATAAAGTGTTTGATACTTCACAGCGAGACAGTTAAAGATAGGAGTCTAGAGCTCTAGAATCATTATCCACAAGTCATACATATTCTCAATTAGGACTCCATTTTCCATCCATCAATCTATGGAATGTAATAAAATGTTTTCTCTTATGTTTTCAGTAGCCCCCCAAGCAATGAGCAACATGCTAAACAGCCAGGGCTGGAACATCAGAACAGTTATCAGATCTACCTCCTAACATCTGAGCACACCTCTTCTTGCCATTTCTGAATGGAGGAAATTCTTTTAAATATTTATTTTACTTTTATGTGTATGAATGTTTGCTGGTATTTATGCATTTACCACCTGCATGCAGTATCCAGAGTGGCCAGTAGAGGGCATCTGATTCCCTTGGACCTGGACTTAGGAGCATCACAGCTGCCATGTGGGTGCTGGGGAACTATCCTATGCAAGAGCAGCCAGTGCTCTAACCATCGAGCCATCTTTCCAGCCCTGAAAAGAGGTTCTGAAAAAAAGGTCATGACCTTTTGAACTTCAAAGTTCCTTGACTGAGCAATGGAGCACACACACAGTGTCTTAAAATTTACACACTCCCTTACATCTCCCACCACATAAAACTGGAAGACTTCAAAATGATGAAGACTAGTATGTGCTCCTCCTCCAGCCTGGATGGAGTGGATGATGATACGCCACACCCTGCCTTGATTCTCACAGTCAGATCAAAAGCTCCACAGTACCTCAGACAGGAACCACTGCGGTAAATTAGATACAAACTCAGGGCCATGAAATGGCTCGTCTGGTAAGCGCACTTGCTGCCAAGCCTGACAACCCAAGTTCAGACCCAGCAACCTACATGGTTCAAGGTCAGAGCTGCTTCCTGACCTCTACATCACACATGTATACACCACACACACACAAACACCACACACACACACATACCACACTCAGACATATCACACACACCACACACAGACTACATGTAACTTAAAAACCAAGAATGAAATTTCTCATATTCTAGAGACACTGAGTGGGTCAGAGTGTACATAACTCATACTGTACCTCAACATTCCACCCTGGGCAAAGAATCTATTACAGAGATGTAAAAAATCTATTACAGAGATGTTGGTACTTTTGGTAGGAGGGTGAAGGTTCGCTGGACACTTTATTTGGAGATAAAGTTTTAGGAAGTTAAACGCCATTACCATCACCAAGGAAGTTTCAGAATACTATTGGGAGCAAATCTCACACTCCTTCAAGAGGCCCAGCAAGCACGAGTGTCCACAGGCTGTCCCGGGCTGCCCCTTAGGAGGCTGCTTTGGCTCCATCTTTTCCCATGTGAAGGCGCATTTTCTGTGTTACCATAACTGAGTTGAGCTTGCTTCCAAAACCCTGAATGATAGTGATCTCGCTATTACAACGGGGTTACTTAGGGCATCTGGTAGGCTGCAATACAGATAGACAGAGATTTCTTTGAAGAAGAGGCTGAGTGGTTTGGGTTGAGGAGCCACAGTCAAGTTGTGTAAACACAGTTTCAGGAAGTGTTTCTATAAAAGGCTGTGGAGAGGCAGAGGCACACAGTGCGCACTGACAGTGCTCCCAGGTGGAGCACTTTAGAGATGTCTTCCCATGCTCTTTAGTTGACTGACTATGGCACCTAGACATTACCCATGACCGTGGCCTTAGGGTGTCTATGCAATCATAATTATAAATTTTAAGCTAAAATAAAACACTTAAGATACACATAAATGCTCCTTTGTCTCACTTCTCTGATAACTAAAATAGCGTTTGTTCTTGGAGCTATTATATGCAATCTGTGATAAAGGTTAATCAATGTGTGATCTGGGTAGGAAAACTCGATACACCCGCCTTAACTAATGACACCCAAAGTGACGCAGGAGGTGTCAAACTGATTTGTCTTTGATGCGTTCTTTTCTAACAGGCGCCTGGAAGTGGCTGGCAGACAGATTCTGAGGTGTGACTCACCCCGGTGACACCAACCTGCAGTTGTCCACGGTCTGTGTGATCCCTTCCCTCTGAGCGTGGGAGGACATGAGGCTGCTTATAAGCTGCAGAAGATGGCAGAGGTGAGGGTGTGTCCCTTCTGGGATGGTACATACAAGTCTCCATATTAGGCTAGAGAGATCTGAGAATGTGAGGGTCTCGCTGAATAAGCCCAGAGTTCGAGGAACCACGGGTGACCTCTTGAACTGCAGTACTTGGAGCTGACAGTCGTACATACTCTCAGACGGTGGTATATAGAACCAGACACCCTTGGTCATACGGCTGCAAGCAAATTGTTTTCTCCATCAATGCAAAGGAGGAGAGAAATGATTCTTTGCCAAGAGAGCCACCAGGTGAAGGCACAGTGCTTTCAGGCAATGGGCAGACTCTGCTAGGTGAGCCCTGCTAGGTATTTCTGGCCTGGTAACAGAAGGGGAAGGACTGTGGTTCAGAATAACAGTTTGTGTCACCTGTTCCACAGCTACCAGAAGCCGATACAGTTGCTTAATCATTTGGTGTTCCTGTCTACTCTGTGGCCTGCCCACTGGATAGTTGCTAAGGACTGAACGGGGGCTGATTCTCAGCACAGTTGTGTGACAGTGTGTTCTGAATGAGGAGTCTGATGGATGAGGACATGAAGAGGTACTTAATTCTTCCAGTGATATTTTGCCTAGCTCTTTTATGTCTCCTGGTTAACCAACATGCCGACACAACCGGAAATACTTCTCTTCTTAAGTGACCCATTTGTCTTCATTAAAGCAGAGCCATTGCCCCATTTTCTGGTCAGACCGTTAGATTAACTCCTTCTGAAATATTCTGTAGCATTCTCTGTGGTGTTTATTAACTTAAATAATTTCGTGACATCAGCCATTTCCATGAGCTGGCTACGTCTCTCCAACTAATTATTTCACAGGTGAGATGGCAATTCCTAAGGTGCCCCATTAGCGTCTATGAAGGGGTTTGTACAAATTTCCTTTCTCCAAAGCAGCTCGGATCCACAGGAGAATGTCGTTTCTCAATCTATCTTCAGGAATAATCATCACGCTCAGACTTTCGCATAATCAGCGCTTCACGTCAGTTACCTTGGTTAGCTAAGTAATACCCAGAGATAGGCTTCCTATAAAATTTCCATTTGGGGGTAAGAAGGAAGAGACAGAAAAACATTTTCCAAGTAGTCCTATATGTTTACTTTAATATACATCATTGGAGAGATATCGAATGCCGTATTTAGAAAAGGCAGGTAGAACCCTCATCAGCCTTGGCAACCTGTACATTTCCTGTAGTTTCATAGGCCTTCCATTTGCTTGTATCTATGCCACACAATAGCTGGGCACAAGCCCTCATCAACTCTTCTTCAGGAATAGCCCTGAGCTGGCGGCTTAATCTCACCATTGACGAGCTGACACAAGGGTTGGAGAACGTCATATCAAGGCTATAGAGATGGCTCATTGGTTAAGAACTGGGGTTCAGATCCCAGCATCCTTGGAACAAGTCGCCTGTCCCTGCCTGTCTAGGCACTTTCCACACAGGCCTTCAGAAAATTTACGTGAACCTTCTCTGTCACCCCATCAAAGGGAGACACTTTCTTGTGTGTTTCTGGGGTGCCTTCTACTTAGCCTGATCCTGCTTAGCCACCCTGAGTTATGAACACATTTCCTTCTGTCTGTCTGCTCAGCCACACGGAATGCACGTTAGTTTTAAGCTTCTCACTGCGACGTCCAGTCTCTGTCATACATGTGATGCTCAACCTCTGCAGGCTGGAAATATAGGTGGGCAGAGTTTGCAATGAGGTCTAATCAAGTTTTCTCTGCTTCTGTTGCTTCAACCAAACATGAATACAGTGTATGCCCAACCATCAGTTTAGTTCTGAATATAACGTCACTCATCTCTGCTGGCTGAAGGGGCCAGGGAACTCCTGAGGAGTCTCTATACCCACCCTGGTCTGTACTACCCACTGACATCAATTCTCCTGAGCAAGGATAATGTTAGACTTGATTCAAGGGTCATCATTTGGATTGAAATATCCCCCAAAGGCCATGTCCCATGTGTATCCACTGAGGGTATTGGGGGAGGGTGCTCTTAGGAGCCGAAGCCTAGTTGAAGGAAGACCCAAAGACAAGCCGGGAAGGAGGCATCTTGTCCCTAATCCCCTCCCTGCTCTCTTGTTTGCTTTCTGGCCACCATTATGTGGGAAGTTGTGCTCCACAAGATGGAATCATGCCTTGTACTGTAAATCTATTAAAAAAAAAAAAAAAACCAGCCAAGGAGGACTTTGGCTCCAGAGGAAACTTAATACTGCTGTTCACCCAGTTTGATGCATGTCTGTGTTTATGCCCTGAGACAAACGTTCCTCTCACCCAGAGACGCCTTTCTTTGCAGCGAACAGAGGTGAGTTTAGAGAGCCATGGGTGCACACCATGCTGAGACTAACGGACAGGTGAGGGCTCAGCCCCTGACAAGACATTTGTACCACTCCTTAGGACTCAGAAAACACGGTGCAGATGGGGATAGAAGGAACGGAAGAGATGGAAGAGGGCAGGAAGGGCAGCAGAGCGCCATCTTTTAAGTATGGTATGGTGGCGGCGTTCATGAACTTACAGCGCCAGGGCCTCTGGGGCTTGCCTCACATAGGCCGAGTCTGCCCAGCAGTCAGCATGGGTAAGGAAGAGGCTCACAGGGTCCTTCTATTTCCTGCTGAACCACCAGCAATTAACAGACTCTAACATGGGGGTGGGGTGGGAATAGGGTTGGGGGGTAGACAGTATCAGTTTTGACACAATCTAGCAGAAGATCCCAACTGCACAGCACTGTACCCTGACCTCAAGTTGCAAGTCTTAGTCACAGGTATTATATCGTCATCCGTATTTCTGAAAAGATCAGTTTTAAATCAGAGGTTCCGAGAGCAGCTTAGGGAACCCAGATGCTTTCCTGACACACATCACGATTATAAAGGAATTCCCAAAGAACACAGACAAGACGGAAGGCGTACTGCAGACCCAGGAGGGTGGAGCTTCGTGACCTACTTCCAGAGTCCCCAGAGGCGAGGATGCAGGACTGACCATCCCAGCCCTCTAGTCAGGACTTGATCTTCCAGGTCTGCAGGTGGATCCAAAGCTCTCCAGGGGGACACCAGCCTGGGGTACTCTCAACACATCACCATGGTACAACTGCAAGCTGTTTGCAAGGAAACAAACCAAAACATGCACTTTGTGACAGCATCACTCCATACTTGGTGAGGACACTCCCTCCACACTAGTGAAAGACAAATTCAAATCTTTCTATACGAGCCAATTTCTCACCACCAGACTGTTCTGCAGAAAATGCAAAGGCATGGGACCGAAAGGACTCCAGAGAGTAACTTCAAGCTGCATGAAGAATCAAATCTCTGAATAAACCAGGAACACGACAAGGCTGTCCACTCTCTCCATACCTCTTCAATATAGTGCTTGAAGTTCTAGCAATAGCAATAAGACAACATAAGGGGATCA
>NC_022010.1:29514416-29550564 GCF_000317375.1 Microtus ochrogaster | reverse complement strand
CCCAGGAGATCTTGTCTTTTTTTACTCCCCATATAGATTAGATCCATGTATGTCTCTCTTAGTGTCCTCATTGTTGTCTAGGTTCTCTGGGATTGTGATTTGTAGGCTGGTTTTCTTTGCTTTATGTTTAAAAACCACTTATGAGTGAGTACATACGATAATTGCCTTTCTGGGTTTGGGTTACCTCACTTAATATGATGTTTTCTAGCTACATACATTTGCCATTTTAGATTCATCTGTTGAGAGTTCTCTGTTTAGATCTGTACCTCATTTTTTCATTGAATTATTTGTTCTTTTGATGTCAATTTTCTTGAGTTCCTTATATATTTTTGAGATCAATCCTCTGTCCAATGCGGGATTGCAAAGAGTTATTTTATTAATTATATAAATTACAAGTTCTCAGAATAACAAATGAAAATAAGAGTCAATAAAAATGCGATAAGAAGTGAGACTAAGTAGATAACACCTAGAATGAGGCGAGAGGGAAAAATGAAAAATGATATTTATTTATTTATTTGTTCGCTTATTTGTGATACTAAGCATTAATCCAGAGCAGCATGCATGCTACATAAACATGCTAACTCTGAACTGTATGCCCAATCTCTCTTTCACTCTTTTCTTTTATGAGACAGGGTCTCACTAAGTTTCCCTGAACACCCTAGTATTGCAGGCATGCCTTGAAGTTGCAGTCTTTCTGCCTCGCTACCATGTAGTCGGGATTCCGGGTCTTCATCACCAGGCCCGGCACCGGATAAGAACTTTAACACAGCCCTCATCCCTAAAGCCTCCGGCCATTCTGACAAGTGCTGATAATCCAGGAAGTTCCTATTTTGCTGCGATCGGATCTTAAGGAAAAGCTTAGGTGAGACAGAGTGTAATTTCATAAGTATATGGCACACAAGAAGAAGGATATTTGTATTTCCCAGGATCACACTGTTTCCGGAAGAAAGTTATTAGAGCACTATTTATTTTTCATGGGTGGGGCTGCCTCCGATGTTACTGCTTTGCTGGGGATAGAAGACATTGCCATTCCAGTGTCCAGTGGTTTAAAACAAACCAGAATTATTTTGTTCTCTGAGGAAATCTTAATAACTTATTTATCTGAACAAGAGAAAACACTACATATTTTTCTTTCTTCTTTCTCTCCCACCCCACCCTCTTGAATTTTATTTGAAATCTTTCTTGAGTAAGTCTTTGGACTGATGCTGCCACCTAGAGTACTTGGCTGGTATTTTCCTGCGTCCAATAGAGAAACAACCCAGGCATTGTTCCTATTCTGCTGCTGTGCGTCTTCATACGTTTCATGACTGAAATCTCCAGAACAAAGGATAAATCCGTGAAGTGGAAACATAAAGTTGTTTAATATAAGGTGCACATGGCAGGTGAGACTTCAGAGATGAGCATTAAAAGAGTATATGATGTAATATATTAACAATAAAATATATGTAATGTAATATATGTATATATGTAATAGATAAATGCAATGCAATATGTGAGCAATAAAAGAAAGAAAGATAAAACAATAAAAAAAAGCCACACAACAACAGCCTGTGTGCTACGAGACTGAGGAGGACCAACCATATTTAAACAGCAACTAGTAAAGCCATGCCTAATGGCATGAGACGTTCATCTCAGCATCTGGGAGGCAAAGGCAGGGAGATCTCTGTGAGTTAAAGGCCTCCATAGTCTACGTAGAAAGTTCCAGGTTAGACAGAGCTGCGTAGAAAGACCCTGTCTCAAAAACCAAACACATTATTAGTTTACATTTTTTTAAATTATTGAAGCATTGGTTTGTAAGTCAATGTTTTTCTTCATAATTTAAGAGATTAAGGGATTAAAAACAGCAGCGTGTATATCTGAACATGAGTGCAAAATTCAATTTTGTGACATAGACATGGTGAAGGAGCAGAGTTTTAGCATGTCATTAAACTGCTATAAATTGAATTAAAGTTTTAGGGTGTTAGTGTAATCCCCAGAGTAACCACAAATAAAACAGCTAGTGTATAAAAAAAGGAAATAGAAAAGGAGTTTGACACTTCACTACAAAAGTAATTCAAATAAGGAAAATTACAACAGTCCAGGAAATATAAGGTACCCCGGATACAGACAGCACACGGGACATGACCCTCCTTGTTGGTAATTACTGTAACGATAAATGAGCCAAACTCTCCACTCAAAAGATAGACGAACAGCTCGGTGACAGACAAACCAACAGGGCCCACATAGATGCTGTCTACAAGATCTCTTATGATTCAGAGACTCAAAGAGGCTGCAAGTGAAAAACAAAACAAAACGGAGATGTTCTATGCAAACAGTGCGGTGAGGAGGAGAGGTCGTGTGATTGATGTGAACGGTGATTATTGCAATCGTGAACGCACAGGCTGTGGCTGAGTCCGTGGGACTAAGAAAGAGGTGGAGAGGGAGGGAGAGGGGACCAACCGGGAAGAAGGGTTGCAGGACTTGGAGGTGGATGAGGGAACTGTGGAGTGACAGGATCACAGTGCACTGCACACAAGTGTGATGCCATCAAGATTGTAAAAGGGACCCTGACAGCAGTCCGGGTCTATAAAAACAAAAACCCCAGTTAAGGAACTTAAATACGAAGAGTACTCTTTAGGTAGAAAAAAAAAAAAAACCACTCCCAGAATCCACGGAGTTATTGCATGCAAATCCCAGCTCCAAGGGTGGGCTACCTTTCTACAAGTTCTTGGCATAGGTAACCCCAAGGCCCCCCAAAACATCAGAGTGTTAGCACTGGTGCATGCTATAACTAGATAATAAGGTGTTACTGGTGAAATAGCACACGATTTAACTGTAAGATGCGGGGAGACCAGGTTGGGCACTTCCTCCGGGCTCGCTAGCATTCACAATACTAGAAGGCAATCACAAGCTCCTAGGGTTTACTCATCACAAGCAGTCCTGCTCGGTCATGGACCCTGTACGCTACACCTCCACCATGCCAGGCAAAGCATGCTCGCTGGTGCAATAATGGTATGCTCGCTATGGGGATAACCATCTGTTCTCCAGTTGGATTTAAGGTCTACACCACAGAAGGAAATCCATATGCTGCACCAAAAACCAAAACAAAAACCTAAGGCCCTGGTGGGGAAGGTACCACTGTTGTTCTGAATTGTTTTCTAAACATTTGTGTGCACATATTATTGCTGCTCTTTTGTCTTCTTCAGGAAATCTTTTCCTGCAGTGGGCTCTGGTTACTATGGAGACACCCCCTCCCCAAGCCAGTCAAAGCGCTAAGAAATGAGTGAACATTTCTGTAACTCAGAGTTCCACTGCTCAGCCCAAAATGGTAGAAAATAATATTACCCCTGCAGCTTCCCCTGCAAGGCGCAGGGAACACCGCAGAAGAGAAGGCAGACACAAAGCACGAGCCGGAGGAAGGAATGGAAAGCCGTGAAACTCTGTCCTCTGGGTGAGATATGAGCTTGCCCTCTTGAGATTTGAGGAACTGTGGTTTTCCACATGGACTCTCACGAGACCGGGCCTGTTAACGTTCTCACCAGACTCATGAGGGAGACCACCCTGCAGAGAGGCTCACAGGACTCATGAGGCAGCACACAGGCTCCTCCCCTTCCTGAGAATAAGGAAGTGGTTAACAATGGCTGAGGCAAGGACTCTTCCTCAGTGATGTGACTGCCAAGTCACAACAGTGATCAGCTGACCAAGTTCCTGTGGTCCAGCACCCCATCCCATGCTTCCATCAGTAACCCTACTTAAATCAATTACTTCTCCAAGCTGAACTGAGTGGACATAGTTGTGCGTGAGTGTGTGTGTCTGCTGTGGGCACACTATTGGATAAGTGGATTAAGTCATGTCTCCCCAGAAAAATGACATTTAAGTTAAAATGATAAAATTTGCTGTGTATCATACCCCAGTTCTAAAACAAGTAGGGGGGACTTAATTAGGAACTTAAATATGGTATTAGGGAGTTCACAAAAGATTCTGGGTAGAACGGACATCTGAGTGATATTGAAACTGCTCATCCAGGATCAGATTATAATTGTCAAGGTTATTTTGTTCATTCAGTAAAGTTTATAGTTATATATAAAGTATATACAAAAAATCATAATTGAAGTATGCAGTTATACATAACATGCACACACACACACACACACACACACACACTGAGATATGAAATCTCAGAGCTCTAGAACAAAAGGACAGGATTAAATCTCTTAGCACAGAGAGAACTGGATGATACTTGACACATACAGAACAAGGAAGTTCCAGGTCTAGATTGCTATGTGTAATAAACAGAGGAAGGGTAAGCGCGCCAGAGGATAAAGAGGCAGAGAGCTACAGGCATTGGGTAGAGGGGCAGCAGACATTGACATGGGGCAGCACAGAAGGCCACGTGGGCAGATGAAATATGAGCAGAAGCTGGCCCATTACTGCCGATCTGGGGATCAGCACCCAGGGACTCAGGGAGCAGTGACCCTGGAACAGAACGAAGGGCAGAGTCACTCGGCAGAGTGAACAAGGGAGAGAGAGGAGACAGAGACAGCGACCATACAACCCTGAGGGTCAGGCGAATAAAAAGCCAAGGTTCGGACTTCAGTGGAAGGAGGAGTTGGGAGAATTGGAGAGCGAAGGCCTTTTGATGCCATTCAAACACAACCACTTGCCAGGGATCTTGAGACCAAACTTTTACTGAAAAGGAAAACTGTAGCCCCGACCCCCCCCCCCCAAAAGGGATGCGTCAGCTGTCTGTCAACCACAGTAAGGCTGTGACAGACTGTTGGAAACCCACAAGTTCCTCAAAATCCACAGTCCAGAGTCTTCAGTGAAGGGCACTGAGAGAACAGGCAGATCCTGACTTTTCTTGGACTCCGTCCATCCTGTCCTCTGCATTTCAGGACAACACAACCCGGCTAACTTGGCTCTTCAATTCACACTACAGAAAGCTCAAAGCAAGGCTCTCTGAAACACTGCCCCGTGGCAGTGAGCAGCAGCAGACAGGGCTTCAGGCAGTCTATGCATAAAAACCAAACAGCTAGCACTCAGGGGGCAGAGGCAGGCAGAAGGATCTCTGAGAGTTCGAGGCCAGCCTGGTATACAGAGCTAGTTCCAGGACAGCTAGGGCCAGTATACAGAAACCTTCTGTCTCGAAAAACAAAAACAAACAAACAACAACAACAACAAAAATCAAAAAGGCTTTTTTTTTTCCTGTCCGTAGTAGGCCATAACACTCTGCTCCTCTCCCACTGACCACAACACCTGGCTCCTTCTGAGGAGAGCAATTTTCTGTTTCACTATGTCAAGTGAAGCAAAGCATAGGGGGAGGGAGTTCTCTCTGGAGCTCTAGAGTCTAGGCGCTGACACGCCCATCGCCCACCATCAGTCATGGACACGCCTATAGACAGCCATGGACACGCCCATCGTCAGCCATGGACACTCGCACTGTCAACCAAGCTCCTCCCATCACAGCCACATTGCACCAGCTAATACAATAACTAACAATGCTGTGTGCAAGACACGGCAGATTTCCTGGAGATGAGTCCAAGGGGAAGATGGCTCCCCAGGCTCTTCCCAGGGGAACCTGCCATGCGGAGCCCCAGTTGGCTGCTTTGTAACTCCAGTTGTAAGAGAAAACTGAGAATTATTCCCATGAAACCCACGCCCTGGCCCAATGACAAAAATACAAAATAATAGTTCTCCCAAATAACACGGCTAAATGACTGTCAGCCCTTTCTGAATCTTAGTGTCTCCGGATGAAAAAATAAAACAAAGACAACAACAAGAAATAAAAAACGGACTGCCAAGGAAAAATAGTTCCACAGCGATCTCTGGATTTATGAGTAATCTTGGCACTAAATATTTATAAGCCATTGAGAGTGCACAGCGTCCATAATTCTGTGAAATTGTGCTTGCCACGCTTAGGAAAACCCAAAGAAACGTTTTACCAGGATCCACATTTTAGGGCAGTTTTCTCAAAGCAATTTCTTTGCTTTATTATTTGCTATTTTCTTTTAGAAGAGCACCATTTTTTGATAGAGAATACAAGAGTGCCAAAGATAAGGGGTCCCTTTTCCTTTTGTTTCTCATTTAATCACTGAATGTGTTTAACAGTTGCTGAATTTTACATACAAGCAAAGCACCAAGGCCTTGGAACAATAGCACCTCAAGGAGAGGTTAGTGTATGTAGCAGAAGGTAGTATATTTATAATATACCCACCTGTGAGCATTATGTGGCTGAATCAAAAATGTGCATAGTGGTGAGAAGAAAAGGAACAAAATAAAGTAAAATCCCCAAGTGCCATCATTCAGAGACCTTCACTGCTGAGTTTGGAGATGCCAGTTTCTGATACTGTAATAAAATACACGAGATAACCAACTTACAGAGAAAAAAGAAAAAAGGTTGATTTGCACATCTGGGAAGTTTCAGTTCACGACTGATCAGCCACAGAGTTTTGGGCCTGTGGTGGCGCAGCACATCACTGTGAAAGGGTAAGGCTAAGCAAGCAGCCACTAGAGAGAGAGAGAAGAGAGGAGGAGGGAAGAAGGGGGAAGCAGGAAGAGGGATCAGAGGACAGAAGGCGGAGGAAGAGGAGGAGAAAGAGTCCAGTGTCCTATGACCAGCCCTCTCACACCTATTAAGGATCCTAGAACCTGGAGTGACACACAACCAGCCTTTTGGAGATGCCCTAACTATCCCCTAGTGCGGAAATGTTTATTTGCACTCAGATAGTAACAGTTCTTTCCTTTTCATTGAGATGTAATTCACTTACCACTGGGACACTGAGCGTTTTGAGACCACTTTGCTGAGCTTCAGTGTATATGAAATGGTATGCCTTTATATCCTTACACTTTCTGGTACTCCACCAGTACAAAGTGAGACATCTCTAAGGCTCTCCTATACAAGTGCTTTCTTCTCCATCCTCCCATTGTCTAGTGACTGGCCTGTCCCCTGTCCCCTGTCCCCGGGGCTATTCTGACCTGGTCTCTGTTTCTCTAGCCTCAGCTAACTCTGACCCTCTTCTACACTGCCTCTGGCATAGTTTTTCACCTACAAATATGACATATCCCTTGCTGGCTCTTGGTGCACCGTCTCGCCTGGCATCCATCCTTCATTGCCCAGGACCACCTGCCTGCCATGGCAGTGTGTGCCTTGAACCTAGTAGCCATCTCGCTGCCCGGTGTGCCATGCCCGCTTGATTTCACATTGCTGTCCATGCCATCTGCAACCTCTAAGTCCTTTCGGGTTCGTTTTCCTCTATCACCTCTGCTCTCCCAAGCCACCTTTCCAGGGCTCCCACTCACTCTGGACCCAAACATCTCCAACCACCGCATCCTATAAACAACGGATTAATATTGACCTCCCCGCCAGGCTGAAGTTCCTGAAAACTATGGGTCCCCTGATCAGTACTGATGAGTTTTGTCAGCTCAACACAAAGTGGTGTCACCTGGGAAGAGAGGACCTCCACTGAGGGACCACCTCCTTCAGACTGGCTTCTAAGCAACTCTATTGGGTAGTTTCTTGATGAATGATCAACGTGGGAAGGTCCAGCTCACTATGGGTAGTTCCACCCCTGGGCAGGTGGTCCTGAGTTATATACAAAAGTGAACTCTGAGAAAGCCATGGAGAGCAAGTTGGTGAGCAGCGTTCCTGCATAGTTCCTGACTTCCCTCTATGATGACAGAGACATGTAAACCAAATAAACCCTTTCCTCCCCAAGCTGCTTTTGGTCATGGTGTTTATCACGGTGGTAGAAATGGGGCTAACACAGTTTGTCCAGGTCTGCATTTACAGGCCTGTCACAAGCTACATAGCATGCAGGATGTATTCAATAAACACTTGCTAAAGGCAATTCTCAAAATCGCCACCCATGGCAGAGAGGATGGGATTTTTGTTCCCATTTCACACATGAACAAACTAAAGCTTGGGTAACAAGAACCCTCTACCGGCAGCAGAGATTTACCCCTACGCTGTCTATATCAATATTGTCTCCCCCACAAGATCAGAGCCAGCCTATACTGCAGTCAGAATGACATAAATTTTGTGCCTAGATTTCTTACAAACTTCGTTTGGCTTTTGAATAAATCAGTCAGTCTTTTGACAGATGAAAAGTTCTAAGAGGGGAGCCACCTTGGCACTTCATCCCCTTGCATGGTGCAAGTCACTCGGGGATGGTCACATTCTGGGAGGGAACAACACTGCTGAGCCTTCCACTCAGTGATGTGAGTTCAAGATTCAGTCACACACACACCCGTCTGGAGCCTCTCATTCCCTCTGCGCCCCAGCTCCAGTCCACCTGCTCCTTGTTGACTGCAGCACTGTTGGCGTCCCCACAATTCCTAACAATCTCATGAAGCTCTTGGCCCTCTAAATCCCTCTTGGCACTATGCTCTTCTCTCTTGGGGCCGGGGAGGCGCACAGGGGCTGAACAAGATCCTCTAGGGATTCACCGACTCTACAGTCTGAGCACCCAGTGGCTCTCCTGGGACTTAAACCAGAGCCACGAAGAATGAGAGCCTTGGAATAGGAGAAGGGTCCCACTCCGGAGTTTCCCCCCAACCCAGAAGCCATATTTAGTTCCTACAAATGTCTCCAGATCCAAACAATACAAGGACACATCTGAATTGATAAGTCCAAAGTGTCCCAAATTTGACAAAACTATCATAGGGAAAGCGAATCAGCCAGTTTTCAGACTCACAATGTTCAGTCTAAAAATAGGGTCTTTCTTGATGTTACCCGTGTCTGGAAAGGGTTCTGGACCATCGGAGCCAGGCATGGCAGAAAAAAAAAAGCAGAGGTCAGGCTCTGGACTCTGTTAAGCAGCTAGATCAACAGAGAGGCAGTAGAAACATGGTCAAAGCAGTGCAGCTTCCAAAGGGGAATCAGAAATGCTGCCTGCTAGCACGGGGGAACAATCTGGGCCTCGGAGGAGAGGCATCACTAATCTTCCTCCAGCATCTCTGGGAGCAGATCTGGCCTCTGCTGGGTTTCAAAACAAACCTCGTGCCAGAATTCTCAAAGAATCCTATTATAGAAAAAGAAAAATCCCAGCGAAGCATGAGGTCAGGGGAAAAAAATCTCCCAGCTCTCGGCAGCTGTTTATAAGTTGCTCTCATCCAAAATGAGTCACACGCAGGCAAACCACCGAGCCCAAACCCCAAATGGGCTGCAGAGAATTGCAAAGGACAAATCATGACCTCAATCAGGACCCTGCAGCTCTGATCTAAAATGCCTGGAACCAGAAGGAGAGCCACACATTTCAAAGTCTTTCAGGGTCTGGAATGCCTGTGCATGAATAATAATATCTTACATTCTGTTGTCAACCTAACGCATCTGGGACTAGGGAGCCTCAACTGAGGAACTGCTTCCATCAGACTGGCCCGTGGGGCATGTTCTTGGCTGCTAATTGATACAGGAGGGCCCAGCCCACTGTGGGCAGCACTGTTCCTAGGCAGGTGGGCCTGGGCTGTGTAAGAAAGGTAGCCGAGCAAGTCAGAAGAAGCAAGCCAGTAAGCAGCATTCCTCCATGTTTTCTGCCTCCAGGTTCCTTCTGGAGATCTCCAGACAATGGACTGTACCCTGTAAGATGAAACAAGCCCTTTCTTCTAACTGGGTTTTGGTCGTGCTCTTTACTGAAGCAATAGAAAGAAAAAAAGGCAATAAAGTGAGGTGCTCTGGGGACACAATTCAAGTCTGAGGCACAAGTTGAGTGTTTTCCACCTCTGTCACAGTTCTTTCAGTGCCACTGCACAACACAGCCTGTCACATGAGGTTAGTTGTCAAATTTTTCCCGTAGTGACAGCATGTTGATACTCAACACTTAACATTCTGGACTTGGGGTTTTTACATTAGAGCTGACTGATCTGTAATTGACCCACTGTGCTGGCTGGTTTTATGGAGTCATCTGAAAGGAGGGAGAGGATCTCAGTGGAGAAAATGCCCCCGTAAGGTCTATTTCCTTAATCAGTGATAGATGGAGGAGGTCCCAGCCCATCGTGGGTGGCGCCATCTCTGGGCTGGTGGCACTGGATTCTATAAGAAAGCAGGCTGAGCAAGCCATGGGGAGCAAGGCAGTAAGCAACACCCCTCCATGGCCTCTGCATCAGCTCCTGCCTGCAGGTTCCCACTCTGTGTGAGTTCCTGCCCTCACTGCTGTTGATGAACTGGGAGCAAAATAAACCCTCTCCTCCCCAGTCTGCTTTTGGTCGTGGTGTTCATCACAGCAATAGCAACACTGACGAAAACATCCACTCATTCTCTGAGGACCGTGAGCGAAGGACACAGGGAAAGGCAGTGGTCACCTTTCATAATGAGACCAAGAGGCCATGAACAAGACAATGAGCAGAGGGGCTTCCGTTTGCAGGGGAGGGGAGCGACAGCTTGTCTGTTAGAAGGTATGTGGCATGAAAAGCTGCTTATAAAGGATAATTTCTTCAGGGAAGACTTGCTTTGGGGTCAGATGGATGCTAAGATGGTTGGACAAAGCCCATCCAGAGTCTGAGAGTCAATGGATTTGGTCCTAACCACACATTCAGAGGACCCCTCTAGCGCTTGAGTGAAAAATTATACCTGGATTGGCGACTCACGAGTAACTAACTGGGTACTAGGTCAGTACTGGACTGAGCATCAGCAGCCTAGTCTGGCCACGCAGACAAGTCCAGTAAGCATGGGAAGACAGGATGCTTATTCTAAGGAGGAGACTGAAATCAGGTATGGTTTCTCAGAAGAAGCACCAGTAAGGGCTGAGACCAAGCCAAGTGTGGGTAGGAGGAAGCAGGGGAGTACCAGACGCAGGAAACCCAGGGCAGCTCCAGAGGCTGGGCCGTGAAGATGCCACTGCTGGGGGTTACAGCTCTGCACCCTGGCTAAACATGGCGACCAGGAGAAATCACTGCTGTGTTCAGGACCCACACGATGCCTTTTCCTCCCATTGCCCTGGGACACAGGAACCAGTGACTGCACAGGCCGATGGAGAACTGCCACACAGAGACCAACTGAGCCCCAAGGCCATAGAGCTCCAAAGCAGAGAGGCAAGACTCCTCCCCGGGATCTTCTACCCGACTGTTTCAAGGGGCAGAGAGTCACAGCCCTGCTGAAGAGAGTCGTTTAGGACTTGACAGAGACAGGAAAGGAGGAGCTAATGGTGGGCACAGAGAGGTGGAGGGCAGTCCGGTAAGAACAGGAGGCACAGGTGGTAGACAAAGAACACAGGTTGAGAGAGGAGGCTGCAGGGCTAGTCACAAATCAGCAAGGAGAAGGAGCAGTTGGAGGCGGCAAGGGCCCCGGGTGTGGTTACTGTGTGTTAGGTGGGACTGAAGTTTCTGGAATCCCAGAGGCAAGGAACTGAGATAGACCAGCGTGGGGCAGGCATGTATCCCCGTACGTTCTTAGGGGAAGGCACGGGGAGCCTCTGTGCTTTCACGTCTTCACAGCCCACTGAACAACAGACCCTTTGTCAGGAATAAGCTGCGCGTTACATGCAGTCATACAGTGGCCCGCCATAAATGTGTAATCCTTCTGGACCAATTAAAAGTAATATTGAAAGAATGAGATGAACTGATGGCTCATGGTTTATAGAGTCAGTAACAAAGGTTTCACCATGACGACTCAAGTCTCCTTAAGGAGAATGTCCTTTCTCCCAGTGCGCTCTGCCTCATTGACACTCATATTGAAGCTTAGTACTCAGTAAGACACAGTAAGAGGCGGGATCAGGTAGGACCTTTAAATGGTGACCAAATCTCCATCCTCATTAACCCACTACCGTGGTCTGTGGATCCTGGGCTACCCGATTATCTTGTGGGTGGGTCGCTCATCGTTGGCTTGGTAAGTCCACGTGATTACTTTTGCTTCTCATTCCTGGCCATGTGTCTCTCTTGCTTGCCTCAAGACTCAGCTAGCCAGAAGGCCTGCAGCAGAGGTGGCTTCCTGACCTTGGACCAGAGCTGTGGACCCCTACAACTGGCCCAGTCCATGGTCTGTGCTATCAGTACTAGAAAACAGATGGGCGCACAGTTGACTCCTTTGAATTTGGAATACTGCCCACTGGTTCTTTTCCGAAGGATCACAAACTTTAAGGACCATTTCAAACAAAAAGCAAGACCAATATCTAGGAAGCAGGGCCAGAGGCAGGCAGATCTCTGGGAACTTGAGACCAACATGGTCTACATAGCACATTCCAGGCCAGTCATTCACATTTGTGAAGCCTCACAAAAAGAAAAAAAAAATCACAATAGCTGGCCCTTGCAGGAAATACAATGTATAATCTCTCTGTTTTCTAAGGGTTCGCAAGAAGCCCTCAGGGCTTTCTTCAAAGTCACTGGCAAGCAGTGTTTCCATTTATTAGCTTTTGTCACTGAGTCAGCTCAGGACTCTGTGTGGGATGCTGTTAGTTGTAGTGTGGCTCCAGTTAGCAGGTGCACGTGGTGCCCCTGATGTCTTGAGAGACGCGATGTGCTTTGACAAAGAAAACCCAACCTGAGTCTGCACAGGAAGGCTTCCTGTCCTTGTGGATACAGCATGGTGTTCTTGACAAAGGGTTTGTGTGATTCACCGCAGTGTGCAGAATGAAAACACCAGGAATCAATTTTTCCTCTCTGGTTTTAGGAGGCACAAAGTTGATGTCAGACTTGCTCCTGTTGACCGCAGTCACACCTTGCTTGGCAGCCCTGTGTGTTTGACTTGAGTTGCAAACTACGCAAGAAGTTAGCTACTGGTTTTAAGCCAATGGAGCTACTCAAGAGGTTGAATTTGATGCGTCTTGCTTAGGCAAACCTCGCGTTTCCATGGGACATGTGTTGGTGTGATGCTCAGTGGGCACAGAGCCAGGCACTAGATAGTTAATATTTGGGTATTTTCTATATGCTCTAACTTTGGTTTTCCTTTCAAAAATTCCTGTGATATCTCAACTAATGTACTAACGGGTGCTAGAAAGAAACATGGCCTTCTGCATGCTGGCCAGGGGCTCTATGACTGAATGACACCTGCTACTTTTTAAAAATACTTTTTAAAAGACTTATTTTTAATTACATGTACATGTGTGTGTGTGTGCACGGGTCTAGGCACCTGTGAATGCAGTTGCCCGTGGAGTCCAGTAGAGGGGACTGGGTTCCCTACATCTGCAGCTAGAGGTGGTTGTGAGCCACTAACCATGTGGATTCTGAGACTCGCAAACTCAGGTCCTCTGGAAGAGCACCAAATGCTCTTAACTACTGAGCCATCTCTCTACTCCCAGACTTGCTATTTTTCTTGAAATCCATTCCTGCACGATAAAGTTTCTTTGCAGAGTTTAAGAGGAAAAAGCAAGGATCACCAGGGCAGGGGCGCGAGTCTGTTTCAGGGAAGGGACATTTTTGTTTCCCCCATTACCAGCCATCAGGTGGGTGGAAACTTCAACTCTGACACCAGGCTCTGAGAGATAACCAAACAGTTCTGTTTGGGACCCTGTTTCTAACCCAGTCACTCCTCTTCCTTTGGGGAACAGGGTGCAGCCTGTTCTAGGCAACCAATTCTAGGCAACCCTGCTCCATCAGATGCCACAGAAGGGAGGGCGAAGGCCAGTCAGCTCTTCCCAGATGGCCTGGTGAGCATTAATAACAGGCTATTCTCTTCCTGTCACCACACATAACTATGCATTTGGCTGGTGAGAAGGCCATAGGGATTAGGATGGTAAAGACAAATTCCCTTATTAATGTCTAATCCCCATTGGGGGGACTTCCATGAGCTCCATCAGCCCACGACCTCTATTTTCTACTACTCAGGGGCTGAGGTCCCCTTCCCGTTCCACAGCAGCTCACCTGCCATTCCCAGCTCACCTGCCATTGGCAGCTCACCTGCCCCGTTCCACAGCAGCTCACCTGCCATGGCAGCAGCTCACCTGCCATTCCCAGCTCTCACTCAGAGGCATGGACTCGATGCAGGGGCTGCCTTTACACCGACCGTGACAATTCTTACTTAGGATCTAGAGATTCGACACACACTAATATTTGTGCTGCGTTTTATATCTTCCAGCCTAGAAAGGGGGCTCAATGACAAGCCTTTGCTCTCAAAACACAGTGGGGTATGAGGTTAGGAAAAAATCATTAAGAGAGAATCAGTAAGCGGGCTGCAGAATCGAGACCTGAAGTTGTGCCCTAAGCCCTGTGGTCCTTCCACACCCAGCACTTAACTAACATAGACTTGTACAGTACTTAACTTCATTACTGTATTTCTTTTAATGTTTTAAATATATATCAGCATGGCATTACTTGCCCCAAACGGATCAATAGTTCATCCTTGGTGTCCACAGAGATTGCTAAGACCCCTGAAGACGCCAGACCCATGCTTGCTTGACCAAGCCTTCCACACAGAATCTATGCATCCCATCCACGGACCTGAAACGGTCTCTCGATGACGTACAAGCCTAAGGCAGTGTAAAAACTCTGTCAACGATTGCTGTAGGGTATTACATCTGGGACGATGCCGAGAAGGGAAGGGTGTCTGTATTCAGGACACACACTGTTTTCTCAACATCATCCATATGCGGATGACCGAATCCGTGGTTGTAGAATTTATGACGCAGAGAGCTGGCTGTATACATAGCTCTTTATATAAATGAATTTTATACAATAAAGTCTTGTGTAGTTATTGCTAGTGTGTATGTGTGTCTATGCATGTTATACATCCATGTGTGTGCCCATGGGTGTAGAGGCTCCAGGCTGAAGTCTTCCTCTATCGCTCTCCACCTTACATATAAATGTAGCATTTCTCACTGAATCCAGCTCACTCCAGGGTACCATCTTCACCTCCCACATTGAGATTACAGCTGAGCCTTGATGCCCACTTGACTTTTCCATGGTTCTGAGGATCTGAATTCTGGTCCTCAAGTGTTTTACCTGCTGAGGCATCTCTCCAACCCCAGAAAGTCACTTTTAACCAAATAAGCACAATCTCTTCACTGCTGGACTCCTGCCTTCTATATTCATCTCTATATTGACACTCAAGCATCCAGCATAGATAAAAACTAGCCAGACCTCCACATGGTTGGGCAGGTTTTCTTTCTTTTTTTAATGTGATAGGCATTAACGACACTTTCAGAAATCCATGCCTGACAACGCCTATCAAATCTCTACTAGGTAAGTTTCCTTACGGATAAGTCAATTGTTTCTTATGGATGTCACATAAAACACCTGCATTATTGCTTAAAATGAATACAAATTATGAGGCATTTTATTATCCCTGAAATAACAGCCTCAAGAAATACGGTAAAATTTGGAATGTGGTTGTTTGTAGCCTTCTGATTCAGGCTGTTATTGGAGTGGATGGAGGAAGCAAATATGAGCAAGGACCTCGGGGAAGAGGCCCAGGATGCTCCAGCCACCTGACAGGAAATTCATGCTCGATTGAACATCCCTCATGATTCAAAACTGGAAAAATATGGATTTGCTTTTGCGCTAATTTTGAAAATGCAAAATTAAGAAACTGTTACAGGCTGGGCGGTGGTGGTGCATGCCTTTAATCCCAGTACTCCTGAGGCAGAGGCAGGTGGATCTCTGTGAGTTCAAGACCAGCCTGGTCTGCAAGAGCGAGTTCCAGGACAGGCTCCAAAGCTACAGAGAAACCTTGTCTCGGGAAAAAAAAAAAAAAAAAACAAAAGAAAAACAGAAAAGAAAAAACCTGTTACAACTGCCTCACAGTTCCACCCCAAAGCCACCCTAGTACCACTTGCTAATGGGGACTTGCAGAGATAAACTAGGCACATGCTAACAACGCAGACCAGCTTCCTTGGTGTCTGTCTTTACATAAGTAATAATAAGCACAAGTGGAACTTGCTTTTGAAAGTACGTTTTACATCCACTTGCAATGAGCTCCTCGATTTATTATTATTATTATTTTGCTTAATCATACTTTAGCGAGTCGTGCAGGTGGTTTGGGATATCCCGCTAGCCTGCAGTGAGCATCTCTGAGCCACTGTGAGCGGTGCGTGGCCGTGAGTTATAGGCACAGAGGAAATATCTCAGAGGAAAAAGCTCAGTTACAGGGGACGTGCCTTTTGAGTTGTGTTCAATTTTGCCACCATCCCATGATAAAAATCATATTAGTTCATTTTCTATGCCTGTCAGAAAAAATCTTGGAAGAAGTGCTCCTATGTCTTGGCTGTGTGCTGTCAATCTCCTGCAGCATGGCTTACAGAGGTGGTTTCTGTCGCAGGCCCCTCTGAACACGTGCGTTCTTGCTCCAACAATGGTTTTATACAGCCTTCGCTCATTTTTAAATTTCTGTCGGGGAGGTGTTGAGATTATTTCTGCCTCACTTTGATCTCTTCTGCAGAATGATTCGATTTTGAGGATAGAGAAACCATGATGTACACTAGGCCCCCAGGGGATCAAGGCGGCCTCATGTCATAGGGAGGTTGAACCCTGCTTGGGTCCCTGGGAACTGTGGGTTAATTAGCTTTGCTTGTCCCTCTTCCTTTTGATTTTTTGCTTTTCTGGAAAGAGGTGATATTATAGTTCCAGGTTTCAATTTCCAACTTCAGTTTCTATGATTCAAAAAGACAAATGAACTTTTTTTTTTTTTGAGACAGGGTTTCTTTGTGTATCCCTCGCTATCATGGACTTCCCTTTGTAGACCAGACTGACCTCAAACTCACTGAGATCCACCTGGCTCTGCCTCCCAAGTGCTGGGATTAAAAGCTACCACCTGACCAAGTGAACATATTTTTGAAGTCTCTCATAAATACAGTAACAGTAAATAAATAAAAAGTGGTATAATGATATACACACTTATATAGACCAAATATTTTGAATGAAAATGAAATTATGCCCTGGCAATGCTAAAGCATGTATGGGCAGCCAGTATATGGAGGTTCTGTTGATCTTGTCTGTACTAGGTTTCATGGTCTAAGTGGATGAGGACAACTGACCAGGTCTCTTCCTCAAGAGGGCACCAGATCTCATTACAGATGGTTGTGAGCCACCGTGTGGTTGCTAGGAATTGAACTCAGGACCTTTAGAAAGAGCAGGCAGTGCTCTTAACCACTGAGCCATCTCTCTAGCCCAAGTTGGCCACAAATTCAGAGATGGGATTAAAGATGTGAGCTGCTGTGCCCGTCTCTCTATTTAAATAATCATAGATACTAATGAAGAATGTGCAGCCACAGAGTATGTTCAGGGGCGTGACAGTGTGCCAGACACTCCACGATGGCCATCCTCTTCAGTTCTGGTTCGTTTAGGAACAGAGGAGAGTATGTTTTAGCTTGTCAATGATGGCAGTAGAAATATTCTAAGTCTGCTGGGATGGCCTTCACTGTGGCTACCAAGGCCCATGTATCTCCTTTGCCCACTTTTGTCTACTGAGTGTGTTTTATGTAGTTGGTGTGTGCATGTCCACACGCGTGTGTGGAACAAAGGTGAACTCCAGATGAACTCACTTAGAAAGCCGTGTTGCTTTTTGAGGCAGGGTCTCCCACTGGTCTGGAGCCCATGGGGTAGACTTATTCAGAGTGGCCAGCAAGTCCTGGGATTTGCCTATCTGTACAAGGAGACCACAAGCCCAGCTTTTAATTATGCGTGTTTTGTTGATTTTTAAAAGAGCTCTCTACTTGAGAGATATGATTGATTTTATCAACTTGACTGGCCCAGAGGATGCCCAAATCTTTCTGGGAAGGAACATTTAGAAGTGATAAATATTAGGATCTCTGGATGGGGAACCTGTCCTCCCCATGTGGATGGACATCATCCAGTCCTCTGAAGGCCTGGGGAAGAGAGGGAGGTTGAGTTGGTTCTCAACTGATTGATGACTTGAGCAAGGACCTTAGCGTCTTCTGATGTCAGCCATCTTGGTTCTCGGACCTTCAGAACTAGGCCAGCATCTTCATCAGTGGCTCTCCAGTTCTTGGGTCTTCAAACCACACCATCAACTTGCTGACAGGAAACGGTGGGATTTCTTAGCCTATAGATGGCCAGCCAACACCTTCAGATAAAGCTCATACATATCCTGTAGTGTTCGTTTTTCTGGAGAGTTCTGACTTACAGACTAGTGTGGCCATTAGTATGATCAACTTTGTTAGATTTAGAATCACCTCCGAGATAAACCTCTGGGCACACCTCTGACGAGTGATCTAGATCAGGCAAAACCACTGTGGGCGGTTCCATTCTGCAGGCTGGGGTTCCAGAATGAATATGAAGGAGAAAGCGAGCTGAGTACAAGCATTCAGCTCCCTGGGCTTCTTGTCTGTGGATGCAAAGAGACCTGCCACCTCAGGTTCCCGCCGCCAAGATTTCTCTGCCATGAACTGGAGCCCAAAATAAACCCTTTCTTCTTTAAACTCTTCCGCCAGGGTCACACAAACAGAAGTAGGACACCAGGGATAGTGACCATTGTCATGAAGTTTGCAGACAGTTCCTACCTTAATATCCAACCTCTAAGTTTTCTGCCTCACTCCCTGACCTAGCAGTTTTAAATTTTGTTTAAGCTGAAAAAAATTGAAAAGAAATTCCCATTGTTCTTTTGATGTTTTTCTTTATGGTTTTGGTGTTGGTAGGGGTGAATTTTCCTCTACATTAAGATCACATTGTCACACTGACACCTATATTTGCCTCCTGTGTTTAACAGTTTCAGTTTTTAGTTTATACTTATTATATTCATCTTGAAGTTTTTGCTGCTGTACAACATGAGAAAGAGGTTCGGCCCAAAGTTCAATCCTCAGAGCTGCAAACAGACTATTAAATTGTAACATCTAATTAAGTAACATTTGAGTTTCTAAACCACATACAATAGTTTTCAAAACATCACATTAAGAATGTATCTAAACAGCAGGGGCTGGAGAGATGGTTCAGTGGTTAACAGAACTGGGATGTTCTGTTCCCAGAACACACATGGCAGCTCTGTTACTTGAGTTCCAAGAGATATGATGCCCTCTTCTGGCCTGTGCAGGCACTGCATGTTTGTGTGGTACATATACAGGCAAATGCTCACACACATAAACTAAAAAGAAATTGAAAAGTGTACCTAGACACTTTGTCATACTTGATTTCAAACTGCAAAATTTATAACATTATATCTGTAACTAGAAGCCATTATTTGCTATACAAATCAAAACACCCTCATAAACCAAATATCAGAGGATGCTACACAGGTGTAGATGTGTGTGTGTGTGTGTGTGTGTGTGTGTGTGTATTATAGTGCACACATACACATGCAGATGTTATTTCTCCAAGGACTGTGATGAACAAAACAACATTATATCAAATCCAACACAATTTAAAACAATGCCATCAAAATACAAAGCAAACACTGGAGGCTTCTGGGAGTTTGGCATGGCATCCTTACACACACAGAACAATTTTAATAAGGAGAACATGCTTCAGTAATGTTAAAAACACAGTGGATACCTAAACAAGGAAGGTGGTTGGTTTTTAAATTATTGTTTAATTTTTTAAAAATAGTTTATGCGTGTGGGTGTTTTGCCTGTATATCTATTTCCTGTGTGCAGAGTTTCAGAGGCCAGAAGAGGGCATCAGATCTCCTGAATCTAAAGCTACAGATGGTTGTGAGCTGCTGTGTGGATGCTGAGAACTGAGCCCGGGTCCTCTGGAAGGGCGGTGAGTGCTCTAAAGCACTGGGCCATCTCTCCAGACACCACAGGTGTTTATTCCTATGAGCAAACTCCTGCACGGCGCTGCACGTCTGTGCAAGCTGAGTAGTGCAATGCATTGTGCTCTGCTATAACTTCCATGTCAGCAGGTGACAGGAATGCTTTTGGCTCTGGGCCACGGTACAGGACTCCAGCGGCCTTTTATCAACAGCGGAAACGGAGTTATGTGGTATCGCCAAGAGAGCTGAGGTTTTCTTCAATAGAAGGATATCAGACTCTGCCACTCATTTTATGGACAATATTGTTTACATGGAGAGCACAGTGTCCATGGAGACCACAGAGTCCATGTCCTCCAGGTATGACTTTCAAACAGACAGGAAATACACGTCTTTCCTCACTGTTTCTGAACAGATTCATGAAAGAAGAAGTCTAGAACCTTCTGAGAACCTCCATCATGGTAAGAAGTCACAGAACCAGAGACCTTGGATCTACAAAGCCACCAGGAATCTACCGTCCTGGTGGCCACTGGCTGTGCACAGGGATCATGTAACTTGTCAGGAGGTGACAGGACAGGACCTGGCCACCTGATCACCTTAGCCTCTATTCCATCTTCCTTGCTGTCTCTCTGGAGTCTTTTTTAAAAATATTTATTTATGTATTATGTATATAATATTCTGTCTGCGTGTATGCCTGCAGACCAGAAGAGGGCACCAGACCTCATTACAGATGCTTGTGAATCACCATGTGGTTGCTGGGAATTGAACTCAGGACCTTTGGAAGAGCAGGCAATGCTCTTAACCGCTGAGCCATCTCTCCAGCCCCTCTCTGGGGTCTTACCACCACCATGGCAATACCCTCCTGAGTGGTCTACCAGGAATTTCTTGTTACATGCTATATGCTCTGGGGGAGGGGACATCAACAAACCCTTGCCATGTGCATGCTCTGTTCCTTCAGGTAGGTCGTTCCTTGACTTAACTTCCATTAACCCCTCTGCACCCAGAGAATTTCCATGCTCATCACATAAACACCCCACTCTGCTCTCCAGGGATTGGTTGCTCACAGAGAATCTCAGCTCATAAACAGACCTACGGATGGTTGGGGCAGCTGAACTCAGCTTCCTACAGACACTCGGCCAAGGAAATATAATGTCAATTTATGGTGTAGGGCCTCAGCAAGGGAAACACTTCCATCCTGCAGCTCAAGCTATCGTGACACAGATTTTCTGGCTGCAATAAATCCCAAGGGTCATCTAGGGCCTCTCACCCTGGTACGCATCCTTAGAGTGTCACTTCAGCATCTGGCCCGGCCCTAACTCAGGTGGGGACTGTGGCGTGTTAGCTCACGAGTCCTTCCTCAATCTGCTCCTCTGACTGCGGTTGTCTGGATGGTATCTAAGTTATAAGCACCTCCCATCCCGGCCATCTATGACAGCCAACAGGAGCTTCCGAAAGACCCATGTGGCTAAGTGCATGCAAATGGCACTAGCCAGGCTGTGAAGGGTGCCCAGGAGATCTGTAAAGGCTCCCCAAAGAGAGCGTGAGGTCCACGGAGAGGTAAGCGGACCCCAGCGGGCAAGCACATCTTTGCTACTTCTCGTGCACTTTCAGGGCCACTGCTAGACACCTACTAACAAGCACCTGCCCGCCCGATGGCTGCCCCCAACCACCTGCCTAATTGGCCGCTTCCCCCAAGGAATCCACTGTGCCGGGGTCTATCCAGGCTCATTTGCCTTCATTAGCCAGCCTTCCCGGTGGCAGCAGAGTCTCCCGCACCATCAGCACCACTGGAAACATGCCTCGTGATTGACAGCACCTGGGATGTTACCATTATTCATTTTCCAATCCAAGGAGGCAGAAGCAAAGGGTGTTGGCAGCTCATGACTGCAGCTGTCTGGCCTGTCAACTCCCTGTCACACACAGGCTGTTCTGAAACGCAGCGCCGGGAAGAGGCTCCGAGTCTCGGCTTTCTGTCGCAGTGGCCGTGGGGCAGCTGCTTTTCCACTGGGGATCCATTCCAGGACACGGTGGCACCGATGTCCGCACAGCAGCACAGGGCTTGTGTAGAAAGCCCACAGATCCTTCCGATCCACACATCACCTCCAGATTAGTTACACTACCCAGTGCTATAGATGAGCATTAAAAATACTGTTTTAAGGTGATGTTTAAGACATGATGATATGAGGGTTAGTGCCGGGTCTTACTGCAATTTGCTATGCCGTGTTCATTTGCCATCCCTGGGAGGCCTGCTCTTTTCTGAAGGGAACGAGAGAAGAAGTGAACCTTGAGGAGAAGGGAGGTGAGTCAGGAAATGGGAGGAGTGCAGGGAGTAGACACTGTGGTCAGGATGTAATGTATAGGAGAAGAATTTTAAAAAAGAGCGAGAGACATAATGATCAGAAAGATCAGTATATGTTTGATGCAAACACATTTTTCCCCAACTATTTTTTGATACAGGTTTGACTGGATCTTCAGATACAAAGCCTGTACATAGATACAGAGGAATGGCCTCTGCTCTTAAATAAGGGTAGAGGAGCTTAGGGGATCAAAGGCCTTGCCTCAGCTTTGGGCTAGCCTACGGTAAGTGTACATGAATATATATTTCTCATGCAGGAATGTGACTGAAGACCTCCACGTGCCTGCTGCCCTGTTTAGGGGTGACGCTAGACACCAAAGGGAGCAGGTGGAGAAGGTGCTGGCACGTGAACATGACGATGGCAGTTAAAGAGCTGAGGCAGGCCATACTCCACCAGGACTCTGAGATGTAGGCGGCCCCCTGTTAGCACACACCTGGAGTAAGAGGACCAAGAGTCCTTGGTCAGACAAAGGCAGGACACAACCATCCAAAGTCTCCACAGGGCTGAGCAACAGAGACCCAAATGCTGTGGTTACAGCATCCGCCTTGCTGCTAGACATATCCACACACTGTAACCTCGCATTATGCACTGAGCAATACACAAGGAAAGGATGGCGGAGTAGCTCATCCTTTGAACAGAACGTCCACAGGCAGAGATGAAAGCTCTGAGGACGAAAAGAGAATGCTCTCCTGTGGGAAGGACATGGAGACAAGGAGGTCGCTCGGGAGGTTTTGGAAGCAGTCACCCTACTTAGTAATCCTGTGACCCTAAATTTACAAGAATCGTGGTACATACACAGGACAGAGATGAAAGGGTTCCCACCTAAAAAGCGATGTTCCAACATCTTAGCTATTCTGTGGGGGTTCTGGGTCCTCATTAGATCTTTGTGGGCAGAGCCAGGCATTTATATCAAAACTACCATGCACCGGAGCTTTCTTTATATGTGGAGGGTAAAAGAATGCATAGTAAATGTATCTAATTCCTTTTTATTGGTCTGCTTGTTTTCTCATGTGTTCCTGCTGTCTTTACAGGTCTTGAATTGCCCAACAAGTAAGTATCCATGGAGAACCCCACACAGCCCTCCCACTGCAGAAATGGTGGGGCTATAGAGGCAGAATTATGGAAAAGCATCTCACAGTTATGGCTCAATGTTCTCCAAGGTAAGCCAACATTCCATACTCATATCATCCACCCACACGGGAAAGGCCTAGGAAGAACCTCCGAATGCCTGCTTGATCTGGTTGAGATGCTCTGTTATGGCCATAGTGCTCTGGGCTCTCCCACATCAATCATAATCAAGAAAATACCTCTATAGGCCAATATTACGAAGGTATTTTTTCAATTGAGATTTTCTCTTCCCACATTACTCTCCCTTTATTATGCATCTTCCGTGTTTTAGAATCATTGAGAGGGGATGCTGAGTTGTATGAAGGGCCAGTATCCCGCTTCACCAATGAAGGATCTGAGAATTAAGTTGGGGAAATGGGTGAAGCGCTTGTTGGTGAGTTCAAGGGCCTGAGTTGAGATCTCGGTCTCACAGAATGCAGTGAGGCTTTGCTCATGGGCTCAGGGATTCAAATATGTGCATGCAGGAGCATGCAGTAAAGGTCAGCTATTTACTTCCAGGTGACCGGGAAACAGGAACCAAAGGCTACAGGCAGAATATCCCTTCTAAAGGCACATCCCCAATGACCTAACTCTTTCCCACTGGGTACCACCTCCTAGTAGTGCCGGGAGCTGGTGACCAAGCTTTAAAAACAAAGTCCCCAAGGAACACTTAACCAACCCACAGAAACATTTAAGTTCACTGAAGTAAAACGACTACCAAAATATTATCCCTGGTTACAGAGACGTCATGTGTGCGAGTGTGGCATGTTTCTCTCTTTAACTGCTGGTTCCATAGCTCAAGGTATCTTTTCTCCATGAAGTATACTGAATGATAAAAATATGACAATAAAAATATTTTTATCATCTGAAAATGCCTTTGACAGATGACATAATGATGATGTGATTTCTGATACATTTCCCCAGACTGCCCAGGTCAGGAGAATAACCGTTACTTGCAAGGTACAGAAACCAGTTTCCCAAAGAAGCGATGCTAAGTCATATGCAGAAAAATTATGTTCTTCTGTGTAAATGAGTAGAGAGAACTAGGAACAACAAGAATGTGTGGGAACCACTGAGAAAATTGTCAGCAAGACTCAAGGAATATGACTCTGTCTTTTCCTTAGGAAGACTACTTCAGATTCCGAGGAAGACGACACTCAAATCTATCAGTGATGTTTGTTTGACTTGTGCATTTTTACAGAAAATGAGAGGCACATTGCGGATTTCATCCTCAGTCTTCTTTTCTTCTCCCACCCAAACCGGACTGAGATAACGCAGATGAAGAGCGGAACACTGAAAATCAGATCCCGGCAAACGGGAAGCTATGTGAAACCCTTCACACACCATGAAATCGAACATTCAGCCCCTGTCCCTGCTGACACTGAAAAGCCACAGAAATAAAGTCAGCTCCAACTCTCAGTTCTATTTTGAGCTGAGGGTTTAAATACCACCAGCTTAGACTAAGGTCACATTTTATAAATATATTTAAAAGGGAATCTAAATGAAAATATTTCCTTGCACGCTCTAAAATGTTAAAGACCTACTGGGCAGTGGTGGCACATGCTTTTAATCCCAGTACTTGGGAGGCAGAGGCAGGCAGATCTCTGTGAGTTTGAGGCCAACTTGGTCTACAGAGCTAGTTCTAGCACAGCCAGGGTGGTTACACAGAGAAACCTTGTCACAAACAAAACAACAAAGAAAACAGTTAAAGACTTGGCAACTGCCTTCCCTTGTCTTTGTTTCTTTAAATGCCAACATGATACTCAACTTACAGCCCCAAAGTAAGAGAATTAATCCCATGAAAATCCACTTCAAGCCTCATAAGTGATATGTCTTAATTTTTATTAAAAATTTTTCTTTTATGTGTGTGGGTGTTTTATCTATATGTATATATGTGCAACACGTGCATTCCTGGTGACAGTGGAGGCAGGTGAGGGTGTTGGGTCCCCTGGAACTTGAGTTACGGATAGTTGAGAGCCACCTTGCTGTGCTGAGAATCAAGCTGAGTCTTCTGGAAGGGCAACAAGTGCTTTAACCACTGAGCCCAGTTTTAGTTTAACGCTCAAAGTTATTGATCATTATGTGTCAAGGTGATTATAAAACGTTTGAACTAGAATGAGAGCCACATCTCTGACTTCAAAGTTTCTACAAGCATGACCAGAAACAATGAAGACCACTCCCTTGTCCCCTATTGGACACTGTTAATCCAATATAGCCATTTTCCCATCTGAGCTTTTGAACCCTTGACATTGACATGGCCCACAGATGGAAACCGCTCAAGAAAAAAAAATAATGATCCTGTTCAAAGCCTTATTCTAAACACTCTGTATCTAATAGGGATATTCCATTAGTCCTACTGACAGTTTTCAACCTAGTTCAATTATTATTAACACAGTTTCACTATGAAGACACAGGAGTGATGTGAGATGCCCCTCTGTATACTGTGAATATGTCTTATTATCATTGGTTAATAAAGAAGCTGCTTTGGCCTATGGCAGGGAAGAATATAGCTAGTTGAAAAGTCTGAGAGATAGGGAGGAAAAAGGTGGAGTGGAGGAGACTCCAGAAGCCACTGGAGGAGTAAGACGCCAGAGTATTATTGGTAAGCCATGGGACACGTGGTGATATGCAGATTATTAGAAATGGTTTAATTTATATGTAGCCAGTAAGAAGCCTGAGCCATTGACCAAACAATTATAATTAATATGAAACCTTGAATGATTACTTTATAAGAGGCTGTGGGGGACCAACAGGCAGAAGAAAAACCAGGTCAGTGGGACCAGGTGAAACACAGAAAATCTCAAACTACACAGAAGTACAAAAATTTGCCCAAAGTCATAGGTCTGGTAAATGCAGAGATGGTATACAAATCTCACTGTCTTAGGGTTCTCGTCCCCTTACCACTATGCTGCAACACTCTTAAAAAACAGAACAAGTTTTATTGGCACAGGGCAGTCAGGCTTTGGAGCTCAAATTCATGGCACAGTGTGGACAGCAAACCATTCCATGTCATGTACTTGAAACGTGCTAAGAGGTCAGATCTACAACAGAACTAACACAGCATACACAGCAACTACACAAAGTGATGGAGGTTAATTAGCTTGATGCGGTAATCACTTCATAATATAGAGATACGCTGAAATCTCATGTTATATGTTTCAACTAGTTAGTTTTTGTCAACTCGACACAAGCCTGAGTCACTTGGGAGGAGGAACTCTCAACTGAGGAATTGCCTCCATCATACTGGCCTGTGGGCATATTTGTGGGCATTTTCTTAATTAATGGTTGATGTGGAAGAGCCCGGTCCACTAGGTATGGCCAATCCTGAGCATGTGGTCCTGGACAGTATAAGAAAGCAGGCTGAGCAAGCCATGGGGAGCAAGCCAGTCAGCAACACCCTTCTGTGGCTTCTGCATCAGCTCCTGCCTCCTAGTTCCTGCTTTGAATTCTTAGGCTGCCTTCCCTCCATGATGAGCTGTGACCTGTATCATGTAATAAACTGTCTCCTCCCCAGGCTGCTTTTGTTCATGGGGTTTCAACACAGCAACAACAAGCAAACTAGGAAAGAAAAAAGTTGAAACTGTGTCGTTTGTTAGATTATAACTCAATAAATCTAGAAGAAAAGGTCAAAGGCGTCTATGATCTTTCAGGGAAACATTAAATGTAAAGATTTGAAATAAAGCAAATTGAACTCAATGGTATCTTTACAGACTTTCTTCTTTTATTACTTGGGGCAATTTTCTTTTGTCTTATTGGTCTTTTGTTTGTTTGTTATGATTTCCAATTCTGTGGGGTTTGGAGGATCGTTTATTGTGTTTTTATTTTTATTATTCTGGCTTGTTTATTCACTTTCTGTTCGCCTGGAGTCCAGTGAATGGGGAGGATTGAGGGAGAGTCAAGGAAGACGAAGCCGAGATCAGAATATATTGCATGACAAAAAAAAAAAAAAAAGGTTTTTCAATTTAAAAAAAGAGTAGGAGACTAATGGTTGCCTAGAGCTGAAGTCTGGATGGGAACGGGGGAGAGCATTAGGGACTGTAGGTTTCTTTGGGGAGGGATAATGGAAATGCTGCAAGGTTGATGGTAGTGATGTTTGCACTACCCTATAAATATACTGGGGGAGAAACCATTGAATTTTATACTCTAAAGAAGAGAATTGTATCGTGTGTGAATTATCTCAATAAGGTTGTTATTGTAACAAGGAAAAGGGAAAAAGAAATAAAAGCAAGTCATGGGGATGGTAGGATCTTAACCTCCTTTATGGAAAATCTAAAACACACATCGATGGAAAGTAAGTCACACAGTAACCCCACAACCCATCCTCTGGTTTGAATGGCTTTAAAAAAAATTGCCAATCATGTTTTTAATCAATCTTCCACCACTCCCAGATATTTTGCTTTTGTTTTTGTAGTATTTTACACTACAGCAGAATGTTGCCATTATTAAAAGCATCGGATACGGAGTAATAGCTATGAAAACGGGACAGGGTAGCATGACACTCGCCTGGAAGGGTCCCACAGGAGGCCAGGTCTGTCCCACAGCAGCCCTCCTGTCCCTCCTTCTCCCGTGTGTCAGAGGCTATGCAGCCCTCAGTCACAGCTCAGACTCACCATCATCCTCTCTCTCCAGTCCCCAAGAGGGAAAGGACCCCTGGGGCCCCCATCAGAGTCACCTAAATGGAAATCCCTGGGGGGGGGGGGGGGGGGGAACTCTGGAACTGTAGATATGAAAGGTCAAAAAGCTAACCTCTGCCAAATAAGGCAGCCAAGAAAAAGACGGCTGTTCTATAATAAAACTATAGAGAAAAGCTTCAGTGTATGGTTTATATTAACAACTGTAAACAGGCAACTTTAAAACCAAACCAATCAACCAACCAAAAATAAATAAATAAATAAATAAATAAATAAATAAATAAATAACCACCATGAGTTCAAACTGTACTCCCATCTCGGGATGGAGATGATCAGATCTGCGGAATGAAAACAGACATCAATAAGGTCTAATCTCAGATGAGAAATAGCTTCTCGGGAACCTGACCCCTCAGGTCACTGGCGGCTCCTTTTTCCATGAATAAAAAATGACTCCCTCTTTGCCAGTGGAACATGAGATGGGCTGATGGCTGTTTCTGTAGGAGTTATTAATAACACTTCTTGTCAATTCCGATCTTACTTAAAATGCGAGGCAGATACAGATAATCAAATGAGCTACGTATGTAAATGCATTTTTATAGTATTCACGAGCGTAATGCTGAGTTAACATCGCAAAATCTTTCATATTAACCCTCATTTTCATTGATTAACCTTCCGAAGAGACTGGTGATTTCCTACCCCCCAGAACCCAGATCCTAGGCAGTAATTAAAAGGATACACGCTCATCATAAGAAGTAAAACTCAATCATTTCATGAGTTTTATCTCATTTTTCTAAGTCAAGGAGTCTATGATTGGAAACCCTGATACTTGCTCATGAATGACCTCAACAATAGTCTCAGGAAGATTCTTTTAAGATATATTCATTTTAGTGTGTGTGTACGTGCACACATGTGCATGCACACGCGCACCACATGCATGTATTGACTGACCACAGAGACCAGAAGAAGGCATCAGAATGCCTAGATCTGGAATGACAGGTGGTTGCAAGCAACCCAGTGTGGATTCTAGGAACTGAGCCTGCGCCTACTGCAAGGGCATTGACTCCCCCTAATAGAGAAACAGAATAGTGTCCAATAGGAGGTTATTTTTCCTTGGTGGATGATTAAAACACAGTAACACAATGACTGATTAAAGCAGTAGATCCAAGCTCTTAACTAACCAAACGAAACAGTACAAGGGTCCTTAGGCATCTTCTGCCCTGCCATCAGCCCCCAGCAGGGCACAGTCTCCTCCACCCACCCTCAGCCCCTTTGCCCCACTCACGGGTGACTGGCCGACTCTGCTCCAGCTGCACACTGTCCAGGGATTGGGTGCTGGGCACCGCAGAGACACTGGAACTCCTCACGAAGCCAAAGGCCGCCAGCTTGGCTGCTGGGAGACGTGAGTACCCAGGAGGACGAAGCCCAGATTTTGGTAGACTGGATTTTGCAGCATTTGAATTGGAGGCTTTCTTGAGATCTGTCAAAATGAATCAAAAAGAAAACTTCTCAGTGGATAGCACGATGCAGAATGCTGCAGAGTCTGTAGTCCGCCATGAGTAGACTAAACTTGCAGGCTCCAAATCTGCAAACTAGCAAACCAATCTTTAATAGAAAGGCCCCTTACTGGGGCATATGCTTCAGGGGACTCAAGCAGCCACTACCCGGGAATGTTCACAGTCTCACTTGTAGAGGAACTGAGGACCGACAAGTGCCCACACTCTAAGCCCAGGAAAGGCTAAAGGGATTGGAGATGCAGAACAGAATGTGAGAACAAGATACACCTTAAAATTAACACACCGTGGGCTTTAACCACAGGCGATTAGCCTCACAGAAATGGGTTCCAAGAATCATCCAGACGGCTAACCCTCTTGCTTTGGGGTAAGGTTAGCCAGACTGCAATCCCCAAAGACTGACTGGGCAAACTCCAAGCTCCAAGCCCTTGCTCTACCCTGAGAACACTAGTATCTCCCTGTAAAGGATGGTGCCATGACTCGTGTCCAGCACCCACTGCATAGTCTGGTAGGTGCCTACAGCGGCGTTGTGATTTCTTTATGTTAGCTCAAACTTCAAATTAGTTCCTAGGTGTGTACCCAGCCAG
Source organism: Microtus ochrogaster (assembly GCF_000317375.1). Classification (NCBI taxonomy): domain Eukaryota; kingdom Metazoa; phylum Chordata; class Mammalia; order Rodentia; family Cricetidae; genus Microtus; species Microtus ochrogaster. The sequence continues at coordinate 29,520,828 of NC_022010.1, read as the reverse complement.
GGAGCACAAAGATGATGGTGTCGTGCTGTGAAGCAGGGTCTCTGCACCTGCATGGCCCTTTCAGGAACAGAAACAGAGTGGACGCTGGATAAAAGATGTCTGGCATTATGCTGGCAGAGGGGGACAGAAGGGAACGCCTCTCTTCCGGGCACTTGGTGATTAGTTCTCAACAGAAACAGCCACAGGCACCAGTTCAAAAAGGCCCCAGTGCTGTGGACAAGCATGACTCTCCGAGAAGTATACGCTTAGAGACCTCAGAGCAAGCGTCGTTGGACTATGGCCTGAAGCCTGGCAAGCAGAAGGCGAGGCTACAGAGAAGAAACTTTGAAACACGGCTGTGTAGTGCACGGCATGGTGGGAACCTGGTTCAAATCAGAGAGTTGTCACGTGGCCTTTCCCTCCAGCCACAATGTGTTCACCTGACACTGCCACCGTGGAGTGGAGATTACCTTGGCTTGGTAGCCGTGAAGGAAGAGTCCTGAGGGTCTCATTAGGAATTCTAGCCGTTACACTGGCCCCAACACAGAGCTGCCAGTGATCTCAGGAACAGCTGAGGTCGCCAGGAAGTAGAAGGCTAGCCAGAAGGGACAGCGTCCAATCAGGATGGGCTGGGGTGGGACTTCACAGTGATACAACTCACATAGCGCTCCTCTAAGTGATTCCCCCCTTACCTTCTGTAAGCCCAATAAGCTCATTGGTTCGCCAAGCTGAGCTCTGGGGGGTAATCCTGGCTTTGGTGGCCTATGGGGGTGAAGAGACATTTGTTCTCATCTCTTTGGTACTTTCGTGGGGGCAGTGGTTCTCTCCGTTTTAGAAATGGGGGCGGCCGTGCATGTGAAAAATGCCCGAGAGTGATTCAAAGTGATTTGAACTTACAGAAAAAAAATGCTCCCTGTCCCCGCCCCCAGTCATCACTCACTCAGCAAGGCTGTGGCATTTATGTGGCCTTTACAAAAACAACATCGACAAGCCAAGCAATCTTTGCCAGTGAACTCCTCTTGCCAGCTCCGTGCTGTACAGAATCCCAGGTTCTGGTTTAGTCCCACTTCTCCTCCAGGCATAGAAGGCAGATGAAGAGCAAGAGCCCGGCCATCGTGCAGAAGGCACCGGCATAGTAGGGACAGGCCGAGGGGCTGAAGCATTCCTTCTGTGTGTGCTCGAATGACCTCGCTGACAGCTAGGCCGAGGCGGATTGTTGTGTGTGGCCTACGTGGCTACAATCTTCTTTAAACTGGAATATGCCCTGAGCTGGACACTGTACTTGCTACCTTTTCTCCTCCAGAAGGTCCTCGCAAAGGGGTCACTGTGCAGGAACTCTAGCTGAACGCTGTCACCATCAAAGGGGACCCCCTTGCCACTGGAGAGCTGCTCAATCACCGTGCTGTACTCCACAAGGTCAGTGGCAGTGTAGACACTGGGTGGGGTTGTCACGCCCACCTGGTGATAAGACACAGGGCCACTCAGAGAATGCCCTCCTCCTTGAACACCCAGTGGTAGAGGGCCATGGTGAGCTCACAGGTGTCTGACTGAGAATTCCTCTGGGCGCCGGCTGCGATCTCCTGCACTGTTGAGCTGAAGAAGGCATCAGTGAAGAAATCCAAGGAACCATGGAAGGTGACATGGGTGCTGTTCTTGGCTCAGAGCCCTGCGATCAGGAGAGTGTTCTTCCCACTGCATGGTGGTACTGGGTGATGTGCTAGGCTGGGAAGGATGTAGAGGTTGAAGAGCCTGCTAGGATGTCCTAAACCAAGAAATTGTCACCGTTCCAGCTCCTTGGAAGAAAATGGGGTTGAGAGATAATTTCCCGTCGATGGTTGGGGCCTTCATCAGGTTTTCAGTGTCAATCACAAATGCTGGCCAAGGTCTGAGACATCATAAGTGTGACAATCAATGACAGATGTTTTCTTGTCATCAAATTCAATCCTATACTCACTGCCCAGTTCCTGAAGAGGGACAAGGATATCAGAGCTGGCAGCAAGCCAAACACTGCCACCACCATCAATGGAGGCACCGATGTTGCCTCCAAAGTCATCCACTAGCAGAGAAGATGATGAGACGGTCCTAGGGGAACTCCCAGGGCCTAATGAGGAACAAGCTGGAGACATCTGCAGTCCTGAAAGTGAACGCAAAGCCCCGGTCCTTCAGGCTGAGGAAGAACACTGAGTGTGTGTCCCACACAGTGATGTCCAGCAGCACGAGGGTGCGGGGGGCCACTGGTGCAGATGCAGCTGAGCACAGCCAGCATCAGCCCACAGAGGTGCCAGCGGTGAGGCGGGGATCCATCTTCATCTTCCAGCGAGAGAGGCCAGCACCTGGACACCTCAGTCACATGTCACTAGGAGCAGGTATGATGACAGAGAATCTTCAGGAGAATATGCAGACGCAAGCTCCAAGAAGCAAGTCAAATGTTGGGAATGGCTACACAGGTAAAGGACCAGCATTCGCAACGGGAATCCTGAAGAAACGCCCAGAGGTGTGACCCCCATCAAAGATCTTAACATGAGACCTGAACCCCTGAAACTGCTAGCGAAGGTGTAGGGAGGGGGCTTAATGATACGGGCAGAGTCACAGACCTTCTCCATGGGACTCTGGTTGCTCAGAAAATGTCAACAATCAACAAACGTGATTTCGTGACATTGAAAAGCTTCTGCACCACAAACAATTAATCAAGCAAAGGGATAGCCTACAGGATGGGGAAATGTGCAGCTTTGCTAGCTACACATTGGAAAAGAAGATTAATACCTAGAATACGGAATATACAAAGAACTCAAAATATCGCACACAGACACAACCGAATCCATAAATGCTAATGAAATGAACAGTTCTTCAAAGATGAGATGAGATGAGTGTCTTCATTGATCCCCACCCCTCAGGGTCCAGGAGCTATGGAGAAGAGGAAGAGAAAGATGGTAGGAGGCACAGGGGATGGAGAACACCAAGAACAGCGTCTTCCAGACACAACAGGACTGACACACATATGAACTCCCAGAGACTGAGGCAGCCTGCCCAGGGCCTGCATGGGTCCCAGGGCTGGGAAGGGAAGTGGACATAAGCCCCCATCCCAACCAAGAATCTATCTCCAGTTGACGACTCCTTACAAAGGAACAGTTAGTGTTCTCCAATAGAGCCTCTCCAGGTATATAAACCACACTTAAGGGCAGGCCCCACGCCCAGGAGTAGAGGGCCAAGACAAAAGGAACTCAACAGCACTGTCTGTAGACTTTTCGTCTCATGTTATATTGTCTGGGCTTTTTTTGTCTTACTGATCATTTTGTTTGTATATTATGGTTTCTGATTGTGTGTGTGTGTGTTGTGCTTTTTAAAAAAATTCTGGTTTGTTTGGCTTTTTGTTGTTGTTAACCTGTTTGTTTTCTAAGGAGAAAGAGAAAGAAAGATGTGGATTTGTGTGGGTAGGGAAGTGGAGAGGATCTGGGAGGAGTTGGGGGAGGGGACCTCATGATCAGAATATACTGTATGGAAACTTTATTTTCAGTAAAACAGAGAGAGAGAGAGAGAGAGAGAGAGAGAGAGAGAGAGAGAGAGAGAGAGAGTGTGTCAGTTTTTGGTGAGAAAAAAAATGTGAAGTTTTTTCCTTTTACTAAGTTCAGTGTTTCTGTAACTGTTTGCCGTGGATGCACAGAAGGACGCGATGGTCTCTAAAGGCCCTGAAAAGCATCCACACTCTAGACACCTCCAGTGATTGCCCCACTTCAAAGCACTCAGTCGGCGACTGCCTGAGCCTCTGCAGTGGGAAGTGAAGCTGCGTGTGTCAACAGCTTACTAAACCAATCTATTAAAGGTGAGTTGGAAGTAAAAGTGAGCAATTACAACAGCAAGGGACAAACAGACCTCCCTTTCCTTGGGCTCAGCCACACCGCCACTCCTCGTACTTATCCGAGGCTCCAGGTCCACACATCACAGAGGCACCTGCCCATCCCTGTCCACTGCTGCGTCACTCAACAGCAGCTGTGGGACCATCCCAGGTATCCAGCAGCAGAGGAATGGTTAAGGAAAATGCGCATACGCACACAATGGAATGTCGCCGACCATAAAGGACAATAAAGCTGCATTATTTCCAGAAACATGGATGCAACTGGAGACAATCCTATCAACTGGACCAGCCTGAGAAGACTCAACGCTTCTCATCTTATCCTTGTGGTTTTGCTGTCAACTGGACAGGTTTGGGAGAAGGGAGACTCAATTGCATAAGTATTTTCATCAGGTGTGAATTAAATCACATTAAAGCTGCCATACTGCACCAGAAGTCTAGGAATATACAGGGGGCACAATCAAAATATGTCATACGCATATGCAAAAATGTCATAATGAAACCAATATTATGTATAACTGTTGCATGCTAATAAAAATAAACTTTAAAATATTGAATAAACTAGGTTCATAATTTTATTCCCAGCTCAGCAATGGATTTAAGATAGAGTCATGATTAGTACCCAACGTGTATCAGTATCTTTACAATATGTGGGGGAGGGCAGAGTCTTAATAATATATTAGCCCTGACTAGCCTGGAACTCGACATGTGGGCCAGGCTGGCCTCAACCTTCCCACCTCTGTCTCCCGAGTGCTGGTCTTAAAGGTACATTCTTCCACACCGTGCTAAGATCGTTACTCTATGTTGGGTCTATGTGGAGGCTGGAGAGGTGGCTCAGCACTGGCTGCTCTTGTAGAGGACCCACATGAGGTTCCCAGCACCCGCATGGCAGCTCACAACCATCTGTAACTCTGCCCTCTTCTGGCCTCTGAAGGCGCTGTTTGTACTTGTAGGCAGAACACTGATGCACGCAGAATAAAAATAAGTAAAATGTGTTTACTTTATTTTTGAAATTGTAATATCATTTGTCCCTTTCTTTTGCCCATTCCAAACCCTCCCATTTATTCCTTCTTAGTTTCTTTCAAAGTCACCTCTTCTTTCATTATTGATACCTCATGCATATATGTGTATACATAGTTTAACCTGCTCCATCTGTATAACATTACTTGTATGTATGTTTACAGGGCTGACTACTGGGTATTGGATAACCAAGTGGTCCTCCCTGGGAGGAGCACCTCTCCCACTCTCACCCCTCCTTCCTGCCTGTCGTTCTTTGTGTAGGGCTGAGACTTGCGGGCTTTCCCTCACCCTGTTAGTACAGCTTTTGCTGTTGTACTTGTTCAGCTATGTTTGGGCAGTCACGTGGTGAGACTTGATGGGTGCAGCTCCCGGCATTACCAAGAGGCACAATCTCATAGCCAACTCCCGGATTCTCCGACTCTTACAGTCTTTCCACCCCTCCAGAAATGTTCCCTGAGCCGTAGGTGTAGGAGTGTTCGTAGATGTGTTGCGTGGGATTGGGCTCCACAACTCTACACTTCGATTGGTTGCGGTTTTCTGTAATGAGCTGTGTGTCACAAAGAGAAATTTGCTTGGAGGTAGGAGCCTCTGACGAGGGAGAGCATTTGACGTTTGTCTTTCTGAGTCTGGATTACCTCACTCAGTAGGATCTTTTCTAATTCCATTCAAAATAAGTAAAATCTTTAAAGGGTCTGCGCGGGCTAGATAATTTGATCTGTCATTGTGTGTCCTCTACAAAAACACTTCCACTCGAGAGGTGGAATAGGTGCTTTGGATTCTCCATCAAAGTCCCTTCGGAGTGAACACGAACATCATGGGGACGCTAACTAAAATAAATTCAAAGCTAAAAAACATTTTTTAAACCCTGGGTTAAAGTCTATGGCTCATGCAAGGGAGCCAAACTGAACTCATTTATTTTAATCAAAGCTCAATTTTCTGACAAGTTTTTGCCAGAAAGCAAAAGCAAAAAAAAAAAAAAATCCTTCTTGAACAACAAAAGAGATTCCGCTGTCTGCTGAAAGCTGCAAGACGCACTGCTATTTCAAAGTCGTATTATATTTCCTTTGAAAAATAAATTCTTTGAAGAAATCAAATCTTCCCATTTAAATGAAGTGAATTTTATTTGTTTGGGCTTTTTCCTTTTTGTATAGATTCTCCTTTAAAATAGGACTCTGTGATACTAAACAAAATCTCAGGCAGCTAGAATAATATCACTTATTCGTGATTCAACACTGTACCCATAAAGTCTCATCGATCATTGTCCTACTGTCATGTATCCCAGAGAGTAAAATTCAAATGTTAAGAAAGTAAATTGTCATTAATCCAATTCGGTATGAACTGGAGGAGAGAGAAGGAGGCTGCGGTATAGTTAGTGGGGTGCTTGCTGGCATGCATACTGTCCCGGATTTGAGTCCCCCTCACCCCATAAACCAAAAACAGAAATACACACCTGAAGCCTCCACCCTCAGAGGTGGATCACAGAGGTCATCCTTAGCTGCACAGAGAGACGCTGCCTCAGAATCCTTAGCTGCACAGAGAGACGCTGCCTCAGAATCCTTAGCT
>NC_022010.1:29507949-29514191 GCF_000317375.1 Microtus ochrogaster | reverse complement strand
CTGCCTCAGAATCCTTAGCTGCACAGAGAGACGCTGCCTCAGAATCAAAAGCAGAAACCTGGAAATAGTAGAGTGCTGGCCATTCACGGCTCCAGCACTCCTGTGCCGAGATGGCAGGTGAAACCAGGAGAATGGCCGGCAGTGTTGCTGGACAAAAGCACAGCAGAAAGAAGGGAGAGCCTGCCTCCGCGAGAGGAAGGGGAGGGCCTCTGACGTCCACACACAGGTGCATGCGTGGAGGCATGCACCGTGTGAGCTAATTGACCAAAGGGCACCTTGTCTACACCGGGAACAAAGTCAAGGTCGCATCTAACTTGTCAGAATTGTAACTGAACACACAAGTGGACACATAAACAGATTTTGATTTTGGTTTTGATTTGGTTTTCAGACAGGTTCTCACTGTGTAGCCCTGGCTGTCCTGGAACTCGCTATGTGGTCCAGGTTGGCCTTGAACTTACAGCTCTGCCTGCCTCTGCCTCCCGAGTGCTGGGATTAAAGGTGTGTGTCACACACACACCTATAAGTAGGTGTTTTAATTCTATAACTAATGAAGACACAAGAGAATCACATGATCACTAACAATGACTCAGGGCATTATTTTAAGGATGGTTTTTCCTTATAATTTTACGTTTGGAGTCTTTATATCAGCATATTTATGTGATTTGGGCCAAATTACTCATTTATTTCACTTTTCTTCCCAGTTACTTTTCTGAGCACTTTTTTTTCTTTCTTTCCCAGATCCATAGTTATGCTCATATCAGCGAGGAGCCGTTTGGCCTCTCTGCACCTTACCTGACAACATGCGCACACAGCGGCTGTTTTTACCACCTTTCTCCCTTGCTGAGACAATTCTCTGTATAAAAAACCTTCAGTGTTAAGGTGGCATCTCGTCCCAAGGAAAGCAGGACACAGAAAGACCAAAGCAAGCAGCATGCTGTTCAGTAGACCGGTGACCTGGGCTCAACATGACTGAATTCAAACTCCCAGCCCCTCAATTTCCTCCTGGGAAAGAGGGAGGATATAGCCACTGTGTTGGTTATATTTTCTTTTGCTGTGATAAAACACCATGACCAAAGCAACTTATAGAAGGAAGAGTTTATCTGGGCTTATGGTTCCAGAGGAACAAGAGTCCACGGTGGTGGTGAGGCATGGCAGCAAGCAGGCATGGTGGCTGGAGCAGGAAACGAGAACTCACATGCTCAACCATGAGCCAGAAATAGAGAGAATGAATTGGAAGTGAGTAGGACACAGCTATGAGCTCTCCAAACTCACCCCAGGGCTGCACATCCTATAACAGGGCTGCAGCACCTAAAATAGTGCCGCCCACAAGAGACCAAGTGTTGAGACAGATGAGCCTGTGAGGGGCATTACTCATTCACTCTGCTCCAGCTATCTACCCATTGCTATGCTAGTGGTGCTCATATGTATGGCTAATACATATGAGCACCACTGCACAGAGAGCTATGGGCTTGCTGTTTTCTCTCATTGATGCCACACTTTCTGAAATCGAGAAGCGCATCTCTTTAACAAGAATCAAGGTACGTAACAACCAATTTCCAAAATGACTCTCTAGCAAGCCCGGCCAGGGAATGAGGATCGCCCTGGGGAGGGACACACTACTGTGGCAGTGGTAGTAGCCAACTTCTGAGTGAAAGTCATGAGAGACATTGAAGGTCGACCCTTTCCCTCTCTGATGGCTACCTCAAGGAGAAGCCAGACTTGCTTGCTATGGGAATATTTAAACGCCACTCTTGCGTGGAGACGTGAGAAGTTGCTTGCCAGAAGCCAGCAACCCCGACATCACAGAACTGGATCCTCCATCCTTGGTCAAATGATCAGATTTGCATCAAACTAATCAAACTCGGTTGCATACTCAGACCCATCCCATCAAGATGTTCCCACAGAACCACCAGAAGGGAAATGCTTGCTGTACTTTTTAACTTCTGATATTTGGGATGGCGTGCCATTCAGCATCGTGGAGATTCAGGTACCCGAAGGCAGGAGCCATTATAACAAGGACTCACTCCATAGGCACGGCTCCAGAACCAGGTCCAGATGATGGTATAAGGAACTTTGGGGTAAAAGAAGAAAAGGAGTCTGAGTTTAAGGAGCTTCAAAGAGAAGAAGTTAATTGGCATTTTAAAAAAAAACTGACAACAAGGGCTTAAAGAAAATTATGGGGCGTGAATCCATGCTAATAGCTAGCAAGTGTTACTGAGAGAATATGGACTTTGGAGGGTGTATTAAATGGACTTAGAATTTTCTACAAATCTCCAGGTGGGGCTGAGGGTGCCACGGGTGTCATGCTTATTCTTCTGGTACTGTGTAGGTAGAGAACTAAGACCAGCATTTGGACAGAAAGTAGTTGTTAGGCACGCGAGGTTTAGCATTTGCTGGGCTGGAAAATCCTCATGGAAAACAAGAAGTAAATTAAGGAAATTAAGGAAAGGCTTTTGTTAGTGGTCGTGTCCAGGCCGCTGTCAGAGAACCATGGTCAAATGAGGACTGCATGATGTGCCTGCACAGTCTTCCAATGAGACCTCAGAAAGATAAAGACGACACACAAAAAAATAACTGTCAAGCAGTTAAACTGCTGAGAAATTCAAGGTTTGTGCTTGCCAGAGGCCTTGACAGGCGCTCAGTATACAGATTTTAATATGTATTTATTTATTTAGTGTATGTGTGCTGTAGTGTGTACACACATGTGCACAGAGGTGGATGCGCCCAAGCACATGCGTGTGGAGGGAGGCCAGAGAAGGACTGGGCCTGTCTTCCTCTATTAATCTCCTCCTTCTCTTTGGGGGCCAGGCCACTCACTGAACCTAGAACTTGGCATTTTAACGAGACTAACTGACCAGCGAGCTCCCAGGATCTGTCTGCCCTCCAACACTGGTTACAGGCACATGACACCTTGCCCAGATTTTATGTGGAGTTGAGGATTTGAACTTGGGTCCTCTTACTTTTACTCACTGAACTATATCCCCCAAACCAAGAAAGGTTTACTTTGAAGGGATTTTTCAGGAGTAGCTTTTACCTGACAGAGTAAACCTAACAAAATTCAAAGAAATCCAAGTTTTGTAACAGAAACCTGGCTGGCTCAGACTGGAACAGTAAGAGAGATTCTTAAATGAAAGGAGCTATTGATTAGGCAGAAATCAGACTGAGAACACTCTTAGGAGTTCAGACATTTTCAGAAAAGGGAATAAAGGTGAAGGAGCAGAAGCAAGAGCTCAAAAGTATTGAGGGAAAAGCTACAAAAATCATCCAGGCCCTGTATAACCTCGGCATTGCAGCATCATTTCCGAGCAGTGATTCCTGGGTATTTCCCATCATGCCTCTGCCTTCAGTAGACACTCTACTGGAGTTACTCTATGCTGTAGAACCACTGGCTCTCAGGTGTATGTGTGTGTGGGGGGGGGAGCTACGTTCCCTCTTTAAACAGATTTTCTTCAAGACAAGCTGGAATCGAGGTGATATCCTCAATGACATAGAAGCAGCGTCATTCTTCCGTTTCATTCTTCATCTGTCGTCTTTAATTCAGACGACAGTGTTGTGGACACTGAGCTGACAATGTAAAGAACGAGGCTCTCTTCCTCTCCACCAGCCTGTTTGCACAGTCCCAGAGGGTGCTATGCAGGCTGCTGGGGAAGAAATGGCATCAACCGTCTTGCTAAGCTGTGCATCCTACCACCCATGGGACCAACCTCCCCGGCAAGATGTGTCTACTTGTGCAGCAGTGACCACTGCTCATTGGAACACAGTCAAAAGAATGGCCCATGGTGCACCATGCCTTGGGGACCTGAGACAGAGGCTCCAGAAGAAAGGCAGAGCGCCTTTCCCTCAGGTGTGTTTTGTTCCCTGGATGGATCTTAGATGTGATCTCTTGTTCCCTGTGACAAACATTTACATTCAATTTATGACAGGCTTATTCTTGTTGGATGTCAGATCACAGCTATAGAACCCAATCTGGTTTGTGTCCCCTGAATCTGAAGATGGCCTTCTGCCTTTCTTTCATGCTTTCCCAGATATAATCTATAATTATATATGCCAGGCATTGTGTTTAAATTGGTTTGCCCTAAGAAAAGTCCTGGAAAAGGGCTGCTCTGCTAATATTTAGTATGTGCTTATTTATGTTTATTTGCATGTTTTTTGGATCATGTTTTTCTGAACTCAAACAACCTTCCTTGGATCATTGCTTTCTTTGTTACATTCGTGTATAAATGCACCTGAAACTGAAGTAAGGCTGTCTACAGCATGAACCTGTAGGAAGGTTGTCTACAGCATGAACCTGCGGTTCACCACATTCTTTAAGGTCCTCAAATCCCACATCTTGCAGACAGCTCTGCACAGGTTGGTGAGTCGACACTGTTAGGAAGGTAACCAACTATTCTCTGCTTGGATTTTCAGCACCTTCTGGGACTAACCCAGACAAAGAAGGGCCATGGCAGGAGGGAGAACATTTGCTTTTGATTCTTCCCTGCGCCGATTTGCCCTGTTGTTGCAGCTGTTGCTGACTGTGAACCTCAGAAACAGCATATCCAGGCCATTGTTGGCTGAGGACCAGCGATTCTTCAGGAGCCCTCCAAGTTCAAGTGCTAGATTGAGACTACTGAGGCACACCAACATATCATCCTATTGGGTCTGTTCCTCGAAAAAACCCTAACTAATACAATACCCAAGAGAAAAAAAATATGCATAAAACCCATACAAGATGAGAAGCAAATGATCACATGGTCAACAACAGACAAAACCCAAAAACAAGCCAAATCTCCACTAATTGATGCATTTATAAATAAACTGTGGTCTAGAGAGAAAATGGAAGATCAACCATCAACAAAAAAATCCTTCTGGGCTGAGGCCCGTCACCCCTACAGTCATTTGTTGCAGCCGTGTGTGCCAGCATGGCTGTCTTTGAAGGCACAGCCTTGAAGGAGTAAGTAAGGCCACATTCAAGGGTGGTGCCTTATTCAGTGACTGCGGAGGAGACGTTAGTGGCATCTTTCCCCTTGTGTGTGCACACAGATAAAGGGCACATGAATGCCCGGAGAGAGGACTCTCACCCATAAACCAAGAGAGGTCTCAGCAGACATAAACCCTGCCATAACTAATCTTAGATTTCTGACTTTCAAAACTGGGAGAAAAAATAATTTCTAAGCCACTTGGTCTTCTCAAGATAAGGAGACAAAGGAACGAAACACTGATGTGTTACAAATCAATCAAACTTGGACATTCTGAAGCCAGCAGAAGAAGTCAGATACCAAAGACCACACACACGAGGGGTCTAGATCAGGGACATCTATAGAGACAGAAAGTAGGTTAGTGAACGTTAGTGGCTGGGGCTTCAGGAAAATCTGAAGTGACAGCAAGTCGGTATTTTTTTCAGAATGATGCAATGTCCTTCAGTTACTGTGGTAATGATCGCATATCTACGAAGAGTCAAAAAGCCCATTGGATTTGTCCTTTAGATGAGTGAAGTACGTGGTGTGCATATCATGTCTCAATAAAAGTGTTGACGGAGGAAAACTGAGAAGGCCGGGTAAGAGGCTAAAAGAGACCAAGCTTGAGACAGCAACAAAGGTACAGGGAAGCAGGTAGATGGCCAAGTAGGGTAGCCTGTCTCAGCCCAAAAGATGGTGGCTCGAACATGTGTTGGTGGCATCGGCACACACTGTGGTCACCTGTGCTCAGCATGAAGGGTGGGAGGTGATGCCTGAGCAAAGCAAAAAGGAGAAACACCAGAGGGAAAATAAGGATGAACGTGTCCTGGTCCTGCCAAGCCCTCGGGCACAAGTGCTCAGACAGTGATGACAAAATAGGCTGAGTGGATCCAAAGCTAGGAGCAGGAGAGAGAAGATTCCTAGCCCAGTCTGGGCATGCCAGGCATTGGGGTGCCAGTGGGGGAGGAGGAGGAAGGGGAGGAGGGGGAGGGCTCAGGTAAGCAGCAGCTAGTCAGGTTGGGAGAGAAGAGGGAAGAGAGAGCAGATGGCATCACGGAGCCCTGCTGGTCAAGGCCTCCATGGTATTAGGATCGCTGCTCCTTGGAAAACAGCATAAACTGTTATGAAAGAGGGAGAGCTGCTCCTGACAGAGGGTTGCAGAGGAAAGGGGTAGAGGGAAGGGAAATGAGGAGAGTAAGGCAGAGAGTAAGGACAGGTGGAGAGCTGGCCTGAGGTCACGGAGTAGGGACAGGTGGAGAGCTGGCCTGAGGTCACAGAGTAGGGACAGGTGGAGAGCTGGCCTGA
>NC_022010.1:29503720-29507124 GCF_000317375.1 Microtus ochrogaster | reverse complement strand
GAGTAGGGACAGGTGGAGAGCTGGCCTGAGGTCACGGAGTAGGGACAGGTGGAGAGCTGGCCCGAGGTCACGGAGTAGGGACAGGTGGAGAGCTAGCCTGAGGTGGCAGGGTCAGCAGGCTGCAGGTCTTAGTGCTTTAACTAGCCTTGGGTATATATGATGAGGAAAAAGTAAATCTTCATTATGAATTCAAAAGGCCTGCACACCTAGACGATCTCCCTATGTCTGTACACACACATGTCCCACCACAATCACACACACTGCAAATACAACAGTTCACAGAAACTTCAAGAAACTGGTCAGAATAGCCTTGTGCTAAGCCTCTCCTCCTACAAGAAAGCACCCCATGTAGTCACTCTGTGACCCACAGAGTAACCCCAGAGAAGCAGGTGACACGGAAGATGGGAGGAACACAGTGCCTGAACAGGGAAGGGAGTGAACAGAGCCAACATGCACACACGTATGCATGAACACACGTGCACACACATACACACATATGTACACATAAACATGCATACATATATACATGTGCACGTGTACACTTTTGTTAACGGCCAGAGAATAGTATGCAAAAGAAATAGAAGCTAAAAAACACTTCTAGTTGTTTTTCCAGAGGACCTGGGTTCGATTCCCAGCATCCACATGGCAGCTCCACAGATAGACATGCAAGCAAAATCTTCACACACATAAAATTAAAATAAATACATCTTTTTTTGGAGACAGGATCTCACCATGTAGTCTTAACTCCCTTGGAACTTGCTATGTAGACCAGGCTGGCCTCGAACTCACAGAGATCCACCTGCCTCTACTTCCCAAGTGCTGGGATTAAAAGTATGTGCTGCCACACCCAGCTAAATAAATAAATCTTTAAGGGAAAAGAAAAAAAAAGTGGTGCTATTCAACATCTAAGCCAGAAACGAAAACAAAAAAGAGTTACTTACTGAACTGTATTTTGTTTTGTTAGCGTTGGGAGCTATGAACCATATAAGGATTTAAGAAAAAAGAATACTGGGCTGGAGAGATGGCTCAGAGGTAAAGAGCACTGCCTGTTCTTCCAAAGGTTCTGAGTTCAATTCCCAGCAACCACATGGTGGCTCACAACCATCTGTAATGAGGTCTGGAGCCCTCTTCTGGCCTTCAGGCATAACACAGAAAGAATATTGTATGCATAATAAATAAATAAATAATAAATAAATAAATATAAAAAAAGAAAAAAGAATACTACAAAACTAGAAATAATCTACAAGACCAAATAATCCTATTTTTGTATTGTCTTTTCAGTTGAGATTGTAATCATAAGTTTACCATCTTCTGATGACTTAAAGGAAAAGATACGCCTTCTGGAGTAAGGAATGAAGAGATAGCTCAGCAGTGAAGAGCACTGACTGCTCTTCCAGAGGACCCAGGTTCAAATCCTAGCACCCACATGGCAGATTGCAATTGTCTGTAATGCCAGCCCCAAGGTATCTGACATATCCTTCTAGCCTTTATGATTGCAAGACATGTAGGTGGCACATAGGTGACACAGAGGCAAAATACACATAAAACAAATTTTTAAAAACGCTTTATGGAGTCCTTGAGTAAGCACAATTCAATACCCGCGTCTGCATTTCTATTAGGTCCAAATGTCAGCCAAAGTGATCGGGTTTAATGCAGTGGGATCCAAATATCAAATGGCGTATTTGCCACTGTACCGGAGTAAAGCAATGACCAGAAGGTGTGTCAGAGATGGGAGCTGCAAGTTGGGAAGATGAAATGAGCATCAAAGGGCACGTCCAACAGCAGGAAACAGCCGCAGGCACAATGATACCAACACTGCACATTGCAGGCTGTGCAGTGCACAGACAGCAGCTGTCCGGAAAGACAGGTGACCTTGTGCTAGCCAAGGCTCACTCAGTCCTAGCTCTGTCCGGGGCGAGTCATTGCTTTATAAACACAGCTGAAGAACCGTGCTCAGATCTCGTTCGCATCAGTGATTTTCAGGACGGGCTGCAGCAGCTCAGAAGCAAATCCAAACACACAGAACTTTTATGAGCAGATTCTGTCGACTCATCTGCTCCCGATCAGCGGCTTCGGCAGTTTGGGTCGGAAGAGGAATGAACGCAGCTGCTGCATTTGCTACAGAAAGCACCCAAGCATCATGCCATGAGAACAATGAGAGGCTTTTTCCCATGGATTAGACTTAAAAGCACAATTTTCATCAAAGCCTTTACAATCACAGACACATTCCACAATACTAACCAGATCCCTAAGGCTGTGCCCAGTACTTACTTCATTTAAGCAGAATGGAGACCACAGCCAGATTAAGTGGGTAGGACATTTTTTTTTTTAATTCTCTCCAATGGAAGATGTTTTCAAATAAAAGCAGCTATATTTCAAGTGGCAGCATTGAAACTCCCAGCCAATGATCACCCAGGTTTTCCAATCAGCAATTCCTAGACTTAAACCTCAGGCAAGAGCGAGAAAAGAGATAGATACTTACAAAGCCAGGTCCTCCAACTGCTCTGGAACACAGAACGTGGGAGGAGGTCCCAGACTGCAGGAGGAGGAAGAGGAGTCGTGAGGAGGCAGCTGACTGCTGCAGAGGCAGCGGCCACTGACCTTCAGCCTGGCCAGCCAGGTGAGCAGATACATCCCCAAGGGCAGGCGAGCACAGAGGAGGGAGACGCTCCTGCAGGCACAGGATGCCCAGTTCCCAGGGACTGACCACCACCTCCACCCTGGCCAAGCCCCAGCTTGAGGGGAAACAGATGCCCGGGAATTAGCACAAATGAATCCGAATTCATCCAGTATAGCCAGCAGTGAGCAATCAAGGAGAAGTGGAAAAAAATTCCCAAACCAAAACCACGAAGAGGAAAGAGCGACTGCCCTGGAGACATTGAGGAAAATACTAACAACCTTTAAAGTCACATCATTAATATGAGAAGATGCTGCCATGATAGCATAAGGGATAATGTGCAAGGAAGGAAGCTGGGAGTAACTGAGAGTGCACTCTTCGACACTAAAAATGGGAAAACAGAAATTCAGCAGAAGGTAGAAAATGAAGCAAGTCTAAAATGTCTAAGGAAGATTTGGCAGGAAAAATCATGCAAATAAAAGGCAATGGTCCACACTAAATTAAAAAAATAACTGGAAGTGAAAGAGGGATGGAGAGAAGGGGAAGGGGAGAGAGGTTTGGAGTGAAGAAGAGAAGTGGGGAGAGAAACAGAGAGACAGAGAGTGAGGTTAGTAGCAAGAACACAGCATGGCTATCAGCTGTAAGTAGATCCAAGTCTTTATTCTAACTAGTGCTTCTTCTTCTCCCTCTTTTCTGACATAATGACCAATTTGTGTGCCCATTTATACACACACACACACACACAGAGAGAGAGAGAGAGAGAGAGAGAGAGAGAGAGAGAGAGAGA
>NC_022010.1:29502121-29503620 GCF_000317375.1 Microtus ochrogaster | reverse complement strand
AGAGAGAGAGAGAGAGAGAGAGAGAGAGAGAGAGAGAGAGATACACACACACACACCTGAAAAGAGAATTACAAAACGCACTAAGAAAAAGAAACCAGGTCACCTACAAATTTTCTTTTATCAGATTGGCATAAAAATATCTCTTGATGAACAACAGAAGTTGTGAGTTCTTGAAAGAAATCTATTTCCAGGCTAGAAAATGACTTTTAATGCAGTGCGTGAAGCTTAAAAACATCCTCAGAAATGAAAAACTCTGCCCTGTGGCCATCTCTGATCCCTCTTTCTCTGGAAATTAACTCCTGGGATGCACTTAGATAAAACAAACATGTAAACCAAAGCATGCAGGACACGGGGTCCTGGGAGGAGCGAGCTAAGAAGCCTTGAAGACAGAGACCGCAGAATCGAAAGTCCCAGAATGAGGCCCTGAGGGGAGCAGCAGAAGGTCCTGAGAATGAGAGAGCCCAGGACACAGCTGGCATCCAGGCAATGCTCACACCCGATTCCCTCGCTCACTGACTCAGCCTGAGATTCTGCCTGCCCAGCCCCCTCCATGCTTGCCACCTTCTGAACCTGTGCTTGGAGGTCATGGTTTAGGACCAGGAAGGAATAGTAGAGGACAACCACAGTCCCATGTTGGTCAGTTTTCCAACGCTGTAGCAGATCGTCTGGGAAAACCAACTGTTCTGGCGTGCTTTCTGTGGCCGTGCTGAAACACTCCCAACAAAAGCAACTTAAGGGAGGAAAGGATTTATTTCAGTTTGCAGATTACAGTCCATCACTGAGGGAACTCGAGGCAGGAACGACTTCCTTTTCCATATAGCATTACCTTTAATCAGGGAGCTCACTTCACAACCAAAGAGGTACAGCAGGAACCATAGAGGATGCTGCTGGCTGGCTGGTGCTTAGCTACCTTTCTCATACAGCACAGACCCACCTGCCTAAGGATGGAACCATCCACAATAGGCTAACCCCCTCTAACAACTAACAATCAAGACAACCCCTCACAGATAAGCCCACAGACCAAACAGATAAGTATTCAGTTGAAATTTAGGCTGTGTCAAATTAACAGAAAGAAAACAGGCTTCTTGCTAGTCTATAATTGGACAGACCATTGTCTACCTGATGGGGATGCAAAATGATATCCATAGGGAACAAAATATGTACCTCCTGTCATGATGGCAAAAGGAAAAGACCAAGATGCATGAACCCCTTCAAGGATACACACCAGCAGCCTAAGGCCCTGGGCCCTACCTATCGAAAGTTCTACTGTCTCTCTGCATTGTGGCCATGGACACATGGACTTCAGGGGTCATGTTAAACTCCAAACTGCGGCACATCTCCTCTGAGAATATGAAAACCTGGCTTGGGGTGAGTTTCTGGCCCTGTGGCGCCAGCCTGGGACGGGGAGCTCAGAGGTTCCTTGGCCCCCCAGCCTTCTTGGGCAGAACCCTCCCCACTTCGGCCCCACAGCCCTCTTTAGGCACATAACATCAACCAGC
>NC_022010.1:29448437-29496730 GCF_000317375.1 Microtus ochrogaster | reverse complement strand
AGTAAGAAGGTGAACCAAAGGAAAAACTCATAGTTATCCTCTTGGCTATGGGAAATAGACAAAATTGCCTGGGAAAAAATTGGGATCTTGGGGGTTGAGTGGGAGGGGGGTAAGGGGAGATGGGGGAGGAGGTGGAAACTTGTTTTTTTTTTCCTTTTCTCAATAAAAAAAAATGAAAACCTGAAGAAAAGACACTGTTCTGGGGATCATCTATAATAAGAAACAAACACCCTGAGATCCCACAGTAACTCGAGGCCAAGAATAGGCAGACGCAGGTGTCCAGACCATTCTTCCTCTTTTCATAAGGGAGTAACAAGTAGAGATGAATTAACTGATCACACAGGGGAGCTGCAGTTGGCATCACTCATCCTTGGGTTTTCTTCCTTCTTCCCCCCTTCCAGTCTATTCTGAAGTGAACTTGACCCACGGGGTTAGAAGGCTAATGATACGTACAGTGTTAACCGGATATTTGGGTACTGGGGTAGAAATTACTCATGCATGTGTTTCCAGAAGAAATTAGCAACTGAATTGGCAGGATGAGGAGAACAGAGGCTTTTCCAGTGTGAGTGGGCATCAGTCTGTTGAGATCTGAGTAGGATCAAGAGATGGGCAGAGACTGAATTCCTTCTGCCCGAGTGCTGGAGCCAGGGCATGGATCTTCCCTGCCTTTGTTGTACCGTCAGCTTTCCTGGGTCTACACCTTGCAGACAGCTGTCATGGTGATGGTGCTCAGGTTCCATAGTCTCATGGGTCACAAACTCATAACAAAAATACTTATTATGCCTGGGACAGCCCTGTTCGCTCATTGGACAATGTACACATAGCCATAGCCGATGTCTACATCACTGATGTTGAAAATGGTTTGAGAGTGAGATGTATTACAAGCCGAACACCAGAACAGACCAAAATGCTTCATTTTGCACCTTCCAGATTAAGTCTCAGGACTATCTGCTATCATTAAGATAACAAAGAAGGGGGCTGCAGAGATGGTTCTGGGGTTAAGAACACTGGGTGATTCCCAGCACCCATATGGAGGCTCACAATCATCTGTAACTCTAGCTTTAGGGCTCCAATGCATCCCTTTGGCCTCCAGCATACACATGGTGCAGATACACTCATGGGGGCTCATACACATACACATAAAAATGAATAAATAAATAAATATTTTAAAGCTACCCAAAGGAAAGCTGAAGGCAGAACTTAGTAGAGTCCTTGCCCAGTATCTGTAAGGCCTTGGGTTCAATCTCCTGCAATGGAGAAATTTTAAGAAATGCCAAAGGAATTGCAATTTGGCCATGTTTCCTTGCCATCTGATTCAATCATAACTCAGACGCCAAGGTGGAGCAGGATTTAGGCGGCGGTAATATATTGCTCTCTTAACCCAGGACCTAACACACCTTACCTGTTCCTCTTTCTCTTTAATCTATTCCCCTCTTATCTGCATTTGAAGAGCGATTGCCTTTGCCTCACACCCCAAGATGCATCCTTCTGCACACGGCCACAATCCCATCATTCATTATTCTCTAGGGGACACTTATGGCCAACTTCTCCCCCGGGCCTCCCTCTCCTTCCTAGTCCAGATCATCTCCGGCCATACTCTGAAATGCAGCCTGGCCCCACTCCCAGTTCCAGCAAGCACCCTGACTCTTTTCTGCATTTGCTAGCACCTAGAAACCTATCTGTTCTGACTGCTTCTACTTCCACACTTTCCATTCATGCAGCACCCACGAATATGTGAGTTCCACCCCCGTGTTTGACTAAAAGTGTTCACTGAAAACTAGGTCACCAACTGCTGCCTAATTTCCCATTCCCACAGCCTCCTGGCGTTTCCGCTTGCCCTGCCTCCTGCGAAACCATATCAGTCACTTCCTGCTTCAGAAACTCCACCTTAGACCCACACACTGCATTCTCATGGAGTCTCTTGGACCCCCTCCCCTAGGGTTCTATCTCTAGCTAGCGTTCTGCTTCTGTTGCTTCCTAAATTGGTCAATCTCCTTTTTGCCTATTTAATTTTACCTTGTCTCCACTTCGCAGAAACTGTTTATCCATTCTCACGGCTTCTGGACACATCCATAGAGCAATCACCCAACACTGATATCCTTGCTCAGTGTTTCTCTGTAGCCAAATACTCCTTTTAGATATGCCTGTCTAATGCCTACAGGAACCTCGAAATCTCACGTGTCATTAAATTGTCCACTATTACCTCCAATGCCACCACAGATTCCCCCAGGGTTCCTCTAGAGGTACAGCTGCCTCCACAGCGGATCCTGATCACCCTCTCGTTCCACCTTTCCACTTCCCCAGCTTGACAAACTCCTGGGTATCCTTCAAGCTGCTGCACGACTCCCCTTCTCCGCAGCATCTCTCCTGAGCCCCGCTCTGCTCACACGAATACGCCTCCATGTGTATTCTCGATGACCACTAGCAAATACTTATTGCGTCTATGAACATTATTGGTTGAACTCCTTGTGCCCCACAGAGTCCTGAATCTGTGTATCCTGAACATGGACTGGCGCCTGGCCCACATCAGGCCTCAGAAAAACAGGAATAGGCTGGCCAAGTCCAAAGCAGCCATGGGTCTTCTCAGATTCTGCCTGGTTCCGTTTGCTTGATTTTCACCATCACGGCAGAGCTGAGTGAATTGTGTGGAACCATGAAAAGCCTAACGTGTTTACTGCCTAGCCTTCAGTTGGCTCACCCCGCTTCAAAACACTCAGGCTCTTGCCATTTCTTGATGGTGATGGGAACGCACCAGGTACCACCACAGTGCAGCCATAATTAATTTATTCATTAATCCAAAAGACACTGAGTTTCCCTTTGCTTTTTGAAAAAAAAAACATTTCTAACACATTCTTTGAAAGTTCTGTCTCTGTATACAATGTAATTGTGATATATATATATATGATATATATATATACATACACACACACATATACCCACTTCCTACCACCTACCTCCTGCTCTGCCAAGACCTACCAACCTGCTTGTCCTTCTAGAAATTATTATGAATAACGCACTGAGTCCAGTGGGTGCTGCCCAGATAAGTATGGGTGTGGGGCCACCCACTGGGGCATGGGCAACCTACCAGCATCACAGACCCAAAGCAAAGGCCACCTCCCCACTCAACAGCCATCAGCGGCTAACAGACACATAGCGAGGAGTGAGACAGGGCAGTCCCTCCCCTGGACATGCTGGACTTCTGAGTGGCTTCATCACGTTCAGGTCTTGTGCAGAAACGACAGTTGTAAGTGTGTGTGCTTGTACGGTCATGGTGAGTACAGAAAACAGCATCTTACCGCTCTCCCCTACCATCTGCTCTTATGCCCCTTTGCCCTCCCCCACTTTCTCCAATGACTGCTGAGCCTGGGGAAGGAGGAGAAAGAGACAGGTGCAGATGGCCCACCCTCGGCTGGTCCCTCACGGCTGCATCATTTTTAAATCCTTCTGTTCTCATAGGCTGCACGATGTGGAGGGCTGAATGCTAATAATTATACAAAAGCAAAGCAAGATACTGGCGAACCTTCCCCAAGACACTGAACGAAACACAGGGGATGGCGGGTTGAAGTTACCTGGCTGAGGAGGGGCTGCTGTCCCATGGCAGGGTCAAAGCTGTATGTCTCTCAGATGCAGAGACATGGATGATGAAATGGAGTCAGCTTTGGAGGGTGTTGGGGGAACGGCATTCTGAAGGCCATAGTAAACACAAGACTGTCAAGTCAGAAAGAGAGGCTACAGCATGCCTGGAGTGACGGAGGCCACAGTGGTCAGTATGTATGGAGACAAGAACAAGGGGAACCAAAAGACTTGCAGGAGAAGGCCAGGGAGAAGCTGGCCCCAGGGCCTGGGAGGCCCGATGAGAAGTTTTGATTAACCAGTGGCCCTGAGTGTCAGGAGCTAATACTGAGCTCAGTCAGCAGCTGGAAGCTTTTGATTCTGCCATTCTTCCCATTTTAGAGGCAACGAGATAGAGGCTCAGAGAATTGCAGACCTGGTACCTAATGAAAGGGACCTGAGAAAGATCAGCATGAGCCCTGAGAACACATCCCTCCCCCTCCACCAGCCTGACTTCTACAGCGTGGACCCTCATCTCAAAGCTATGATGCTCACAAAAACAAGGTGTCTACGTTGGGTGTATAGAGAGACGGTTCCGCAGCTAAGAGCACTGGCTGCTCTTGCAAAGGACCAGGGTTCAGTTCCCAGCAGCCACATGACATCTGTAACTCCAGTTTCAGGGGATCTCTGCCCTCTTCTGGCCTCTGAGAGCACTGCATGCATGCAATACACAGCCATACATCCAGGCAGAAACACTCCTGTGCATAAAATACAAACAAAAATAATTTGATGCCTGGCGGTGGTGGCGTACACCTTTAATCCCAGCACTCGGGGGGCAGAGGCAGGTGGATCTCTGGGAGTTCGAGGCCAGCCTGGTCTACAAGAGCTAGTTCCAGGACAGGAACCAAAAAAAAAAAAAAAGCTGAGAGAAACCCTGTCTTGAAAATTCCAAATAATAATAATAATAATAATAATTTGAAAATGAAGTGTGGCGTTACAAAAACATGGGAAATATGAAAAAGTATAAAACATTAGCATCTCATGCTCTTCTATGAGGATTCTTATGCAGGGCTCTCCCATGAGAAAAGATTCCTCATACAACCCCTACCTTGACCTACATTCAAAACAGACAATGCCAATTTCGTATTTGAAACCTAAAGATTCCTAATTCCTCACCAACAAGCAAAACAAAACAAGAACCCTTTAAGGTTAGTCTAGCCCTGAAATCTCTTCAATACTTGGCCCCAGTTTACCCACTGGTTTTGTTTCCAGTGACATCCACCCTCACACACACCTCTTCCATGCACAGAAATGGCCTGCTTCCTAAGGAACTCAGAACCCCATGTCTTTGTCATGTGTTTCCTCTGGGGCCTCTTCATTACACAGCATCCACTCTATGAAGTCATTTGGGCCCTGTTCCTCCCCCAGGTGTCCCATCAGGGTGTCCCCACTCAGTCCCTTCCTTTGCTAATACTGTCCCACAACATACGTGCTGCTCGGCACAGGCCCAGTGCCAGCAGCTTTGTGACAGCTTCCATGGGTGTCCAAGCTTCCTAGTATCCAGCCAGGCTCCGATCTGCAGAGCAACTAAATGTATTAAGACTCGCTGTCTTATGCCTACACTATTATTTGCTTCGGTGCAGTCTTGGAATGGAAAAACAACATTTTCATTCTAGAATTCTTTTTTATTTTCCAAGACAGGATTTCTTTGTGTAGCCCTGGTTGTCCTAAAACTCAGTTTGTAGACCAGGCTAGCCTCAAACTCAGAAATCTGCCTGCCTCTGCCTCCCAAGTGCTGGGGTAAAGGCATGAGCCATAACACTTTACTTCATTTTAGAATTCTTATCCATAGATGCTGATCACAGGTTTGTATTTTGCTAAATTTTCAACTGCATCATCAGCTGAACAGGGCTGGTTTCAAATATTCCAATTCCATTTATTTGCTTTTCAAAATATGTTAATAATTTCTTCACTTTCTAAACTTGGTGAGATTAACCCTAACTTTTTTTTTAAAAGTCCCTGCAAGAATGTCTGCAGAGCATGTCAAAATCCAAAATAAATTTTATTTTAATAATCAGAATCTATACCACTGATGCCTACATCTTGAAAAAAAGTGTTCCAAGTTAGCTGATTGAATTTCTCTAGCTATTTATAGAATGAAGTTTTATCATCTATCCTTCAAAAAAATCTTTCAACGCCTCAACTGCTCCTATCAGAAAATATTACATTTCTTTCTTGCATTGCCTCATATAAAAGCACTATGCTTTCAGGGAGAAAAATGAATGTGTTTCAAATACATTACCATGCAAGAAAATTACATTTCTCCACCCGGCACACTTGGTAGGTTAACAGGTTCTGCATGTTGGGGCCATTAAAGATTTGTTTTTGAAGAAAGAACATAAAATATACAGAGCTTTGAAAGACAGTGTAGAAAAGCAGGGTCTTCTCCTAACTCTGGAAGTGGAGGCTGTAATAGTAAACATCTCTGTGGACAATCATGGCCTCCACCAAACAGATTTCATGCCTGTATAAAATGATCTGCAGCCCCTTTGTGCTCTGAGTGCTCAAATGTCTTGAGTTTCACACTCGGGCCAGAGGACGGCAACAGCTTGGTTTTTGAGACAACTTTGGAGTCAGAAAGAGCTGGCCTCAAAAAAAAAAAAAAAAGTCAGAAAAGATTTAAGAATCAGGAAGCCCTTGGGTCTGCTGATTCTTCGTGTGGTCACACCACGATCTGTAAGTCTTAGGAAATAGCAGCGACTATGAGACAGGAACCCTTGAAGGAGCTGCACTGTGGGGTGGCACGGTGGCACAGGGTAGCTCGGGGTGGCACGGGGTGGCACAGGGTGGCTCGGGTGGCACAGGGTGGTGTGGGATGGCATGGGGTGGCGCGGGGTAGCACAGGGTGGCGCGGAGTGGTGAAGGATGGCGCGGGGTGGCATGGGGTGGCGCGGGGTGGCGCAGGATGGCGCGGGGTGGCTCAGGATGGCACAGGGTGGCACAGGATGGTGCCATCTGTCTGTCCACTTCTTTCAGACTATTGCACTATACCCAGGTGCCTACAAACCCAGCAGAGGAAAGGAGGCACTTGGGCCTCCCCTGACTAACTCAGAGCTTACAGGGCTACAAGATCCTTAAGAGACTCCCTACCTGGACTGAGAAAAAAAACACGGTTAACGTATTAGGATTCGTGTATCAAACCAATTCTTGGATTTTTTTTAGAACACAAAAGCTCACTTGACATTGGAAATGTGTAAATCCTGGGTCACAGAGGGAGGCATCCACACTGTCACCAGCACTCTTTCGCCAACGGGATGCTCTTCAGAGCTTTGGGCGAGAACTTGTAAAACAGGCATGAAAATGCCCAGTAGGTAGGACAGAGAATCCAAATCTACAAAGGATGAATGGTGGTTAAACACAAAACCTCAGCCCTGGACAGACACGCGCCAAAGACAGGGTGGTTAAACACAAAACCTCAACCATGTGCAGACACGGGCCAAAGACAGGGTGGTTAAACACAAAACCACATGTAGTGACACACACCAAAGACAGTCTTCATTCAGGGCAAATAAGCACCAAGTAAACAATCTAGGACTAAAAGCATAGACACAGAAGCAGAACTTTATATTCATCAGCATCATGAACGCCACCAGAGCCAAAAGCTTTCGTGGTTATGTAAAGGACATCCTACCCTAGAAGCGTCAACAGCATAGAGTCTGCCGTGAAGAGTTAGGAAATGAGGGCAATCAACACGTGTGCAAACACACGCAACTGGCGTTCTCAGCAACGGCGAAAGAGCCCTGGCAGGGTTGTGGTCTTGAGAGGAAAGAATGTGAGCACAGTACACCCCGCCGTGACTCTGGCTGTCCGCCTGGAGGCAGTTTCCAGCCAGCATCACGGGAAGGAGGAATGTGAACAGAGTAGGAGTGGAAGGCAGTGTTTGGGATGCTCAAGACACCTAGGGTGTGTGAGGCAGACAGCAGAGCGTCTTCACGTCTTGAGACAGACTATTCAAGAACTTCCATTGCAGTCTTGGAATGAGACCAGCATTTCTCAACCTGTGGGTCATGATCTCTATGGGTTCAATGGCTTTCACAGGGATTGCATATCAGACATTTCCATTACGATTCGTAACAGTAGCAAAATTAAAGTTATGAAGTAGCAGCAAAAAAAAATAGCTTCACAGTTGGGGATCAGCACAACATATTAAAGGGTCACAGCAATAGGAAGGTTGAGAACCACTGCTCTCGTTGACTATCAATCTCGGAATAAAAAGGAAAAAAAAAACCACCCAAGGATGAGGGAACACAATTTTGAGATGAGTTGCTAGGCAGCCAAGGATAAAACTTCTCACAACCCACAACAGCTTGAATTTGTTCCATATCCCCACAGCCCAAATGGAGAGACCTTGTGAATACTCGGCACAGACTCCAGAAATGAGCCCTACAATGTGAACTACTGGGTGGTCTGCTTTCCACAACTCAGTCAAGGACTTCTTGCCTCAAATAGAGCTGGACCATGCCATGCTGGCTCCAAGCCCTTCAAGGGCTGACTCACAATGAGTCCAATCCCCACAATGCCATGGCTTTATAAGACCCCAACTCCTCTATCCTGATGGCATTCCCCGGCCACTCTCCTCTCTGATGCCTCTTTCTTCTTCCTCGGGGGCGGAGCCTTTCACTGGCTCCTCCCTCTGCCAGGAAGGCAATATTGCAGGCGTCCATGAGGGTCTCCCCCTCCTCTTCCCTTGAGAGTGGCTTAAAGGACACTTTCTCAGGAAGGCCTTTCTGATCACTCTGTTCAAAATGACCATCCCCTTCCTCTTGCCCAAACCCTCCTTTTCCTCCTTCACCAATGTTCCATTGTCTTCAGCATTACGTATTTACCACAACCGACCACGTAACTGACTGACTTCAGTCAGCCTCAAATTTTAAACTTTCAGCTCCCAGACGGCAGGATGTTTTTGTGTGTTGACTGCTTTGTCTCCACACCAAGGCCAGTGCTGACAGCCCCCCAGGAACCGTTGCCTACTGACTGAATCATGGTGGACTTGTACCAGCTCCAAGCACAGGCAATTCCATTAAGAATGACATACAGCTGTCATGAGAACTACGAAGACAGAGCTTATTAAAAAAAAAAAAAAAAAAAACTAAGGCCATCAATAACTCTCTGAGTGTGTGACAATTCTCAACGTGATAAAGAGGAAAGAGATGAAGAAGTTTCCCTCCAACTATAATCGCCGTGCTCACGGAGCATGGTGATTCGCATCTGTGATCCCAGCACTCAGGAGACAGACACAGGAGTGCACTGAGTCCATCCTGCCATGCAGAGTGAGTCCTAGGCCAGTCTGAGTGACAGATGAAACTTGGATCAACAATGAGATGGTGACATTCCAACAGAGCCAAGGACATGGGACTTTCGTGGAACTCTACAGCAAAAAATAACTGCTATCAATTTTCTAGAAAATTAGTTGGCCTTAAAAAAAACGTTCCAACAGTGGCTGGAGAGATGGTGCAGAGGTTAAGAGAACTTGTTGGTCTTTTGGAGGACAAGGGTTCTAGTCTTAGCATCCACCTGACAACTCACAATGTTCTGTTAACTTCAATGACAGGGGAATCTGATGCTCTCTTCTGGCCTCAGTGGGTACTTCATGCCTGTGGTACATATGTATACATTCAGGCAAACAGTCATATACAGAAAATAAAAAAAGGTAAATATATGTTTTTAAGTTTAAGTATACTTTTACACAATAATTAATTTCAAATAATTTATCCTAAGGATAATATGCAGACTTCTGTATACAAAATGTAAATATTAATATTATCTCAAGGACTATAAAATAAACAGAACCCAATTGTGGTAGTCATCACTCTTACACAGTTGGGGACCCTGAGTCCTGGGCAGGGTGCTGCCCTCAGTGGACTGGGTCTTCCCAGATCAACTGATGTAATGAAGACAATCTCACATAGACATGTACACAAGCCAACCTGATCTAGACAATCCCTCATTGAGACTCTCTTCTAGCAAACAAAACTAACATCCAGATCAAGTCTTCTGAGTCTACAGGAGAAACTGGAAGAAGTCAGGAGGTGATAGTAGGACCACTGATGTGAAGATGGCATGGAAGATGACAGCTCCAACAGGTGAGTTCTCAGGAACATCAATGTCTACCCACAGACGGAGGGGGGAGGAAAGGCTTCTTTAAGAATTAGAGGCATTCAGAAGAAGCCGCAACATTTCTTAGTTAATATTAAACGTGCAACAGGAAAAGAGAGCCGTAACAAGAGGCTTAATTTGTAGCGAGCTGCATGGAATCACAACTGATGGAGATGTATAATCAACTCCTATGGCTAAAGTCTGACCTATGCTATGATCACGCAATGATTATCAGCTGCTTGCATATGTCTGGGCCTATGGGCAGTGCCCACCTGGCAATCCGGGATTGGCAGCCCATGCCTACTTAAGGGCTGGGAGAGGTTTGCCGGGGAGAGGGGAAAAAAGAAGAGAGGTCAGAGAGAGAGGAAAAGTAAGAAAGTGAATAAAGTCCTGGAATAAACTGCAGTGAGAAGAGCTCCGGTGGTCGCGTCATCCTTGCTGGACGAGGTAGAGCCGTGACATTAATTACCTGAAGGATCGGAACCGTAGAAACCAGCAGCTGTTGTTATTGGTCCTGGTGGATGAATGGCACTCGTGGAAGACCTCTGGCTTGCGATCAGGATCCTGCTTTTGGTAGATGGGAGGCGGGACATTGCACCCAGTCCCAACTGGGGCTTAAGGAGCATGGCCGAGCGGTAGAAAGTGGGAGGGACTTCATAATGGGTGTAGGGAGGAGAGCAAAAGTCTTCTTTCCCAGGGTGGTCTGTGACCTGCGATGAGAGCAGAGTGCATAAGTCTAAACGGGCAGGAGACCTATGCTCAGATGACAGCACCATGATGCCATTAGTTCCTCGGTCAAGTGCTGTCTCTCAGCTCAGTGTCCTCATCTCTATGACGACACTGCAGCTGAGTGAGCTCTTCAGTCCCTGCCAGCTGTAATATTCTACCAATCTATATGTCATAGGGAGAGAAACAGAGCTCAATTTAAATTCTTTTCTCAATTTCATTGATATAAATGCACTGACATTTGAGTGACTATTTATTAAATGAACAATGTCGGGGCTGGAGGAAAGTTCAGCAGTTAGAGCAATTGCAGCTCCAGCAGAGGACTGGGGTTGGGTTTCCAGCACCCACCATGGTGTCTCACAACCAACTGTGTCTTAGTTACAGGGGATCTGTCACCCTCTTTTGGCCCCCTCAGGCACTGCACACACATGGTGCACACCCACGCAGGCAGGCAAAAGACCCATACACATGAAATAAAAACAAAATAAATAATGGTAATGAAACAAAGAGATAAATTCTATCAAATGTTCAAAAACGCTTAAAACCTTCCTTATACCTATGGAGAAAGTACATGGTTTTATACTCATTAATCTCAAGTAAATTAACTATTGTACTGTATTTAGTCAACAGAAGATTTAGAAACTATTGTTAGCAAGGGAGAAATGTTTATTTGCAAAAAATAGAGAAATTACTATTTAAAAATTTGTAGGCCTATACTGTATATTTACATAATTAAAACCAGATTTGGGGCACAGTGAGATGGCTCAGAGGGTAAGGATGCTTGCTGCTCTGCCTGAAGACTTGCATTTAATACCAGGGATTCAAAAGATGGAAAGAGAGAACTGACTCCTGCAAGTTGTCTTCTGACCGCCACTTGTGTGCTGTACACACACACATGCACACTTACACACACATGCACAGTTACACTCGCATCCACACATGCATACACACCCACACACATGCACACTCACACACACATGCACACTCACACACACATGCACACTCGCATCCACACATGCATACACACCCACACACATGCACACTCACGCACACTCACACTTGTACACATACACACTCACATGCACACATGCACACTCACATCCACACACATACCTACACTTACAGCCATACTCATACCCACACTCAAACTTGCACACGTGCACACTCACATTCACACACGCATGCATATTTACACTCATGCACGCACATACCCACACACTTCCATGCACACTTATACACACACTGGTACACATACACATGCACACACTCACACTTGTGTACATGCACACACACAGGCACACACTCATTTGCATACATGCACACTCACACACACTAACACTTGTACACATGCACGGTAACATGCACATAGGCACATACACACGTGCACACACAAATACTTGTGCACACGCACACACACTCACATGAACACACACACATGCATGAAAATGGATGCTGAATGCTCTCAGGAATATTTGTGTAGATTCCTCTGGGATAACCAATCTAGGCAAGAGTCCCATGGGCTGCTCAGTTCAGAGAATGCGTCAGCAGTGTCTACACATAAATATTTGTTAAGTAATCGTGCTTCCCTCCACCATTTCCTCTGCTAATAACATAATAATACTATTAATTTTTCCTTTACTTAACAATCCAGAATACAATCTACAGTAATCATGTGTATGTATACATATATGTATGTACGTACATATATAATGTAGAATACAATTCCTAACGATATAACTACATCCTGCTCTCAGAACGTCTGCGCTCACACAATTTGGGATTTGGGTGCTAGGGGTGTAACTCTACCCCTGACCTGCTTTCTAATACATTGTTTCTTTATATTAAGCAAGCAGAAAGAAATGGCATAGTCTATTTAAGTTATAATTTTAAAAAACAGTGCTGGAGCAATGTCTGAGTAGATAGCTCTATTAGTTAATTTTGCTCTAAACTGGAATTTAGGCTGTATATCAAGCTGCTATGTGTTCGGGAATTACAAGTATTTCACAATATCTTTTAACAGGGCCTCTAAAAGCTTTGATTTGAGCTGTTGAAGGCATAAGCCCTATTTTGATTCCCTTTTAATGCTGAAATGGATACAAAGTTCTTTAAACTGACATCACTGAAACAAAAGATCAGGCACTTTAAGTTTCCTTATGATCACACTGTGAAATACGCCTGGCTATGAGGCTGTGCTAGGCTGGGTGAATCTCTTCCTTGGAAAGAACATTCGCCATCTGCGCGGGGACACAACTGTTATCATCATCTATTGTCTCACTAGCCATCTCCGACTTTTCTTTTCTAGACCCTTCTTTTTAAAAATGTTGGGTGCCACTCGTCCATAAGTAAGGGTTTTAAGATTGTAACATCCTGATCTGATTCTTCAGAACCATGTCAGAGCCCACTATTCTGTCATTCAACAGTGGCTTTACTGATTCCAGCAGTGGCCATCCCTACCGTTTTGTTGGGTAATCTTCTGGTTGGAAGCATGGAAATGTCCTCTGTAGTTCTTCTTGTGCTGGGTGCTTGATTCCAAGATGGCGGCACCACTACTGAAAGCTAAGAGGTAACCTCTGCATGATAGAACTAGGCCTCTCTCCAGATGAACCTTGACGGTGCTCCTTACGGGCTCCCTCCCCCCCCCCCCATGGACTGAGACTCTCTCTCCAGCATCCTTAGGATGCAGCTGCCAGGTGCTTTGTCAGTGACAAGAAAAAAGAAAGGTAACACAAGCATAAACTCTTTTACAAGGTGAAAATTTTGCTTTTCATGACTAGTTTATGCATTTTTAATTAAACCTGGGAATCCTGCTTTCTTTTCATCTTTACGACGAAACAAGACAGGTTCTGTAGGTTTGAACACAGTGATCGACACAAGCGTTCCACTGACCTCCTTCTCCGGTTGGGGGTATTTTTAGAGAAAAAGTCTACGAGTCCACAAAAGACTCCTCGGATTTCAAGCACAGTCCTAAAAATCAAAGGATATACGCAAGCAGATTCCTCCTGCCACCGACCCCTCCTGCTCTGTCTTGCCCCATTATCCCTAGGCTCACTGTGCATGAGCTTTCTCTGGGGAGATATAAAATTAGTTATCTGCACTCAAATTGGCACATCATCAAGAGCTCCCAAAAATGACTCCTGCAAGGAGCTGGAGAGACGGCTCAGTGGTCAGGTGGACCTGGGTTGGGGTCCACAGGCCACAGCTTGTGACTATCTGTAACTCCACTTGTGGTGGATATGATGCCCTCTCCTGGCCTCCATGGGTACAACATACAAACAGTGCACAGACCCACATGCAGGCAAAACACACACACACACACAAATAATTTAAATGGCTGCTTAAAGCTCATCCTGCTTGATATGTAAAATGCATTTATTAGGGGTCACTCACAGAGGAGTAGACAGCTACAGACAGTTGCATTTTCCTGATGTCACTAATGCTCTGTCTATAAGATCACTGAATGCTAACGGCTTAAGTCAGAATTGCTGCAAACCTGAATTCGGAGTGCTAGCTAGTCTCTAAGTAACAGAGCTGACTATAGGCTCAGACAGAAGGAAGCACAATGCAGGCCAGACTCTCAAGCCATTTGTTGATGCGTACGCCATCCCAGCCTTCATCAGGGATCCTTCTGGCCTTGGCAAACACTGCTCAGCTCTTGAGACGATGCCAGGCTGGCATGAAGCGAAAGGACAGCCTGCTAAAGACGCTGCCAACTCAGTTCTCTGCTGCTTTGGCAAAACAACCGAAACCAACTTGAAGAGCAAAGGGCTCTTTTGCCTCTCTTCATGGTCACAGTCAGTCCTGCATGCAGGGAAGTCAGGTCAGGAATTCAAGGCAGGAACCTGGCCTGACTTTCTCATGGTTTGCTCAGCTTGCTTTCTTGTGTGCTCCAGGACAACCATCCCAGGTTGGGCTCAGGGCACAGCAAACATGCAACAAAATAGCGACCACTACTGCTCTTACTGCAAAGAGGTTAGCATAGTCTGTCTTGCTACTATTTTTGTATATATTAATGTAAGACTTTCCATTGTATTTCCTGATGCAGGGTTACACCCAGTTGCACAGACTGGCCTGGGACTCAGTTTTCCTTTCTTGGCCTCATGAATATTAGGTTCACAGGTGAGTACCACTGCACACGGCTCAGCAAAAGGTTTTCTCCAAAGTGAAAGACCATTAAACCATTAGTCTGCTCAGTTTGAACACTCAATTGACTTCAGCTTTTTCCTTGCTTTGGCCTGGTTCATCGATTGCTACTCCTATATTTAAACCTGAAGCTGACTTAAACAAGCCCTTGTCTAATTCCACGGCTTGTGCTCAGTAAAACGTACATGAGCCTCCTTAAATATTGGGTCCACTCAGCCTTGCTATCGCACCGTGTTCTAGACAGCCTCTTCCAGGAACAAGTTTCTACTTGGGTGCAAGCCTGTCCCTGTGTATCTATGGTTCACTTACAGAGGACATTTTGGTTCAAATTTCACTGGGGGGACAAAAAGCCAGACTTAAAACCACAAATATATAGTCCATTTTACAATGCCTCCCTCTTACCTCCTGCAGAAACTTTTCGCTCATCTGACTGAAATGATGCCCTGGGGGCTTGATCCCAGACACCATCAGTCCAGAGGGAAAGACCCTCGGCTTCTGCAGGTCGGGCTTGAATTTCTCATACATGTTGGCAGATGGCTGGAGGTCACGGTTAGCTGTCTTCTCCTCTTGCGGAAGAGGCATGCCACACGCAGGAGGGGAGTACGGAAGCCCCACGGGGACCAGTGAGGCATCCCCCTGACCCAGGGCCTGGGGGTTCCTACGGATGTAAGTGATGATCTTGGGCCTCACATGTTTGGGCTTCGGCATAATGACGGGCTTTGTCTCCATCCTTTCTTCCGCTTTCTCTGTCTCCAGTTTCTCGGTTGCTTCCTGAGAGGAAGGTGTGTCCTTAGGAAGTGTAAGAGGCTTGGGGATCCCACTGGGGCAGGTGCTCTTGTCAGGCACTTTCAGGGATGTGTTTAACACCTGCCCGCCATCAGTGGGGGGCAAGGCCACCGAGGGTGACCCCGTGTCCACACTGACCTGAGAACTGCTCCCTGGGGGAGTGGAGTGGTGAGGCAAGTTCACAGTTGTCTCTGGGTGGAGGGGAGCTGGGGTCCTGAAAACCGAATCTCCTCCAGATGGAGCGACTTCGGTTTGGGCTGCGTTTTCTAGAAGGCTCCTATTTTCAGTTACAGGTATTGTCTCTCTGCTCTCCCTGGCTTCCAAGGTGCCAGTGCGAGGGCCCAAGAGCTCAGAGGAGGCCTCGGCTCTGCTGCCTCCTGCAGAAGGACCCGAGTCCAGTGCCTTGGCACTGCCCTCAGTACTGCTACCCTGCCTCCTCTCCTCCCTACTGACCTCGGAGGGCAGGCTTTTAGTCGGATCATGGGGAACAGAAGCTAGGTGGCCGTCCCCCTGTACAAGGTCGCTGGATGTTTGCCTCACCCTTCTACCTTCGCCTGGTGACATTTTGCCGCTGAATCTAGTAGCTCCGTCTCCAGAAGGAACAGCACTCTGCACAGGGGTGGCTTGCTGAGACCCCTCCACACCAGTTCTGACTGTCATCATTTCTTCCGGGCCGCTGCTTTCTCCCACTCCCGGCTGATGGTGGCTGCTGTCCAGTTGACTCGTGGCTTCTTGTGCTTTCTCACGTAGTTCCTTCCTCTCCATGGGTGACACACTTTTTTCCTCATGACATCCCAGGCCCTGTGCCTGGGCTGACTTTAGTCCCTGCTCCTTCCTGGGTTGGATATATTTGAGTTCCACTTGGGGCTCCCCTGCTCCTTGACCTACATGCACTTCTGGATAACTGAGGCTGGAAATTTCCTTCAGGGCTGAACCTGAACTGGGAGTCCATTCTGGGCAAGCTATACACTCGTTGTAACTGTCCAGGCCACGTGTCCCCTCCACCTTGGCATCTGATGGGATGGACCCCCTGGCTTCTGAGGTAGATGGTTTAGGAGGACGCACGTATTTCCCATCTGAGGTACCCTCACCGAGAGAAAAAACTGTCCCTGGAGAGTGACCAGCTGATGTCCCCTGTGGCCCCTCCCCACGCCCAGGCACGTGGCCCTGTGGCTCTGAGGTATCCAGCCCTCCGGGCTGCTGAATCTCCCGAATGAGACTGCCAGCTGCAGCTCCTGAGCCGCCGGCTCTTTTCAGTTCTTCATTGTCAAGGGTCTTTGCCAATTTGTCCTTGGGAGTGTGCCGGGGGATTTCAGCATCCCTTTTAGTTGAAACCTCTGGACCAGCTTGTCCCACTGCATTCCTCCAGGAGGATAGACTTGGTCCCTGGACACTCTGGGGGGTCTGTAGGATACCTCTTTTCCCTGTGTGTTCTTCACCCAGTAGTCTGTGAACAGCCAGAGAAGGCTGGAAATCCCTCTGGCTGGTGGAGCCAGCCTGAGACCCTAACCCAAAGCCCTGCAGTAGAGAGGGCTCCTTCTGGGAATGGCTGTGGCATTGTGGTCTGCTTAAATTTGCATTTCCAATCTCAGCATCGAGATCACGCGTCCCGGGCTCATCGTGCGAGGAGCCCACCTCCAACATGATTTGATTGGCATTTGGATCGCCCATGCTTACGGTGCTCCCATTATTATTTTTTGCCCGCTCTTGGTGATCTCTCAACTGACTGAAACAGGATTTCTTTGGAGCCAGTGGGATACTCATGGTCACCTCTTCAGTGAGGGCGCCTAGCCATGCAGTCCCCCTTCAGGCTTCAGGGCAACAGGCAGCCCTCGTGTCACCTGGCCTCTTCCGACAACGTCACATCAAGACACCACTTTGAACCTCTTCAGACAAGCTTTGGAAGCAACAATTGTCTTGACACGTAGCAAAACAACTCACTATGCTCCATTGCTGCTCAGTGAAAATTGGTCAGTCCATGAGACCTGCAAAGAAATAAAAATACAGTCACTCTAGAGAGAAGACAGCCGTAACCATGAGTAAGAGACACATGCAAGAGCTAGGTGGTGACACGCGCCTTTAATGCCAGCACTTGGGGGGCAGAGGCAGGAGGATCTCTGTGGATCTCTGTGAGTTCAGGGCAGCCTGGCCTACAGCACGAGTTCCAGGACAGTCAGAGCTGTTACACAGAAAGACCTTGTCTTGAAAAACCAACAACCCACCCAACACACACACACAAAAGAGACACAGGCAATAATCACATAGACGTAATCTTTGCTGTTACTTCATTTGCTTAACTCAAAACCATTTCAAACAGGGGCCGTGGCTAGGCAAATATGTCCAAGCTATGACATCACAAGGATACATTTTAGAAATGGAATATAACAGGTCTTACATGTATTTTGTCTTAAAGGTGTGTGTGGGAGGGGTTATAAAACAAAATAAAAGCAATCTCTTCTCTTTACTGAAGTTTTACTTTTTAGTTTATTTTCCACAAGTTAGCTATAATCTAAGAATACATATGAAAAATTCCAGAAACAAACCATCCAGAGATTTCAAATAGGGTAGCGGTTTTTGTCATGTGATAAAACTGTGTGTTGTCCCAGCTCTGTCACGTGGGGGCTCTGAATTTTCTCTTCGACTGTCTACACACTTCCTACCCTTCAGTCTCTTAATGGAGTCTGTTATCAGACTATGTACCACAGAGAATGAGGTTTGGGTCCAGCCACTCACTGCCCCTTTCTAGCCTCTACGCCACTCACATCCCCTCATCAAAGGCACTGCACCACGTGACACCATGGCCATCAGGGTAAGCATGACACAAGCCATTCAGGGAAGAAAAGCAAGATCCCAAGAAGATGATGTCCGTCACAGTACACGCTCATGACTGTTCTGTTTCATTGCTAGTCATTTGCTCATTGTTTTGCTTGGCTGAACGTCTAATTCACACTCTGTCATGGGCCTATATGTGGAGGGAAAAGGCACCACCTGTAAAGCCAAGCATCCTGGGGATCTTGAGCTGCATGTTCACCAATGACAGCAGACGGCAGTTTCCGTGGCTGAGAACCGTGAACCCAGCATGCTCGTCCTACTGTCGCATCTCTCTCCATCCCAGCCTCCACCTTCCTAATATCCAATAACTGACCCCAGCATCCTCGCAAATCCCGAGGTATGTCCTCTTTCCCATTCATTTCTTTTCTACCTGCACACACATACACGTTTTTCCACCTGAGTGAGGTCCTTTCGTAGAATCTGGTCCTTCGTTGGTTTTGATTTGCTCTATGTCTGTTCCGTCTTCCCCCCAGGACAGACCAGCACAACTGTGTCCACTCTACGTGTCCTGGGAACATGGACTGTTGTGGACACAGCCTCCGTCATTTGCTGCCACACTGATCTGGGGCTCTTTCCACACCTCCCTCATGGTCCCCACTTTCCCTCTTCCCCCATCTTCCCCAGTCTGTCCTCAGCCTGCCAGTAACAGCCTGAGGTGATCTCAATACAACCCCTAACTGAGGGACTGAGCCTAACACAGGAGAGATATGTCACAATCGCCATTGCTTTCTTGTTTCCATTTTGACAATGTATTCTGCCTGAAGATCCATTTGTCCTCTGAGCACAAATACTAACAACATGTAGGCAAATTGATATGACAACCATTTAAAAAGAAATTGGACTCTGCAGGCTGGAATATGAGTATCCCGATGAGTCAAGGAGAGCAAGGAATTCACAAGCATGGCCATCCACAGAAGGGCACCACCTCTGAGTCTCTGGAGATGGAAGTACAGACACAAAGCCAAGAGCTCTCTTGGTCTGACTCACATGAACAAACAAAACCAAAACAACAGAAGTCACAAGGAACAATGGGACTTCTAGACAGTGACAAATGCCCATAAAATCAGCATTTTGCTAGAGAAAGCCTTGCTGTGTTTGTTTAGTTTTATTTCTCTTGTTTTGTTTTTTAACATAAATTTCTTTTACTTGATATGCATGTGTGTTTTGCCAGCATGTATGTCTGTGCACCATGTGCATGCAGTACCCTAGGAGGACAGAAGGGGGAGTCAGATCTCTTGGAACTGGAGTTACAGGTGGCGTTACAGAGCAGATATGCCAATGCTGGGACTTGAACCTGAGTCCTCTGCAAGAGCAGCCAGGGCTCTCAGCAGCTGAGTCATCAATCTTTAGTCAATACTGGGGATTTTTAACAGCATCATTAACATTGAATAGGACCACTGTAGCATAAGAATCCATTGTTGGCCAAAATGTTCCTTACAGAGGATATCCTTACAGGATAAGGCTCAGCTGTCTTGAGTTCACATGTTCTACAGTTGGGCACCTTATCCAGAAGCTTCTGCAGTTGAAGGCATATCGATTTTTGAATCACGAAATGGATCGATGGCATCTGAATACTCCCACATCATCTCTTTATCCATCTTAGATTCCAGGTCCCTGGGAGCTACATTTTTTTTTTCTGACAATGCATCATTAAAGTGGCTCTCACACAAGAAGAAACTCAATGGCTCCAACACCACATCAACCTCATCGTCACCCTGAGTCACCGACTGAAGGGCAGGCTTGATTCCGAGGCTTGCGGCTTGAAAGCTGAGTGTTTGATGATCCTTCTGCAGTCAGAGACTTAAATACTTGAAGAGTTCTACTTAAAACACAGCTGCCTCATTAAATAATCCTTCCTAGGGATACCATCGAAATCCAGCTCCCCAAAAGCTGCCAAACAAGAGTATGCATGGGGTTTTTCAAGTCCAGCGTCTGCACATCTCTCCTTGGGGACCAGCACTGCTGCACTTCTATCACAGCCATGTTCTTTCCCCCTTCTTCTTCTTCCAACCAAAGTGTCCCCCCCCCAAGTTCCTTCCACTACCAGTTCTCTGCCCCTCCCCCATCCACTCCTCTCACTCCTCCTCCACTGTTTCTCTTCAGAGAAACATCACCCAGCCATGATACATCCAGTTGCAATGAGACTAGGCTCCCCCTCTCCTATTAAGGCTGGATGAGGCTATCCATTAGGAGAAGGGGTCCCATGAGCAGGTAACAGAGTCAGAGACATCCTCTGCTCTCAGTATTAAGAATCTCAAAAGAAGATGACATTATACAACTGTATCATATACGCAGAGTGCCTAGGTCAGTCCTGTGCAGGCTCCCTGGTGGTTGGTTCAGTCTCTGGAGCTCCTATGAGGCCAGGTTAGTTGGTTCTGCAGTTTTCTTACGGTATCCTTGACCCGTCTCACAGCCATGTTCTTGACTTTACTGTCTATCAACTTTCACAGACACTCAAATTTGAGAATGTGGAAAGCCCTTCATAACAATGTTGCAGTGCTGGCATGCAATGTATGCACATCTCCCTTTATATATGCGAATGCCTTTGAAGTCACTTACAACCACTAATATAAAGCAAATACTAGCATTACATTGTTTGGGAACAGTGACAAGAAGAGTCGGCATGTGCTCAGCACAGATGGGTTTTAAAATATTTTCCATCTGTGATTGGTTGAACCCACAGATGTGAAGCCCTAGAGATGCGGGGGGACAGCAATTGTGTATTTAACTTACAGCAGTTAAATGTGCTTTGTATTAAACTGTGTGTCTTACTCATTTGAGGAGACTACAAGCTTACTACATTAACGGTCCAGGAGCTTCTGTCCCCCTGTGGCTTCTGGGACAGCTGTTTTCAGCATAGATACGTCAGACGAAGTGACCCAACTCCACCCCAATGTGGGCTCAGAACAGCGAATGCTCACTACTCACATGTTAGCGAGGACTCTATTTTTTCAGCTGTATAACGGTTGATTGAAATGCTAAAGTTGCTCTTCCAAGTGAAGAAATAACTACCTCCTCCCCAGAGCTGAAGCAAGGGGAAGTATGAAGAAAACTGCATTCTGAGGTTGGAGAGATGACGCGGGGCTTGAGGGCTTAATACTCTTGCAGAGAACCCGGGTACAATGCCAGTAACCAAGTGGCAGCTCACATTGTCTCTGCCTCCAGTTCCAGAGGAATCTGATGCCCTCTTCTGGCCTCCATGGGTACTGTAGGCATATGGTGCACAGACACACAGGCAGACAAAATACCCATACATATAAAATAATAAAAATGATATTCCTAAAAAGTTTTTTTTTTGTTTTTTTGAGACAGGGTTTCTCTGTGGCTTTGGAGCCTGTCCTGGAACTAGCTCTGTAGACCAGGCTGGTCTCGAACTCACAGAGATCCGCCTGTCTCTGCCTCCCGAGTGCTGGGATTAAAGGCGTGTGCCACCATCGCCCGGCTAGTTAAAAAGTTAAAGAAAACTACATTCTGATTGCCATGTGCAATTGTCAGTCATTTGTTTTTTTTTTAAAAAAAGTTGGTTGTAGGGATTTTCCTATCACTAAAAGGAAAATGGCTTTCAAAAGATTAAATATTATGCTTACAGTTTCCCTAAACTACCAAGTCTGCTGTGTAAGGCTGTTTGAATTTTCATATGCATATTCAAACACGTAATGTGCCAGCTATCTTAGTGAATATGGCAACACATTGCCCTCCCCCGCCCCCAGCAGAGCTTCAGTATGGCAAGCATGCAGAGTCAAAAGTCTTAAGTTTTAAACTTTAGTAGACAACTTTCCTGAGCAAATATCTGGTATCTTCAATATTCAGTTGAATTTAATGATGTAATTTTATATGTGCTCACATATGATTGCTTATGACCCCACCTGTTCCTCTACTTTAGCATCTCAGGATGGAACAGTTGCAGGCATTCAGATCCTTGTCCTATTTTATAGTGTTTTATATGTGAAAGCAGCCTCTATTTAAAATGCTTGGGGGGGAAAGAAGTGTTTCAAATTCTGCACTTTTCCCAGATTTGGGTAAACATAATGAGATGCAACAGGGATATTCTCAAGTCTAAACAAAGGATTCATTTATACTTAGCATGCACTTTTTATGGGTTACTTAAAAGTAATATCACACAATGCCTTTAATGCATATGCATTTTATTGCAACCTGTCACAAGGTCAGAAAGTGACGTGTTCTGCTTGTGGTATTATACTGGCACTCACAGTAGTTGATGTTTGTGGGTCAATAGGATGGTTCAATGGGTAAAAGTACTGGTTGTCCAAAGACTTGAGTTTAATTCCAAGAACCCACATGGTGGAAAATGAGATCATACTCACACATGTGTTCCTCAGAACTCCCCATGCCTATGAGACATGCATGTACTTAGACACACACTCTCTCTAAATAAATAAATAACTTAAAATAAAATACTATTTCTTTTTTTAGGATTTTGCGTTTTAGAGAATTGCTTTCAGATTAGGGGTACTTAATCTGCCTATGTTTTCTCAAACTAGCAGTCTGAAACATGACCCTCTGCAGGCTAAATGAACTGTATAAATTTAATCCCACTGTAATGTGCTTTGATATTGGTAGGGTACACAAGCTGAGGCTCAGTGGCTGTCCGTGGTGCTGAACTCAATGCCAGACCAAAATGTGAAATTTCACACCGAAGTGTGAAATGCTATTTACTCAGTTGGAAGTCCAAGAAAGGGGGTAACTGGGTTCTTATTCAATTAAACCAACCTGATATTTAGTTCATTGTACTTGGTTTCCTCGATAAATATGTTGCATGCCCATCCAAAAGAAAGTTTCATCCTGACTGTCCAACAGGATGTGTTTGTTTTTAACATTTACAAAGTCCTTTTCAGGGTGTAATTTCACCCAGGAAAACTAAATATCCATTACTTTCCTGTTGTGATCATTTCTCTTTTTTACTTGTTTTTAATGATTTTTTTTCTGCAATGGAAAATTCATATTGTCAATTTTTAAAAATATTTTTGTTGCGCATAAAAAGGCAAATATCTGTGTACATCTTCCTATTCTACCCTCTCCCAAGAAATAGAAGTTGATGTGTGGGATCTGGAGCTTGTGTCTTACAGTTTCAGGATGAGCAATAAAAGCCAACTTTTCAGCGTGTGTGCTGTGGGTTTCTTTCCACAAAGCACATGGAGAAAACACATCATCACAGAGTTTCACTCTGTAGCCCTGGCTGACCATACTGACCTTAAAATCACAGAGATCTGCATGCCTCCGCCTCTGGAGTGCTGGGATTAAAGGAGAGCACCATCACGCCTGGCCCTTCACCACCCTTAATAATCATAGTTACACAACAACTTTTCCTATTGTTAGGTTTTAGGTTGTCTGGGGTTTTTAATAGTTCTCCTAAGAATGCCGTTGTGTAGGTGTCTCTTCAGAATGCGGTGCAAGTGTGCACACCTGTGGGCTAAGCATGCCAGGGAGCCTGGCACACAGCAGGCGTCCTGTAGCTGTTTGTTGGTAACTGTGGCACTCACTACCCCACATAAGAAGTGCCCGTCCTCACCATTCCCCTCAGGTTCCCACCTCCTTCCATATTCTCCCTCAAAACCTCTGTGACTGGAACGATCAGACCGTTTGTCATTCAGATTGGTTTTTTTTCTTATCAGGATTTTCCCCCTTTCTATCATACCATAATTTATAGTCTATGGACTTAGGGATCTTTTACTATAAAGTTCTTCAAATGTTGACCAACAGCTTTCATACATCATCTTGACTGTAAAATGGTCCTAAAGGTCACCAAACTTCCACCGGCCCCAGACCCTAGCAATATGTGATCTGGTTTCCATGTCTACACATTTGTGTTTTCCAGAACTCTCCTCCATGCAATAGCCAGTGTTCAGATTTCGTGCTGTGATTCTTGTGTCTCACAAGGTGCGCCCAAGGCTTACCTGAAGCTGCCTTTGTGTG
Source organism: Microtus ochrogaster (assembly GCF_000317375.1). NCBI lineage: Eukaryota > Metazoa > Chordata > Mammalia > Rodentia > Cricetidae > Microtus > Microtus ochrogaster. The sequence goes on along the minus strand of NC_022010.1, from coordinate 29,472,604 downwards.
GAGATTCATGTGTCCCACCCTGTGTGTTTAGCCACTCCCCGGAAGAAGGTTACTGAGTTGATCCCTTCTTTTAATGATTATGAATAAAGCTACCACAGACATTTATATGCAGCCTTTTCTGTGAGACCCAAACTCAGATGGAACGCCACGTGGGAACGGGACATATGATCACTCTGTTCTGAACACCTCTCACTACCCATGAAGCTCGGCTCTATTGTCTGTTCATGACTCTCTTCCCTTCAGGTCTGCATAGGCTCCAGGAGAACAGTGTCTCTGCCTCCCCGTGCCTGCCTCTCTCTAAGCCCAGGACAGTCCCAGGCACAGACATGCAAAAGCATGACACGGCAGAGTAGTTAACATATGAACATACAGCGGTTATGAAAGCACGCACAAGACTGCCCAAGAGCAAGCCAGACAAAACCCGGTGAGGGTGCGCACAAGGTCCCACCCCTAGCTGAGGAGCTGCTGGCAGCTGATAGCTGCTTGGAGAGAGAGCGTTTGTCTTCTTTAAGGGTGTGGCTCTGTAACATCAAGCAAGCAAAAGTGCTTCAATACCAGCCATGTATTTTCAGCACCAGAATGGGCTCCCTATGACGGACAGTAGTCTGTTGTTTCTGTTTTGTATCTTTCTGTTCAGCAATACCTGTGAGGAGCAATACTGCCCCTTTTACTGGCAATAGGGAGCCGAGTGACTCTGGAAGCCACTAGAGGAGCTGCGGGCTCAGCACAATCTCTGTTGCACGCCATGGCAAAGTTCATAGAGAAGAAACAAATGCCATTTTGTTTCGTTCTGACTCAGCCTCTAGTGGGGGTGCACAGAGTTCTATACAGCTTTCGGATGCTGTGTTTCCTCACATTGCCTGTCTCTGGAGCCAAGTTAGTTTTAGGTTTTATTTTTCACAGCAGACATGGAAGATGGAACATTCCTAGAATTTAGATTTTACCATGATTAGATATTAGCAAATTAAGGGCTTGCTCCTGGTTGTTACAGAGGGAACAGCCTTGCCTAGTGCTCACCTCATCACTCTCTACCTAGGCTATCAGTGCTATTGCAGACATCAAAACCAGGAATCTAGAAACTTCCCATACGTTAACTCAACACAACCCATCAACAAGGGCTATGGCGCTGACCTCCAAAGTCCACCACCAGTCCGTTACTTTCCCCTTGGGGCCACCACTATCATCACCCACAGACTTCACTCATGAGTCTCCTGCCAGGCCTGCCAGTTTGGGCTCTGGTTTTTCCAAAGGGCCACTTAAACGTGAAAGCTAAAAAGGCGGCTTCAAATAAAAAGGCAGAATAACGGTCTCTTGAGAGCAGGAAGAGCAGAGGGAGGATACAGGAAGCCAGAGAATAGATACCAGAACACAGTCAGAGGGAGGAATAAGTAAAAGAGCTATATTGCACAGCAGAGCGGCATATGGTGCTATCGACAACCTGTGGTACATCATATTAAGAGCAAGAAGAAAGGACTTGAGGGTCCCAGGCACGAAAGAATGGTAAGCAGATGTGAAGCAACGCATCTGGATTCAGATCCCATCATTACACATGGCATACATGGATATATGCAATTGTGTATCAGTTTAAAACTTCCAAGTAAATTTTACAAAAACTAAAAACAGAATGTCCCTTTCCCTCCACCTGAGGACCAATGAGGTCCCTTGACAAATAAATCACATCAAGACATTTCCCAGCTCCCAAATCTCCAAGAACATCCTTGCCAGGATGTGGCTAACTTCCAGCCACTGTTCGAGCTGTAGCCGACTCCTGTGCCACGTTGATGCCCAAGACCTCAGCACTGGTGCTGTCCCTGACTCTCCACAAGTGGGACTCTCTGATGTCTAGGTCTCAACAGAAATACGCCCTGCCTACACAGGCCTGCTTATACGTCATTTTGTATCCCCCATCTCAGTACCCCACCATGCTGCTTGCAACATTTACCGGGCACTCAGTGTGTCACATACTGGCTCGTGGTGTTTCTCATCAAAGGAATGAAAGCCCCGAGAGATAAAGAGCTAAACCCTGATTCTCACCGAGCTCTGTAACAGCAGTAGAATTCAGTACACTGTCGTGCTTGTAAACACATTCATAGGAAGCATTGCGGAATGTTTCCCAGTTCAGTTTGCTCTTACCCACGGTAAGTAAGGCCTTGCTGAGAATGTAACTGTCACGGAGTTAGTAACTGTGAGAAATGGGAGGAAGTAAAACAGTAATGATCTCAACCTTCTCATGCCATAAATGAAGAAACTACAGGCCCAAGTGATTGATCATGAGATTTAGTTCAAGTTCTACAGCTGGCCCTGTGCCTGCAGAATAGGGGCAGACTCCTCTCTCTGTCTCTCTCTCTGTCTCTCTGTCTCTCTCTCACACACATGTACACATACACACGAAAACACACACGCATACACTTGCATGCATGCATGCACACACTCACACATATACCAAGAAGTTAAAAAAGGGGGAGGTTTCATGGAGAGCTCTGAAATGGACCTAATTTATTAAACATCAGATAACTTAAAAGTATAAACCACCAGATGTAGTGGAACACGCCTTTAATCCCAGCACTGGGGAGGCAGGGGCAGATGGATCTCTGTGAGTTGGAGGCCAGCCTGGTCTACATGATAAGACCAGGGCTATACAATGAGACCCTGTCCCACATACATACATACATACATACATACATACATACATACATACATACATACATAGTACAAGAACAGCAGGAAACCAAAGATAAGGAATAGATCCAGTCCTCGCAGAAAATGCAAATTCTTGAGGGAAAAAGCCATAATGTACAACAGTTAATGGTTACCGTGACAAGCGTAAGGCCAGGTGTAATAAACTAAGATGCCAAATGAAAACTCTAAGGACCTCATGAGGAAAGGAGACAAAAATTCCAACTGAGGGGAAGGGACACTTGCTCCTTGCGGTTAGTGACTGTGGGGAGGCCTTGAGGGTGTGACATTCAAGCTGGCTACCAGGCACACATAGCAAAGCAAGCATCCTTCAGGGTCTGAGCCTGGGCTTCATAGGCCATCCCTATCCCATCCCAGATACCCATCTCCTTAAGCTCCATTCGGTTTTCCCTGGCGGTGGTTGCTAAGGAAGAGAAGCCGCTGGGAACTGCCGAGTAGTGCCTTCTAGGAAAAATATTTGTGGGGAAAATAAGGCCTGAAATGAGGCATAGGAATTATCCAAGGATTGCCTTTATCTTTGCAAGCCCTGCCTGTTCTGCCAGAGAAGCTGGGTGTTATCTGTTCCAATGAAGGCAGAGATATTTATATTTCCATCTAGTTGAAGAGACTGACAGCTTCAAAATAGCAAGAACACTGCTCCAACCACTAGGAACTGGTGGTACCTTCTTGACTCTTACTCTGTAAGGCGGGTGGGCAAAGCTAACACACTGAAGATTAATATTCTGCCTATGAAATATGTGATAAGGGCCCAGCAGCTCAGATAATGGTGTCCTGTGCTGGGGTTTATTAAAAGGAGACACAGATTTCAAATCTAGAAAAAAAAAACAATTTTTGAGTGATGGAGAAAGAAAAAATGTTTCATCCGGCCTTCATCTTGGCTCCTCGGAGAGGTTTTGATCTCGGTCTTGAAGGAGCGGGCGGCATTCTTTGAAGAATAGGATTAATTCAGATGTCTGTTTGCAGGGCAATTGCTTTTCTGTGTGCATGGTGACTGCTGGGCCTATTAACTCAGCCCAGGTGCTTCTGCCTCAGCTACCCGTGTGGCACCTGAAGCCAAGCCGAGAGTCAGACTGCCGCCTTTATCACCTCACCTGTGCAAGGACCAAGAACGAAAACTTTCAGTGATGTCTGCCCTTCCGCTATTCTTCCCACAAGCGCTCTGTGTATAGATTTCCAGCAAACCTACTCCCCGGCCCTCACTGTTGCAGCTAGACCAGTGGTCTCTGCCTCCTATAGAGAATGAAATCACGGAATGGGGCAACCACAGGGAAGTCTTCAAAAGCATCTGAGCAGGTGGGGAGGGCAACTGGCTCCCGTGGGGATAACCAGAGAGGTAGAGGGCTAGCCTGGTACAACAGAGCCTGAAGCATGCTTTCGCAACTCCACTGCTGCCCCCAAGAGAACTCATTTCAAGATGGCAGAATGCTTGCACCACGCACACTTTTTCCCCCGCACCAGGGACCCCGGGAATGCACTTAGGGTGGAGGCTGCTTGCCACCCCCCATCTCCAGGGACCCAGACTGTAAACCTCAGGCCTTGTGTGTGACCTAAAAAGCAAAAACCTATCTTTTCAATCTCATCAGCATTAAGTACTGCTCACCTGAATCTCAGGCGCCTGCATGGGGTCACTCACTATACATGGGACTCCTTCATATTCCTTTTTAGAAAGAAGGTGAATTTCTTTCATCGTGTATCAAAAGCTTACCACCCTCTCTTCTCAAATGAGTCAGATGCCTAAGGGGGGATGAAGGTTAATTGTTAACCCCAAGATGCAACCCAGAGGGAAAAGACCATTAATAACCAGAAAGAAGAAAATGAGGTGACCAAGAAAAGGAGGAGTTGTTGAGTCAAGTGGGAAAGGGGTTGGGGGAACGCAGGAAAAGGAAAACAGCTGACAGACCTCGGCAAGCAATGGCTGTGTCCTGCGACGGTAGACTATGGGGGGAGGGGACACTAAACATAAATAATTAAACAAGATTCAGGAGATGAGATGACTCAACGCGGCCCAGTAATGAGGTGACCTGCAAAGGCAGTGAAGCCTCACACAGCAGGTGGCTACTGCTGACTTAACCCCGGGTTTGTTGGTTTGGGGTTGAGGGCAGGGGTTGTGCAGCCAGAGACCTGCAAGCCCCTGTTAAGAAACTGACTGCAGGAGCAGGTACAGTCCACATAGCCAGGCTGGTAACAGAGAAAGAGGGGGTGGAGCAGGAAGTGGCACTGGTGGCAGAGAGCCAAAGGTCACCGCTGGCAGCTGTGAGTCTACCACAGGTAGAAGCATCTGCTTAAGTTGGGACCCCTGAAGGAAGGAAGCCACTTTGGCCACCATGCTGCAGAGGAGGAGAGGGGAGAGCAGGTACCTGCATCCCCAGAAAGCAAGGGTGGGGCCGGCAGAGGACTGGGGCCGGCAGAGCGGAGGAAAGAGGGCAGAGAATAGGAACTCCCCCAGCAGGCAGCTTCCCTGGCCCAGGGGCTTGCAGCGCTGAGAAATGCAGAAATTGGCAGGTCTTGTCTTCATCTGCCAGGCCCTTCCACCCTAGCACGGGGCAAGCAGTGCTGCACCCAGAAGCAGCAACCTTGGGGGTACTGGGCCATCACGGACTCCTCCAGCGGAAAGGTGCTCCTCTGGTCTCAATCGCCATCTCGGGGGGGGGGGCCCACCTTCCACCCATCAGCCTCTACCAGGGAAGTCTCCCCACCAGATGCCCAGCGCCCGATAGCAAAGTCTTGGCAATGGACAGTGTCACCATCTCAAGAAGGGCCTCCCTGAAGAGCAGAGAAACCTGTGTGTCCCAGGTGGGGGTGGGGGGTTAGACAAGGAGCCTGGATTGCCCCCACCCCACTGAAGGAGTTTCCCTCGACTCCCACCCGGGGCTTGCATATAGATTATAAATATATAAGGAGGAAGGAGTGGGTTGGGGGGTTGGAGGTTGGGATCCTCAGTTCCCCTCTTCTCTTCCCGTGGTACCCCATCCCTGGGACCATTTGTTAAAAAATAAAGAGAATTTTAAAAGAACCAAAGAAAAGAGGTAGGAGAAGAAAGAGAAGAAACAACTGCAGACATCCAGCGTGGACTAAAATCAAAACAACACAAGCATACAGAGCTCATTCTTAGAAAGAGTAAGATACCCAAGGTCAGAGGCTGCCGGGGCAGGGAAGACACAGAAGAGAATGGGTCGTGCAATGTATGTCTTTTATTATAATAATACAAGATAAACGTTGTAAACACTGCTTTCTTCTGGAACAATACAAACTTCAAGGTGTGCAGATTCTTTTCAGACAGGACAAAAGGCGCAGACTGGCGATAAACATGAACTTTCTAGTTTAATCTGAAATTTAAAGTTTTGGGTATTTGGAGGAGCACTGGGATAGAAGCCTGGAGTGTCACAGGTTAGATGTCCTTGATGCAGTGATAGGATTCTGGTTTCTCAAAGTGACCAACGGGAGGAGAAGCAGAGCAGGCCCTGAGCTCCCCAGTGGCTGAGCAGGCTTCGTGCACAGGAAAGGGATTTTGGAGAGATTCTGAGCAACTTCAACCAAATGAAATAAGGGTGTCTGAGAGCTGCATCTTTGACACCTGTGACGCAAACTGCAAGATGCCTCAGCTGCCCGTGGCATGGAGGCTTGGGATGTCTCACAGGCTGAATATCTGGGACTCTCAGAATGCTGTCCCAACCCCGTAATGTAAGGCAGTGGCAAAGGGGCACAGGGCCACTCACTCAGTCCAGCTTCCTTCCCAGTCTGCATTTGAATACAGGTGAAAACAGGCTTATGGCTTTGTGGTGAAGACTAGGGACGAAAAGCTTCGTGCAGCACCCCCGTCACCTGGTGGGTCAGATGTGAGTGGCAGCATTATGTTAAGAAATGAACCTTTAAGGGCTCAGAAGTTAAAGGTGGTTACTTCTCTGGCAAAAGACCTAGATTCAAGACCTAGATTCAATGACCAACACCCCTACTACAATGCACAAACTCCTGTAACTCTAGCTCCAGAGGACCTGACGTCCTCTTCCGGCCTCCTCTGCTCCTGCACACACACGGTGAGATTGTGCAAGCCAGAGGCAGTGGATCACTATAACAAAAGTATCTTCGGGACACAGCAGGGCAGTTGCACACCTGAACCTATGGCGATTGTGAATGCGTGCACAGGCCGTGTGCAAGGTCAAGTCAGACAGAAACCCCAGCATGAAGGAGGAAGGTGGACATAAAAGCCTGTCTCTTGATGGCAATTGGTAGCAGTCGAGAAAGGGGAAGTTAGTTTTCTTTAAGGGTATAGGGCCTGGTAGGTCAACCACACTCCAGTGGATGACCACACTTGCAAGAGTATATAATATGAGCAGCATGAATTATAGGTGGATAAGGAAGAGGAGGCGATCTGGGAGAAGATGGAGGTGGGAATATGATTAAAATAGGTTATATGAAATTTTCTAAGATTAATATAAAAATATAGAAGGCTCATTACTGTGTTGCTGTTTGGGCCACAGGATAAGGAAGGCCCATGGGGCGAGGAGGAGTTTGGCCACTGTTTTCTTTTGCTCTCTCCCAGCAGCATCCAGGGCCCAGTGAGCCAAGTTTGTGCTTCTCTTTTGCAGAAGTTTGGAGCATCTTCCATCTATACCCCGAGCATCATCCATCCATACCCGGGGATTGTCCATCCATACCCGGGGCATCTTCCATCCATACCCAGGGCATCCTCCATCCATCCTTGATGCATTCTCAACTCTGTTCTAGAGCCACCCCCATGTCCACGTCCCCCTCCTTTGTCACACTGCTCTCTCCTCTAGAACTTGGATATCATCATTGCAGGACGAGCTTTAGCCTCTGTTCTTCTAGAGACTGAATACACGTGCAGCTGTCTGTGCCATAGAGCAAGGGGTGTGTGCTCTAGACAGAGTTTCATCTTTAAAAGAGCTGGTTCTAGTTAGCAAAGGAAAAGCGTGTTACTATGGGCCATCTGCCAGGACACAGAAATAGCTGCATTTTGGAAAGGCATTCAAACGATATTGTTCTTTCTCAGCATCGTCACCATGGTGCACGTTCCTGGAAAGCAGAATCTAGGCTTGGCCATCTCCCAGGAGCCACACTGCTGCCATGAATGTGATGCACCAGGCTAACAGTGCTAAGCAGCCGAGTGGCAAGGTCCTCATATCCTAGCCAATGAGGAATAACATCTGGACAGCACCGAGAGGGGACACACGGGCCACAGTCAGCCCTACCTCCATCCTGGGCTGTCACGATACCTGTGCCTCACTTTGTGCTGTTTGCCTGTCTTTGCTGATTGTAGTTTCTCCTGTATATGCCTCCTCCCCTCCTCTCTTCATCTTACTTCATCCACAGATCTTCCTGCTCTCTGGGGCACAGGCTTCAGCTTTATAGGCACGGTTGGTGATTGTAAAATTATAAAATAACATCTCTGCAGTGGAAAGCAAGGCATTTTCACAGGCATTAAAAATGGATTTATAATGGATTTCAGCAATCTTCAGTATTTACTGAAATGAAATCAGGATCTCGAAGAGATATCTATACACCTACATTCATAGCAGTATTTATGGCAATAGTTAAAACATTGAGTCAACCCAAATCCCTAGCTGCGGGTGAATGGATAAGCAAAACACAATCTTTACAAATAATGGAATATTTTAAAAGGACAGGAATTCAGATACATGCTGTAAGGGAATGAAGATAAAAATAATCCCATCACACAACAAATACCACATAATGTCCCTCCCATAAAGAGCTAAGAGTAGTGAAACACACATACGTGCACACACACACACGCACACACAGCAGCAGCAGCAGAGTGCAGACAGAAACTGCAGGAGGGGCAACAGTGATTTGTTGTTGAATGGCTACAGTTTGGCTACAGATGGGAACATAAAGACAATTCTGGAGATGGGTGGTGGCAATGGTGGTACAACCACGAGCACTTTAATATCATTGAGGTGTTCATTTAAAAGTGACGAGGACACAGGGGTGGAGACAGCTCACTTCCTGCTCTTCCAGAGACCTGAGTTCCATTCCCAGAATCCACATCAGGGGCCTCACAACCACCTGTAACTTCAGAGCCAGGAGACCTGGCGCCCTCTTCTGGACTACACAGGGACCTGCATGCATGCAGTATATATACACACGCAAGACACGTAAAAAAAACTTTTTCCTTTAAATGATGAAGACAGCTAGCACACTTATGTAGTGGGTAGTTTTGCCACAGTACTTTTTATAAATAGGAGTAGCCAGGACTAGAGTTCTTCAAAGGTCTGAAGATGGCTGTGCTAGACAATCAAAGACAAAGAAGTGACCATGCTGAATACCAGCTTCCGAAGATGGCTGTGAGCTGCCGAAGAGGCGGTTATTAAAGCAATATCCATTAGCACTTTCCTAGAAACATGACAAGCGTACAATCTGCTGCCAGTGTGTGTTGTGATTTGCTCTCCCTGCTTCTGGTAGGTGGGCAGCCATCAGAAAGCATCGCCTTCCCTCAGCCCACACTTCCTCACCACCAGCTGGTGAATGCTGATGCCACCAGGCAGGTCCTGGCTTTCCATCCTTCCCCCCACCCTGCTTCCGCCAGATCCAAACTTCTGTTCCCTTTTGGCTCTGAAAACAAACAGTAACGTGAAGGCGCCACCATGGAAAATCCTTTGTTGGAATATTAATTTAATGCCTTCCTTTGCTTTTTCTGTTTGTTGCCCCACGCTGGCTCAGTGTCCCCTGTCATTGCAGAGCTTGGTGACTTCAGAGTTGCCAGGAAGATCCTTTCCTTCCTGGCTTTTGTGTCCAGGTACGTAAACCTGAAAAGGAAAAGAAAGCTTCGAGCCCCAGCCAGAGAACTACAGAGATTCCTAGTGAGAACATTTCTCAAGTCTGGGCGAGACTGGGCTGCGATTCTGAGGCAGGCAGGCTCCAAGCTGACTGGACTCCTGTGCCAGCAGGGCCCAGAAATGAAAATAACAGCTACAGCCAATCCCAGACTTTGATCCCAGAATGCACCAGTTCCCAGGAGACAGGCAGTGTGATGAATGACCTAAAGAGACCTTGTGACATCTCAGGAGGGGTCAGTGGGGATGAGACCCTGGATCAAAAGGATGTCCTTGGTACCTAGGGGGAAGGAAGATGCTGTAAAACATACTGAAGATGTCAACTCTCAGGCAAGAGGGATGCTCTGAGGTGCAGAGAACTTGATGCTCTTCTCGAAGACCTCAGTTCAGTTCCCAGGACCCGCGTTGGTGTCTCACAACCACCAACGCCTTTCCCGGATTTCTGTGGGTATCAACGCCTTTCCCGGATTTCTGTGGGTACCAACGCCTTTCCCGGATTTCTGTGGGTACCAACGCCTTTCCCGGATTTCTGTGGGTACCAACGCCTTTCCCGGATTTCTGTGGGTACCAACGCCTTTCCCGGATTTCTGTGGGTACCAACGCCTTTCCAGGATTTCTGTGGGTACACACACTCATACTCTCCCCATATACACAGCTAATAAATAATAATGAAAATACCTTAAATATCTCTAGAAAGAGAGCTCAAATCTCCTGACAGCCCAGAGCACAGAAAGGTCCAGAGCCGCCAGTAAGCTCTAGAAAATGAAGAGGTGCAGGTTTCATTCCTGGCACATTACTTTGCTCTGACAACGTGGAGAAACGCATTCTCAGTGGGCGAAACGTTTATACGCTTGGGCTGGAAGGTGAAGGCAAACCTCACCCACACGTGACCCTGTGCTGTCTCTAGTATTCTCTTCTGTGTCGCCAAGAGCCGCGTACAACTTGCTGCCTGAGATGGCACCAAAGCAGCCAAGGGTAAGAAAATCAAACTTATACAAACGTTTACCAAGTCTACCCACTAAAGCTTGCCCTCCTATTTCAAACTACGTTTCTCCCTCCCCTTCCATCAGCCAGACTCACCTAAACCTGCTAGGGTGATCTTGTCACACGGCTCTGCACTGACAGATCAAACCCAAACTCATGATCTACAGGGAAATCCTTCCCTCTCTAACCATGGTTCAACTCAGCCACAGGACACGCCTTTCCAACCACTCTCTCGCAGGAGGAAGTGTCTGTGAATTTCCCAGCACTTCCCAGTGACTGACTTCTCTTCTCCCTAAATCCCTCTGGCCTTGCACGTGACAGTGGCAGAGGGAAAATGGCTTCATGACGCCCCCCACATGGGTGCCAATGCCTCACAGGCAAAAGATGGGTCAGCTCCCTTCTGCCCACAAACAGCTCATGGTGACTGAATGGCGGGAAGCACCGAGGGTAGACACATGACCTGAAGACTAGGGAATACACCAAGGGATCCTTTTCTGGGTTCAGGAAGCTGCTGAGGTTTTGTTTATATGAGTGGATTGCCTGCATGTATGTGTGCCATGTTTATCCAGTGCCAGCAGAGACCAGAGAGGGTGGCAGATCCCCTGGAGCTAGAGTTACAGGGGGCTGTGAGCAGCCATGCAGAGCAGGAGCTCTGAGTAGAACCTGGGTCTCCTGCAAGAGCAGTCAGTGCTCTTAGCCACCTCGCCATCCCTCCAGCCTCTTATTTACAATTTGGTACCAGTAGTACATATGGATTCCTTTTAAAAACCTTCTCTATGCTGGGCAGTTGTGGTACATGCCTTTAATCCCAGCACTTGGAAGGCAGAGGCAGGTAGATCTCTATGAGTTCGAGGTCAGCCTGATCTACAGAGTGAGTTCCAGGACAGCCAGTGCTACACAAAGAAATCTTGTTTTAAAAAACAAACAACAACAACAAAAACAAACAACAACAACAAAAAAAAACCTCTCTACAAAGACACAACCATCTTAGCTTCTTTGTGGCAGAGTCTCTCGTTGGTTGAGTCAATTTCATTCCCACAGTTCCAGACCAGTAAGCCCGAGTTTCCTGAGGTTGCCTAGTCTCCCCAGACCTTCACCCCAAAAGCCAACATCATGTAGAATCTGATCCCCCAGCACACTCCTGGCATTTTCCAGCATGCCCGACAGAGCATGGTAGATTGCCAAGAGTTCATCAAAGTCTCCCTCTGCACACCTTAGCCTCTGAAAGAGTTGGTAAAAACCCATTAGCATCTGTTCACTAGAGACTGGTCCAAAACCCATGAATCAAAGCAGCACACAGCTGTGTTACAAACCACTGCCTGCAACTGCCAGGAGCGCCGAGAGAGCAGCAGCCAGGGCTGCACAGAGGCCTGCTCTCCAATTAAGCTAATATTTTAGACATGAGCTCACCTCGCTTTAAAATATGCTACGTTCAGTGGGGAACGGAACTTCACTTCCCCCTTGAATTATTCAGAACCGTGTCTAATTTTCAGTACACATAAATATGTTCTGCTTTAATGAAAACCATTCCCTCCGAGGAAAGCCCGGGGTTTTGCCTTCTCAGAGGCGCTTCTCTGAATATTTGGTAATTCACGGACTTTTAACATTGAAGGGTCAAAACATGATTTGGAAGAACTGTTCCTGTTCCTTGGGCATCACTCGGGAGTTAATTCTCCTGTGCTCCTTCTCCTTGATTTCACTGAGCTGTTTCTTCGTGTCTTCTTTAAACTCCTTGGATTCTGATGAGGTTTATGATTGCTTTTTAAACTTCTGTGTCCCGGAGTCCATCCAGGTAGTTCTCATTGATGGGCATTTCTACAGAACTGGTAAGTTTGGGAGAGAAACTACTGGCTTGATCTTTCATAGTGCTGGTATTCTTCTGATGAGGTCTGGGTATATGGATTTCCTTTGTTAGTTCAGGCTAGAGCCTGGAGGGAGATGTGGTGGTCTGGGTACCACCTGTCCATACTTAGTAAATACTTTGGTCATATTTGGCTAAAACCTTTATATATTTATATTTTATGTTCATATATATTTATGGATTTATAGTCTAATCTTTCCCCTGGTGGACACTTTGCTTACAGACCCGTATCTCTGACGTTCTCCTTCCTCCAGTAAGAGTTGTTCATTTCCTTGGTGGTAGAGTTGGGGCAGACACTGAGTGACAGACTGATTCCTAAAACATTATTGATGACGATACTCGCTTTAATGATACACTTGTACAACGTGAATCCCCGGGAGCAGGAACATGGAGACAGGACAAAGGAGTTAGGAGAAGCTCGCTCCCCACTTTACACCGGGAGAAGTTGATGCTGCAGTTCTGGGCACCGTGAGAGTCTGCCACACCCACGCCCCTGCTATCACTACTTTATTTTCAGGTCCGACCCATGTCCTCCATACCCCAGGAGCAGAGGTTCCCGAAAGAGCCGTGTGAGTTTGGCCCTCGCTTCCCATCTCTACTATCTACTTATTCCCTTGTCCACACGACAGGCTCTCACTGCCGGCTGCACCCGGAAATCACCTGCTCCTTCTACCGTGATCTGGCATCCGGGCTCCTCCACTGCTCGCTCTGCCTTCACCACTCTGGGTTGTGGCCTGTAGGGTTCTACCGCACAGCAAGGCAGAGAGTGCAGCAGGATCACTCATCCTACCCAGAGTCACAAACCCACAGCTCGTGGACCAAAGGGGACCCAGCGCTATATGCTCTGCAGTTGGTTGGTTTTGTTAGTAAAGTATAAGTATCATGGAATTTATCACTTTAGCGATTTTTTTTAGATACAGTATTTTGTATCATTAAATACACTCATATTACGCCATGAGGGAATGTCTGTTTTCTTTTAGATTTATTTTATTTTATACTTATGAGTGCTTGCCTGTGTGTGTATGTGTGCACCACATGCAAGCAGGTGCTTATGGAGGCCAGAAGAGGGCATCGGGTCCTCTGGAACTGGAGTTAGAGACAGGTGTGAGCTGACATGTGGCTGCTTGGAACTGACCTCGGTCCTTCTGAAGAGCAGCCAGTGCCCTTAACCTATAAGCCATCTCTACAGCTCTGACACTTGCTTTTTATGGGCAAAATATATCATGCTACTTCAAATATATTTAGAATTAGGAACATTTCATACAAATATCCAAGCAAAGGTCATCAGTGACTTTCAGATGGTGCCCTCTTCAGGCAGACAAGTGCCTTGGGCTGCCCCAAGATTATTCATCACAGGTTTTAACCTTATTCTGACGGCAAGGCCCAAAGAGTCTTGAGATTGTTTCTTTTATTACTTCTCCATCTCTTTCCCCTCCTCTTCCCCATCAGCCTCTAAGAACTCTGGAATCTCCTCCTCTTCTCTTTCCCTCGTTCAGCCCTGTCAAGGACCAATGCTTCCCACTGCAATGCTTTGCAAGTGGCCCTGGTCCTCTCTGCTCACCAGTTGCTTTCCATACTCTCTGAGTCTCTCTCCTCTTATCGTGTTTACCCGGTTTCCTCCTTGTACCACAGAGAAAAGAGATTCCCTGCATGTTCTTAGTGAACCACACATATCCACTGATGAGACCAAATACTAAGGATTGCCCAGGGCTCAAAAAGCCTACTGGACCTGGTTGTGAACCCCAGTTCTGTTTCATATGTGCTGCAATGTGGGGCCAGCCATCAACCTTATTATAAGGACTAATAACCTGTATCTAAATAAGCAGGGTAATAATTTCCATCACAACAGAACTTTATGAGTCTGTGAAACTGCAAGCAAGCGCTAAACTCAACCATCATATCCCAGTTATGTGCTTCCCAGAACAGAAACTATGAGGTACACATGACTACTGAGCACTTAACAAAACTAAGAATTCAAATTTCTATGATACTTGATGTAAATTAATTTTAGGTTGAACTTGCACTTCATGGGGCCGGTGGATCCCACTGGGTGGCACAGCTCCGGAACCCAGATACATGAGTTCCTATCAAGCAAACTTGGGGCATGGTTTTATGAGGCTGCTGTATGTTCCAGTGAGTGACCAAAAACCCTCAGAGGCCACAGTGAGCATTAAAGCATCACTTCGTACCGGCAATTTGTGTCTAATAAAGAGGCAAGCAAGGGCAGGACTCCAGGATGCTGGGAATGGGACTTCACTCAAATGGAGATGCCTGCTGCTGAGTTTCCATTTAGGGGTCATTCCAGGAAGCTGACCCTCCCACCTGGAGGATGGAATGGGGCCCTGTTCTGAGCAGCAGGGGAGTTCTCACATACAACTTTCATTAGCCTCTCCGGGTCCCCATCACCCCGCAACCAAGCCTAATCAGATGGCAGCTGGACCACACCACACAGACTCCACCAGACTCACACAACTCTGGAGCACGTGGTCTCCACCCCTCCTCCAGGGCTTGGTGCCCTTCCCACCTCATCCTCTCAACTTGCTGTGCCAGAAACATCCTTGTTGCCTTCCAAGAGCAAAGCATTTAGACCCAAATAACTTCTCAGACTGTTAGAGGAAACCTTGGAAGTTGTCTTTCCCAATAGTCTTCTACAAATTAAGAAACCAAACTGAAGCCCAGACAGAGCATTCTTCAGGATTTACTAGAGAAACAGAACCAATATACTCTGAAGGGAGGGTGAGAGAGAAGGGTGGGAGAGGAAGGAGGGAGGGAGGGAGGGAAGAGGGGAGGGAGAGAAAAGGGGTGGGTTTATCTTAAGGAATTAGTTTATATGATATATAGGCTGGATCCCAAAGTCAGCATAGCAAACCAGCAGGCTTGACCAAGGAAGGGTGATGTTAGAGTTCTCTGAAGGCTACCTGCCTGTTGGCCAAAATCCTTCTTCCTGGGCAGGAAGGGCCCTGTCTTCCAACCTTCAGCTAACTGTATGAAATTCACTCATCTTAGGAAGACATTCTTCTTTATTCAAAGTCCACCAAAGTAAATGTTAGCTCAATCCAGTCATGCTCACAAAAACAATCAAACAAATAAAAACACACCTCGAATCATCGCTGGTCAAAAACTAGACACAGTGGCCAAGCAAATTGACACAGAAAGTTACCCATGACAGAGTTGAAGTAACTTGACCAGGGGCTCTGAATTAAAGTCAGAGGTGAACCTAAGATCCGCTTTTTAAAATGCAAGAATATAACACGTCCTCTATGCCTGGAAGTGTTTGAAAAGATAAGGAAACTTTTGGACAAGCAGGGTTACTATGACCCATACACATGCAGTACCGGTTATTCCCATGAGACTCTACCGCTCAAAACACACGGTGCCAGTTTCTTTCTGCACTATTGTCAATAGACCCAATATGGGTAACCTGAGGAAAGCAAGATTTATTTGGGTCAAAGGTTTCAGAGTTATTTCAGTCCTCAGTCCTTGGTTCTTTCCATTCTGAGCTAAGAGTGAGGGAAAGTTTCGTGGTCGTGGCAGAAGGAGCATGTGGCAGAGGCTGCTCACCTTGTGACAGACGGGATGCAAAGAGAAGAAATACAGGACAGGGCAGGGCAGGATATAGTCTTCCACAAACATCCTCCCTTGTTACCCACTTCTTCCACCAAGTCCCTGCCCCCGGTTTTTCACCGAGTCCCAATTGCACCATCATATAGGAAGCCCATCAGGGGTTTACCCATTGCCTAGAACACAGCTCTCAGGACACAATCATTTCCCAAAAGACCATGAGTAGTGCCCAAGTTCTCGGTGCATGAGCCTGTAATAGTCAAACCATGACATTCATTTATTACTAAGAACCACAGCATGCTTGTTTTATAGAGAGTACTGACTGTATTTGCTCATCAGCTCAAACCCGAGACTCTAGAGGATTTGGGGAGAAATACAACTGCAAGCAGCATATATCTATAGACAGATGCAAAATGCTTTAGGAGTGGAATGATTCCTTTTTTCCTTTCTAAAGATCAAAACATGGGGGATGGAGAGATGGTTCAGCTGTTAAGAGCACTGGCGGCTCTCCCAAAGGACCAGGTTCAGTTCCCAGCACCTACATGGCAGCTCACAACCATCTGTAACTCCTCTTCCAGAGGGTCTTATCTCCTCTTCTGGCCTCCAAGAGTATGGCACACATGTACATGCATGCAGGCAAACACTCATATACATGAAATAAAAATAAAAAATAAAATTAAGAAAATCAAGACCATAGCACTATGACCTAATATTTGGGAATGCCCAAATATGTTCCTAAACACTAAAATGCTTAGGGTGCTGATATCAACGCCAGCTGTAAGGGGCAGACACGCATCATCCTTTTGGAATCTTTGCTGAATGTAACACATTCTCAGCCACCCCAAAATAAACCAAAACTGTACACTAGCTAATCTAAGTTTGTTTCATTATTTCAGACTACACCATCACTCCCAAAGTCCATCAATCCTTTATCCAAAATCTTGAATACCAAAAAAAAAAATCTAAAAATAGAGGTTTTATGACCAGCCTGAGAACAAATCATAACTTAAGTGATACGAAGCTATTTGCACTCCGTTTACAAATCCAGTGGAGAGTGAACGCTCCTGGTTCACTTTATAATATGAACCTACTTCATACATGGTGAGGACATCACCCCACTAGAGTGCCATGTTGTGTTGGATACAAGTACGATTTAAAAACCTGAGCACCGTGCTCTGAATACGGAATGCCCCGACGGGCTCACCTGTTTGAATTCTCCACTCCCAGACGCAATGGGGCTTGGCAAGCTGAGATGTGGGACTTTTACAAGGTAGAGGCAAGCTGGAGGCTGTGGGTCACCAGGGCTGGACCTCAAGTTTTACATGCCAGCCCAGCTTCCTGTCTACTTCCTGCTTCCGACTGCCAGTGACTAACCGCCTCCCTCTCATTCCTGCCACCACTCCTGTTCCACCATGACAAACTGTGTGTGCCCTCAACCCGTAAGCCACCATGACCCTCCCTGCTCGCGCCTTAGCGTCTTTTCATCGCATTTTGTCAAATCAAGGAGAAAGTTAAGCAGTACAAAAACACTGGTACTGAGAAGTCAGACTGGAGTCGGAGAGATGGTTCAAGGCTCGTAGCGTTCTTGTGAAAGACCCTGTTTTGGTGCCCAGCATCCACATCGTGGCTCCCAACCACTAGGAACTTCAATTTCAGGGGATGTGATGCCCTCTTCTGACCTCTGATGGCTCCTGCATGCACCCGAGCACACAGAGTGTATACACTAGGTACATACACATACAATAAACTCTAACAAAGAAGTAGATTGTTGCCGTCATAGAGCTGGCCATGTGTCCTTAGGTGGGTGGTTTGTGGGAGAATTCAAAATGCCAAGCTAGAAAAGCCCTTCAATATTGTAAGCATGGTGTAACGAGCCACTCTGATGGCAGTCTGGGGACCCGGAGGCCACGGAAAGTGCAGATAGTGGAGGCAGAGCTCACGAGGTTTCAGAAAGAAGCAGGGATTCTAGTGGCAATCGGGCTAGAAGCCATTAGGGTTACAGACTGGAAAAGAGTCTAACTGAATCCTGTCGGTGCTCTCAGAACGACGGAGCATTTAAAGGAGATGGATTCGTGCTTGGCAGGGGCATGTCCTGCCCTCTCCTGTCATGACTACCGCCATTCTCGTTCTTCTGTGTCCTTTCTGCGACTGGCTGGATTCCTTCACTATAACCCCCTCACAGTATACCCACTACAGCACATGTCCCAAGCTCTCTCTCTGCTTAGTTTTTTTTGAGGCAGTTTCTCTATGTAGCCCTGACTGTCCTGGAACTCACTTTGTAGACCAGGCTGGCCTCAAACCCACAGAGATCTGCCTGCCTCTGCCTCCCGAGTGCTGGGATTAAAGGTGTACGCCACCACCGCCTGGCCCAATTTCTCTTTTTAAAGGCCGAAAGCACTTAGCTTGTGGGCGGAACACATTTTATGTGCAGTGGACACTTGGGCTGTTCTGAACCCTTATCTACCATGAATAATGTGGCTATGGCCACGGCTGCACAGTGAAGGCTTTGAGTCCTTGAGCTTCAACTGTGTGGACACGGACCTGAAGGAGAACTGCTGGGTAATAGGGTGATTTTCATGCTCTGCTCAGTCATCCAGGGAGCCTCACACCATTTTCTACAACAGTCACGCTAAGCTGCACCCTCACAACAATGCAAACTCGCATCTCCCCACGTCCCACAACACTCACTATATCCCTGTTTTCCATTTGTAGGGGTTTCTGGTTTTGTTTATCTTGGGAGGCTTGCGAAGAGACAGGGACCCCCGTCACCCACACTTGCTATGTAGCCAAGGATAGCCTTGAAGTCTCAATCCTCCTAATTCCACTTCCTATGCCCTTGGGATTATGGGCCTACAGCAGCACTCCCAGGTGTGTGTGAAGGAAGGTAGTGTGTGTGTGTGTGTGTGTACATGCGTGTGGGGGGGAGCATGTGCATGTGTGCGTTTATGTGTGTGCGTTTCATACAAATGAAAAAAACAATTTTATTTAGCTGTTTTGGTAAGAAACGTCTCCATGGGTCTGAAATGGAACTTGCTTAGGTTCCCATCTCTAACTTAGAGGACACTGACATTTCCTCTTGACTTCCTCTGACTTTCGCGTCTGTTCCATAGCCCAGATTCAAGGAACCGACTTTTCTTCAACTATCCTCACTGCTCATGACTCTGTCCTGCATTTATCTGTAGACCCTCTGTTCCTCCCATAAATAGGTTGTAAGTATTTGACTTAAGATACCAGTGAGCTGCTAAGAGAAATGTCTATACTGTCTGTCACAGCCAAGGTTGACTCATTGCCTATGGCCCCACATGTGAACAAGACAGAACCTTTAGGGAATGCCAGCAAGGCCTCAACGCTGGAAAGAAGCCCTCTGGCATCCCCTCTCTCCCAGGAGAATACAGATTTGTTCACACTGGAGCCTTGAGGTGACACATTAGTCAGCCAGGGTAAGCCCTGGTCCCGCCATCTTGGCATCTGCAGGATCCACAAGGCAGGCCAGACAGAGCCTAACAGTGCCAGTTCCCTGAGGCATCAGGGCCACTGATGACAGGGAGAGAAATGCAAGTGACACGGTGGTCACTGGGCAGGAGGCCCACTGGCAAGCGCCACCCGGGTCATGCTGTCCTTGCTCAAATGAAAATGCCAGACTAAGAGACACATCTCCCAGCATGTGAAGGAAGTAAAAGATAATCTTGCTTCTCTGTTCCGCCCCCTCCCTCATTTGTGTTAGGTGTAATTCATATACAATAAAAGACATGTCCTGTACAATTCTGCAAGTTTTGACAAATACAGTCATGAAACCACATCAAAATGTAGTCATAAAACGGTCCCATCACATGCCAACATTTTTTTCCTGCTCCTTAGGAGGCAGCCCTCCCTAAATCTGCACTCCCTGGAAACCATGCATCTGTTTTAGGTTGCCATGGTTTTGCTTTTGCAAGAATATCTGAATAAAGCCATACAATCCTCAGCCCCTTGAGATGGTCTCTTTTAGCATGCGTGATCTGTGATTCACCTAGGTGGATTCACGCATCTAGTCAACGGTCTCCCTTTTCTGTGTCTTCTAATTGTAGTAAAGTATACACATATCAAGCTGATTGTTTCAGCAGTGTGTAGGGGGAATTGCGCGCGTTACCTTGTTGTACGACTGTCATTACTGAGTTCACTCTTAGAAGCTGCCTTGGAAAGTTATTAACTTAGCATTTAGTTCCCCTCATAACCCCTTGGCGGGGGAAAAAACTCTGTAAGTCGGACTGTGCGTGTTGGTGAGGATGGTAAGGATGTAAGCCTAGCTGTCTCTTACTACCCAGTAAGATCCAGGCACATGCCTGTGGCCCGCGAGTGATGAACAGAGCCCCCCAACCCCTATGGTTATGTTAGCCATGGAGATTGTATCTCAGCATTCCTATGAGAAGGAAAAATGAAGATCATAAACCCTCAGTGACTATGAAAATTATACATATATTTCCCCAACCCAACAATCTCACTTCTAAGACTTTAGTCTAAAGATATATATGCACACTTACAAAATATCATAGTATCAAAGCAAGGATAATATCAGAAGCAACCCAGGCAGCCATCCATAGAAAGCTATATAAATCATGGTACATCCACTTCCAAAAAAAAATACATGCTTTTTTAAAACCAGAGAGACGCCACTATGGCTCCCACATGGGAAGAATTGTAGGGTGGATCAGCGGGCGAAAAAAAACAAAGGGCATGGTGATTTCTGTGTAAGAAAGGAACATAGGGCGGGAACACACACTGTGGAGAGAAGGGGCCCCAAAGATCCTGGGAAGATGCCTACAACCTAGATGACCTAGAGGAGAAGGAGAAAAACGTAGCCCCTCCTAAGACACGCCTTAATAGTGTCTTTAAAGAAAATGTTTTCAGCAGTAGAAAGACATGACCTTTAGGAGGTGTTAAACAGGAAGGGGTGAAGAGTGAAATATTCCTTGGGGACACAAGCGTCAAACTGGACAAGAAGGACTTCTTCACTGTCACAGTTTTTGGTCCCCACAAAACCCACACTTCACCTTTGACATACTGATGATACGCAAAAGCTCTTTGGTTTTTAGAAAACTGCTTTCTTTTCTGAGTCCATCATACATCTGGCGAGTCTGAGAAAGTGCCTTCTGGCCACACAACTTGAATCTAAACACATCCCTACAAAAGACAAAGAGCCTCCAATTTTCTTTGACACCCTATGTCTATTTCCCTTCGGGGAGTGATGACTCTTGACCAAAAAAAAAAAAAAATGCTTTAAGCAAAAAAAAAAAATTGCTCCAAATTTAAATATTAAAAATGATCACTAAAACAATGTTGAGAGTCATGATTCTCTACTAAGATCCATATAAGATTTCTTGAGATTGGATTAAGACCTAACGTGATTTTAAGCATGCTTGAATGCAAAATTTAAGTATATTAATGTTCTGTGACTATTTAACAACCCACCCAAACTTAGCAACACACACCACACACACACACACACACACACACCACACACACATACACACACACACACCACACACCCATACACACACACACCACACACACACACACACACACCACACACACATACACACACACACCACACACGCACAAACACACACACACAAACACACACACCACACACACACACACCACACAACACATACAAACACACACACCACCCTCTATTAGCTCACCCTTTCATGTGATTGTGCACTCTGTAGAGTTCTTAGGAATTCTGGGACAAAATCTGTTTCTGAGTTTATTGGTTCAGGGACTGGCCAAATTCTCTTAATTGCACTTGGAGAACTGAGGTCCTGCTGCTTCCTTGCTGGCTGTTGGCAGTGGGGCTGGTCTGTGTGTCTGGAGGCCGTCATATCACCTCTCATCCTTCCGTGGGTCTGGGCTTCCCTTTCCTCTCCAGATTTCTTTGCCTTCTCCTGCCACATTCTTCTGGCTCCATCCAGAGACAATCTCTGCACTTAAGACTTAACCCCACCAGGCTAAATGCACTCTTGTGAGGTCTGTGACTTAAACTATACCTGCCAGATCCCTTCTGCCCGAAAACACAACATATTCCACTTTTTGAGTTGCCCGTCCATCTCTCAAAATGAGTTTTTAAAACACAATCGGGGGCCAGAGAGATCACTCAGCAGTTTAAAAGCATTTGTCGCTCTTACAGAAAACCAGGGCTTTATTCCCAGAACCCACATGGCAGCTCACAACCATCCATAACTCCAGTTCTCGGGGATCAGATGCCCTCTTCTGACCTCCACAGGCACCAGGCACTTAGATGGTGCAAATACATACACTGCTGGCAAAACACCCCTGTGTGTGAAATAAAATAAATACTTCTTTAAAAATAAATATAAAATGATTGAAATCTTCACAATTTCAGTCTACCATCAGTCAATTCTATACAGGGATGTAAACACACAAGCTCATCTTTATATACAACTGACCCACTGCCTCAGGGCCTAGGACTCAGCCTGTGCCGGAACTGCACAGGTAACCCTAGTGCAGCAGAGAAGGGACCGGACGACAGAGAGAGAAACAAGTGAACTGCTCAAAACGGTAGCCAGGAGATGGAGCTAGCTCTCAAGAGTTAAGTCCTAGCATCAAGTCACCCCAGAACAAGATGGGGTGTCGTCTTTAAAATGGAATCGAAATCCAAGTTCTAAGTTTGAAGCAAAGTAAACGGAAGCCATCATTGTGTGAGGGACCCCTGGGCAGTTCAGGTGGGCAGCCGTGGGGTCATCTCGGGAAGCTGAGTGTTTCCTAAAACACTAAACTTTCAGCCTTCTGGAATTCTCTTAACTTCGCACTTTCGTTCCCATTGTCAAGAGAACAGAATCAGACTGGCCAGGGCTGACACAAGGACAGTCACAGGGGAATAAATTCAGAGTGATGTCACAGTTTAACTTGTAACTCTTGTCCTCAACGGCATCTACACCCTAAAAAACCACAGTGGCTTACACCTGCAACCATCCAACAGCCAGCAGGCCGAGGCAAGAGGATCACAAGTTCAAGGCCAACCCTCAGTCTCCAAAGACAAGAAGGAAAAAGGACTCTTTGCAGCTAACCGCCACCACCAAACAAACTGAAAGAAATCATATATAGTCCTTGGTTTCACTATTTTTTTTTCTTTAGAATGAAATAAAAAGATGTGGTAGCAGTGTTTAGTAAGAGAAGGAAAAGCATTTAATTTTCAATGATAACCCTTATTTACAGAAATGAGTTTTTGCAACAAAATCGGGAAATTTCTAATTATGTTCCAGTTGAATGCATAAGCACAGATGGAGTTTGATGGCACCCTGACCTTGCGAACTGCTCCTCTCAGAGCACATTACCCACAACGCATCTGACCGAAGTCCTCGACTGTGACCGATCACATCGCCCGCCTTAAACAAGTCTCCCTGCACTGGGGTCTCTTTCACCCTTCAGTTCCTCCCTAAAACCACTTGAAGTCTGGAAGAGATCCTAAAATCTTCGCTGGCGTGAGTGATGCCAAGACTTCCAGTCTATAGATGCCTTTGGTAAGCAGAGGAAGGAGGGACTTGTCACCCTAACCAGGAGGCTGCTCTCTGCGGCCCAGAGGAAAGACAGCCGTTGGGAGGGGGTAGAGCCACAGCCTGGAGGCACATTGGCTGTCCTTCAGTGACCTTGGCAGAGCCTGTGGAGCTTTGACAGCATTCCTGGCAAAGATGTAAGCAGATCAGACAGGGTCCACATGTCAGTCACAGCAGGGGGAGCAACAAGGTCCTGGAGGCATAGATAGAACCTGTTGGGGCCACTAGGGCCCAGAGGCAGGCTGTGGTCCTACAAGGAAAGGGTTCTATCCTGAGGAATAACAGGCTGGGGGAAGGGCCTGTACACAATACATTTGAATCTGTATTCGAGAAAGCCTGCCGTAAGCCACCATATCACAGTCATTTCCAACACGAGAGAGATCACAATCTTCATCAAGTCCTGGGATGAGGAAGGTGCGCGTGCCAAGCAGATAAGAATACTGAAAAGCACACACACAGGCCCCGGGAGGCAGCTAAGGGCAGGAGCAATAGCCTATGTGGTTCAGGGAAGTCTCCTAGACACCCCCAACCCACAACTGGTAGCCGGCTCCCCATTCCTGGCCCTGGAGTTCTTGTTAGATAGACTCTGACTCCTGCAGGGAGCATTAACACGCTGTATGGTGAGACTCCCTTTCAACACACACACACACACACACACACACACACACACACACACACACACACAGAGAGAGAGAGAGA
>NC_022010.1:29420114-29448222 GCF_000317375.1 Microtus ochrogaster | reverse complement strand
CCGCCAGCGCTTTCTTGCCTCTTCTCCCATTGGCCCTTTTGCTTTCCTGGCTTACAGTTACTTTAGGTTATGTACTTTCAAAGCTAAAGCTTTGTAACCAGGGCCCACAGGTAAGAGAGAACACGTGGTGCTTGTCTTCCTGGATCTGGGTTACATAAAAATGTGTGGTATATGTAATTTGTATGCAATATATAGAGCGCAGTAACAAAGAAGAGGTCATGAATTTGAGATGCTATGAGTGGGCTATGCAGGAGGAACTGGTAAGGGAGAGGGACGGGTGAAACGACATAAATCTAGTTCCCATGTATAAAATTTACAAGAGTAAAAATGGAAGTAAAAGGGGCCAGCTATGCAATTTCTATTGTTTTGTTTTTGTTTTTTTGAGACAGGGTTTCTCAGTGTAGGCCTGGCTGTTCTGGAACTTGCTCTATACACCACATATATGACCTTGAAGTCACAGAGATCTGCCTTCCTCTGCCTCCCACGTGCTAGGATTAAAGGCATGCACCACCACCACCCGGCTGTATTTTCTATATTTTAAGAAAGAAGCAAGGGGCTGGAGAGATGGCTCAGAGGTTAAGAGCACTGACTCTTCTTCCAGAGGTCCTGAGTTCAATTCCCAGCAACCACATGGTGGCTCACAATCATCTGTAATGAGGTCTGGTGCCCTCTTCTGGCCTTCAGAGAGACAGACAGAATATTGTATACATAATAAATCAATAAAAAAAAAGAAAGAAGCAAATATATGAATGTTGCTCCTCCCCATTCTGTCCATGCAAATGATACTTAGCTTTCTTTTCCTTTGCTTAAGCCCAGATCTAAGTTCACACCCTCAAACTCACTCCTTCCTTTATTTAGCTCTTCTCAGCACTTAGAACTATGTCTGCAAAACAAGGCACAGGGCTCCGTCTGTGTCACTCTTGTCTGAATTGTTCTGCAGAGCAAGACTAAGCCTTCTGCTGTACAGAGATCTTTAAGCCAGAGAAGAGTTTTCATCAGCGGGTAGCTGTGATATTTGGCCTTTCTCTCTTAACTCTCTCTGTTTTTTACACACACTGGTGACTGCCAAGTGGAGGAAGAGGATTAAAGAAATACCACAAGCAGCAGTCGGAATGTAACAGGGAAAGCACACAGCTCTTTCCTCTGAGAGGTTCTACGACAAGCAGCAATGCTGCGGAACTTTGTGTAAAGACACTTTTCCTTTTTCATCACCCTAAAACACCTCTGGGGGGTGGAGAGGGGCATGGAGCAGTCTGGGAAGGCACATCAAAGGTGTACAACTGTAAATGTGTGTTGCTGAGAGGAGGGGGCTTTATTCATTGGTATTTTTTTTAGGTTTGTTAACTTTTACTTTATGTGTATCACCATTGGCCTGTATGTGTGTATATGTACCACATGTGTGCAGTGCCTTCAAAGGCCAGAAGAGGGCACCCGATCCTCTCGAACTGAAGTTACAAGTGGTTGTGAGGGGCCACATGAGTGCTAGATAAACCCAGGTCTTCTGCAAGAGCAGCCAATGCTCTTACCTGCTGAGCCAAATTAAACAGGCAAAACTTAATGGCTTTGGAAGTGAAATGGGGTTTGAATTTTGCATTTAATAAAAACTAAGAATCTTGCAAGTAAATTCTCTACCAACCAAAGAACCAAATTAGTTCAGTACTGTTTTTTAAAAGAAATTTTTAAAAATAACCAATATGCTTATTTTGTAAAAAAAAAAAAATCTTAATTTAAAAAACGTATTCTTTTTCAGAATGCATCCCCTTCTCCACACTCCAGTAAAGGAAAAACTTTTAAAATTTATTTAATTTTGATTACAGACTTTCGCCCCCGAGAGAAGAACAAAATCGTGACGATGACAATGATAATGTATATGCAAGGCTGCTAGCAGATTATAAACATCTGTTATAAACTTCATTTTTATCGAACAACTGTTTTGTAAGAGACAAGGAAATTGGTCCAGAGGGGTGGCCTGGGAGTTAAGAGCACCACATGGTAGCCCCCAAGGGCTCCAACCCTCATCTGGCCTCCTTGGGTACTGCATGCCCACGGTGCACATACAGGCATGCAGGTAAAACATCTTTGCCCAGTAAAGAGAAATAAATATTTCTTAAAGCAGGTAATTAAATCAGTTAGCTTATGGGTGGTGGTGGTGGGGTTGGATTCCCAGTGCAATTCCCTCAAATTCACCAACTATTACAAAAGTTGAGTTGCGGCCATTACATCTTTCCCCTCCTGAGAGGAAGGGCAGCTGGAGCCCGACTGCCTGACATCACATCAGCCCTTTCCACTGCCCTCCATCCACTTCTTTGCCCCTCACTCCTTGTCTCTGTACCGGGCCCCACCACCTTCCAACACGTAGAACCGAGTACTCTCTCCACCTTGGTTGGGGTTCCAAACGGCCCGGCTCCCGTACATGTGATATAGCTTACTCCTTCACTCGCCAGCAAGCATAGGGATACTTCCATCTTCTCTTGTTACAATAACATCCTGCTTACTTTAATTTCCCATTGTTGCTCATATCCACTCTCTTGTCAAGCCCCATAGCATTTCTGGTGATTCCATTATGTCTCCTCTTTCTTCTCTTGTTTTATCACAATGACTGTATTATTGGTACCCTTCATTTTTACTCTCTCTCTCTCCTATGTGCCTAATGCATCCTATCCTACTGGCCTACATTTCTCCTGTATCTTCCCTGGACGTGACATTCTTCGACAGCCATGGCTACACATTCAGTGCAGATCAGACCCACCCTTCACTGTGCAAACTTTTGCCATGTCCCACTCGGACCAAATGTCAAAGTTCTTGTCACCTCACATCCCTCCGCCTTTGCTAGTGCTATGCCTTCCTCCAAGCGTAATGTCACATCTTGATCCATCTACACCAGGACAGCTGTCTCCCTGCCTCCCTGAGGACATTGTCCCTGACCTTCAGAATGGACAATGAGCTTCCATAGCTGCCTGTGTCTGCCTCGGTCTGCCTTGTGTGGCTCTCCTCCTCACACTCAGAGAGAGAGAGAGAGAGAGAGAGAGAGAGAGAGAGAGAGAGAGAGAGAGAAAGAGAGAGAGAGAGAGAGAGAGAAGAGCCTTTGTGGCTTATCCCACACCGGGCACTTCCACGTCCTTTGACATAAACTGTTACAGAAAGGAAAAAGAAGCCAAATTTTAAAAGCTGAAGAAAACCATGCTACTGCTGTGCCTCAGCCTCCTCACAGCAGAAACCGGGTTCAGTCACACCTTGTTTGTAGTAAAGATTGTTGAGATAATGCACACCAAACACACGGCATAGTACTGGACCCATGGGAGGCCCTCAAGTGTTATCATATTAAAAAAGAGAATCAGAAGCCTTGGAGGGGCCTCTCAGGGGTTAAGAGTGCTTGCTGCTCTAACAAAGGACCGGAGTTCAGTTCCCAGCACACCACAGTAGGTGGCTCACCGTGACCTATAACTAGGCTGCAGAGAGAGCTCAGTTGTTAGAAGCTAAGCTCACAACCCATAGGATCTAGCCTCCACATCGCACTCTTCTGGCCTAAATGGGGACTGCACTCTTGGAGTGTATATAAACACAAACACACATACAAATAAAAATAAATCTTTTAAAAATGAAAAGAACAAGACAAATTAGTGACCTTTACACCACAACCAAGGTAATAAACTTATCAAAGAAATGGGTTATTATAACTCACACTGAGAGGTTCCAGCCCATGATCAGATGGACCCATGACACAACTTTCCCCAGAGCTACAAGACATTATATCACAGCATAACTCAGTAGCTGGATGGAGAGCAACCAATCCCTTAGGGGTCACTTTCCAGTGACTAGAAGAGGGGCTAAGGGAGGCCAGGTTCCACATCCTCAAGGTTCTACCACTTCCAGCCACACAGCCTTGAATACGTGGGCCTTTGGGAAACATTTAAGATCAAAGCTGTAGCATAAGAATTGAGAGGATTAGACAGGAATGGGGCACACACCTTTAATCCCAGCACTCAGAGGCAGAAGCAAGTGGATCTCTGACTTTGAGGGCAGCCTGGTCTATAGATCTACTTCCAGGACAGCCAGGGCTACACGGAGAAACCTTGTCTCCAAAACAAATAATAGTTTAATAATAATAAATACTGAGAAGACTTAAGGGGACTGAGCTGCCATCAGCCTCTTGAGAAGTGTTTTCTTACAGAGATAGAGGCAAAAGACTGGAAAACGTAGCAGTGATCCTGGGGTTGGGTCCAGAAACTCCCAATGAGAAGGCAGACTGGAGAAGTCAGACTAACAGGGCTGGGGTTGAAGAGGGGAGGAGTTCTCTACTTATGATGGGAGCCAGGGGGATTCAGGAAGGAGACAAGACAGCTCTGGATTCGTGTTTAGAATGAAGATAACTTACCTAAGTGTGACTGATGCCTTCATGGCTCTGACCACTGGGGTGGGGAAAGATTGTGACTCAAGACTCCAGCTCACTCAGGCTCATACACTCAAGTAATCTGTGATTCCAAATAAGACTTCCTCTGGGTAAAGCCCAGGAGAGCTAACTGGTCTAGATTTTCCCCAGCACTACAATGCCCTGGGTTTGATCGAACGCCCCTATGGAACTTCCTTTTCCCCTTTGAGGACTGAAAGATCATGGCTCAGTCATCACATTTCCCTCAAGGGAGGCTGAGGTTCCGGAAGCAGAGACCTCCAACCGCATCTCAGACTGTCTCATGAACTATGCATATTTTCTTTGCACACACAGCTGGGCCATCTATTATCCATTCCACTGACTATCTGATCTATTAGTGCACTGAGGCTTCCCTCCACATCATGAATTAGCTATGTGGCACTTGGGTGAGCTGTAAAACTGTCAGGATGTGACACATATAAGAGCCCTGTGCAGCAGAAAGTTCCTCTCACGAGGAGACCTAAGAAATCAACGTAAAGATGGCCCTGACATAAGCACATTTGTCCAGCTTTAACATGTCCCGTTCTGGAGGGCAATGGGCTGTATGCTTTGTCGCTTGTTTGTCTAGTCCCTGAACAAATATTTGTTAGAATCTACTGTGAATTAGGCACTAGGCATGAAGAAAAGAGACAGATGAGCAAAATTCAGAATGCCACAACCCCCTGTATGCCCACTCATGCATCTAGAAAGGAAAAAAAATAAAGTAACAAACTGGGTCACAAAGAACCAAATTAGACTTCGTGGAGGTTTTGAAAGTTTTAACCAATGTACAGTTTTACAGCCTTAATACAGAAATTGCTAAATTCACATAAGATGGGTTTGGCCCAAACTGCTTTGAAAAGCCTCACGTGGTATTTTGAAAACTAAAATCAAGCGATTTTTATAAAAACCAGGCTAATCATCAACAATATTCCCAGAATCTCTTAGAAAATGCATGAACTTTTGTATCAACCCTGAAATTGTATTTCTATGAGACATGGATATCATAGATCTGGGATGCAATTAGCTTCCTCATCCCTTCGTTCATGCTCCCCATCTTCTCTGGGTCCATCTAGACTAACATGTCCCCAACCAGAGGCCAGGTCTGCTTAGGCTCTACAACCACACACATCGAAGGCGGAAAGGAAGAGGAAGACAACGGAGGCAGCATGCTGCAGGAACATGTGGACAGAGCGTCATCCTCTGAAGCTACCAAGACCTGTCTTGTGCGTTGATGTGTCCTCACACTCACCCCAAACCCAAGGCTGTGAGGGCATCTGCACTGGGCCTTCTGCCTCGGGTGCAATCCATCCCATGGTAACCGGGAGAGCAAATGGCTCATCCGGGGACCGTCCTAGGGCTCACGTCCTTCCCAGTAGATAGCACAATAGCAGGCAGGTCTCACCTTCTTCTCCGTGCTCCCGCTTTCTGACTGGTTATTTGTCCCGCACGACCAACACTGCTGAGTTAAAAACTGGAAGCCGTCTCCATACTCGCTCCCAACACTTAGAACTGAGCTGCTCTCAGCCTCCCTAGTAATCAGGAAAAGCCAATGAAAACTGCAATCGGAAACCTGTCACAGAAACCCAACCCCGGCGTGTGGTGAGACGCAGCGGCAACCTTGCGAATGAGACACTGTCATTTGTGAGATCGATTTGGCACCCAGCAATAAGGCTGAAGCATCAGGTGTCCCAGGACCACAGGGGACCTTGCTTCCTTCCCTACAGACTCGAGACTGGAGATTTTGACCTGTCCCTTGATGGGCAGCAAGAATTACTTCTTACACTAACACATTATCACCTGTGTTCTAGTTGGCTTTCTGTTGCTGTAATCGCCATGACCAAAGGAGCCCGGCCAGGGAAGGGTTTATTTCAGCTTACGGGTGACTGTCCTTCCTTTAGGGAAGTCAAGGCAGGAACTCAATACATGAGCTTGAAAAAGCAGGAATCGTGGAGGAATACTGATTACTGGCTTGTTTCCTCTGCCTTCTTCAGACACCTCCCAAGGGACGCCACAACCCACAGTGGGCTGGCTCCTCCTACTCCAATTAGCAACCCAGGGCTTGCCCCAACAGCTGTGCTCACAGGTCTGCCTGAGGGAGGCTTGAGATTCCCTTCCATGTCTAGGTTTGTGTCAAGTTGACAAATTCTAAACATCACAACCTGAATAATCACACATCCAGTGGAAAGAGACAGTTAACAAAAAGCTCTTTCAACCAGCAATCGACTTCATTATCATTTACAACACACAGTTTATAATCTTGTTCTTTATATTGGTTGAAATCTATTAAACTGAGTTCAAGGCCCACTAATGGGTAATAATTTAAAATAATAGCCCGGGGATACCTCTCATGTGACATGAAGTTATCCATTAGAAATGCTGCTGCATTACTTTGGCTAGAAGTGAAAAGTTAAAAATAATCTCAATGTCTATCACTTATGGACAAGAAAAATAAAATTTCATATTCATATTAAATCCATATCATTTTAAAAATGAGCTAAATGCATTCATTTTATTTGCCAAAAGCAGTCTTACAAAGTATAGTTAAAAATAAAAACAAACTTACTGTATTTTCTTGGTGAGATAATATATATATGATTCATATATATACATATACACATATACACACATGTGATTTGAAATAATTGGGGAAACACTTCTATATGAATTGTGGTTTTTATTAGGGGTAAGAAATGGAAGCCATTAAGATAGAGATTTGTGGCCACAGCCTTTGAAGGTTTATTTATTTGATATGTATGAATGTCCACCTGCACGTATGTATGTGTATCACATGTATTCAGTGTCCAAGGAGGTCAGAAGAAACAGCAGATCCCCTAGAGCTAGAACTGCAGATGGGTGCGAGCCACCATGTGGGTGCTGGGAATCAAAACCAGGTCCTCTGCAAGAGCAGCCAGTGCTCTTAACCACTAAGCCTTCTCTCCAGCCCCTTATTTTTTCCTTATAAATCTTAAGCAAATTCAAACAAATCCATAATCCTCTTAAATACAGATATGCATACAAGAAAAAGTATTTTTATATCATTTAAAAAGTCATGAAATAAATCTTTAAATTCATTTTAGTGGATTATCTTTTTGAAGGACATTTTTCTCCTCTAAGACACAAACCTCAGAGATTGAAGACCCCTGCAGAATTCAGAGCATTTCAAAAGGAATCTCCTACACACACACACACTTTTATTGAAAATAGATTTGTTTCTCACATAATATATTCTGAGTAGTTTTCCCTCCCCCTACTCCTCCCACTTCCTCCACACCTCCCCTCCCATCTGGATCTATCCCCTTTCTGTAACTCACTAGCAAACAAACATGCTTCTAAGGGTCAGTAATGAAATATAGTAAGATCAAACAAAAACTAGTGCACTCAAATAGGACAAGGAAAAGAGCCCAAGAGAAGGCACGAGAAGCAGAGACACACTCAGAATCCCATAAAAATACTAAACTGAAAGCCACGATAACACACAAGGACCCATAGGGTAAAAAGAGAAAAATACCTTTCTTAAATTTTGTAATATATAATTTATTTATTACAAATTATTCTATAAATTATAAATCATGTAATATATTATTGAATAATCTAATATGTTATGTAACATATATTATAAATATATATAATAACATATATTATGTAATATGTTACATTACAAAATTTAATATATGTGAAATGCATATATTACAAAATTTAAGAAAAAATGAAAAGGGTAAAGCCCTGACATGACATTATGAGACAAGGAACCTCCAAAGATCCTGCTGAGTTATTTGCTGCTGGCATCTACTGCTGGGCACACACCCTACAATAAGGGATCTTTTATGTTAACATTTAGGCTTTATGGCAACTTGACCATAGGTGCGAGCAACCTAAGCTGTTGTGGTTTTAGAAGAATTCCCCACTGGGAGCTTTAAGACTGAAAACACTGAGACAGCTTAGCCCCAAACGCACACCACATCCTCTGAACCAACTGCTGCTGGTGCTGAACAGGCACGATTTTCGCTGACTCCTCACATGGCCACCTGCTAAAACATCGTGCAAAGACACCTCAGAAACCAATTACATTGTAGATTAATAATGCTAGCCATTTCCTGCAACCAAGGGTCCTAAAAGAATAGGAAGGTCACTTATCAGAGCAGCCTTTCAGTTCTGCACCCACAGTGGCTGCGCTCCCGGATGCTGGCACTGTACCCAATGTGAGGATGGGTCTGGCCATTACCCTCACCCTCCAGGGGCAGCTTTGTGCAGACCTAAGATGCTAAACAGTAGTCAAACTTGGTTTGACCTAAGTAAATGTTTCTTTCTCCTTACTAATCACTCTGTGGGTACAGCTTCAATGCTGCCAGCCTCCATCCCATCAGTACCTTGAGAACTTTGCAGACACTCAGCAACATTGAAACCATAAATCATGTCGGTTGTCTCTCTTGCCTGCTAATATGCAACCTGCCTTAACATGACTTGTTTATCTAGCATAACTGTCTGTATAAAACACACACATTTCATCTTCTACCTCATCGACAAGGATGCTTCAGCTTCTCTGAAGGAATGGGCCAAGGGGGATAAGCACACTACAATCTCTGTCATATTAGCTACATGAGGCTCTCTTCATTTGGACAAATGGTTTAGATGCTTGGAGGTGCTTTCTAGACTTCTTAAAATCACACTTATTGATTGTGTGTGTGCATTCGTGTGTACATTTGCACAGGGGCATGCAAGCCACGGTGTGTGTCGAGGTCAGGGGTCAACTTTCAGGAGTCACTTCTTTCCTTCCACCTTGGGTTGCAGGGATCAAGCTCAGGTCATAGTTGAGCTAGCGCACCAAATTACCGCTCTATTTCTGCATCTATGCTTTGTCTGTGTAAGAACCAAAGGGTGTGTGTGAGTGTGTGCTTGGATCTGTGTGTGTGCATGCATGCAAGCGTGTGTGTGTGTGTGTGTGTGTGTGTGTGTGTAATAAAAAAGCACTGTAAAAACAGGCTGCTGTTGCTTATCAGCAGTAACAGCAATTGATGTCATCTCTGTTTACATATTTGCACGTTATAGCCTGTTCAATTTTTTTGTTGATCTTATTGCTACAACCCCTAGTGGGTTTAATATTTGTCTCAACTAATTAATTTCAAACCTCCGATATAATTGCTTCTTCAGCTTGAGAGAATGGGATTGCTCTTCAAAATAAAAACCTGAGGGCTCCTTTGGCTGTATCCCAGATACCCTGCCACATGGTCAATACATCATGGAGTTCCATATCAAAATCCTATTTTTTTTTCATTAAAAAGCCATTTTTGGCGTATTCCAGTAGGCCCAAACTGTATATATGGCTTTGACTCACCAACAAGAAGAAAGAAATGAGACTGATAAGTATGTTAATAAGGTGTATTCAGATTTTAAAACAGACTTCAAGCCACCTAACAGCTATCTCTACTTCCTGGCATTATTTTTAAACCTGTGTCTCCAAACCAAGGTGTATATACACACACACACACACACACACACACACACACACACACACACACTACTGGCCTGTGAACAATGCCGCGTGGCTAACACATAGGAAATTTAGGGCTGAATCTGTTCTGAACTGCCCCCATCATGTGCCTTGAACATCAATAGCAGGTGTAATAAATGCTGTGTAGATACCTGTTACCTGCCCTTAGCACCAGCAGAGAGGGCTTTAACTCTAAGCCTGCAGTCACTAAGACCACGAAGGCCTCAGGAAAGCACACTCTTGTAGTGCTAACTTTCTGCTACTATAACAAAATACCTGAAATAATCTAAATGAAAAGAAAAAATGGATTTAGGGTTCCGTTTGGGATGTCTTACTCCATGGCTGTCTCTCTTCACTGCTTCGGGGCCTCTGCTGACAATAACACATCATGGCGGGTGTGTACATGTGGCGCAGGAAGACAGATACACAGCACACAGTGCCAGGAAGGCAAAATGAAAGGAAGGTGGGAGCAGGGGCTCCAAAGACCCTTTGAAGGCACACCTCCAGTGACCTTACTTCTTCCCATTAGACCTCGCCTTCTAAAGGTCCCACCCACCCTCTAATATCACTGTAGTGTGGCTGGGATGGGGGGTCTTCAGCTCATGATCTTTGAGGAATATTTATCTAAACGACAGCAATTAAATAAAACCCTGAGTGGTGCTTCAAACTTTCTGTTCCTGTCCTTGTGTTCTAATTCATGGCTCCAGAGCACAGAGGGGGAGGGCATTCTATGAAGGGTCACACGATGAGTATTTCGGGCTTCACAGGCCACGTGGTCTCCATCATGGCTCATGGGGCAACAGGAAAACACAAAGGAAACAAAAATGACAACAGTGAGCATGCCCACTCCATCCCAAGTAAAGGTCAGTAGTAAGGAAAATCTGGCACATGGGTGGCTGGCTCTGATGCAGAAGCTTACGCAGACTAGCACAGTACTCAGCAGCCTCCACGGTCACTGAGGAATGTTCTACTACAATAAGTAATGCGCATTATCTGCTCTTTTGGATATATAAGTATCTAGACCCAATGGGCATCAATGCGCACCAAGCTTAATACTGATTTCTCCATTGCCAAGTACATAATGAGTATTTAAAATATTTTTTTTTACATTTCTGAGAAAAATTTTATTGGCCTTTTGGATAAAATTTATTTGCCAGGAAGGATGATCCCATCATACTTCTGCTGGAACCAGCGCATGGCTTCCTCTTTGCTGATTCTGTGTTTGGCCCCAATGCAGCCTGTCCTGCGCTTCTTGTCTGCAATGCTGAAACCTGGCCTGCCCAGCACCACAAAGAAGTACAGGCCGTAGATCCCAATGTTTTTT
Organism: Microtus ochrogaster; assembly: GCF_000317375.1. Lineage (NCBI taxonomy): Eukaryota > Metazoa > Chordata > Mammalia > Rodentia > Cricetidae > Microtus > Microtus ochrogaster. The sequence continues at coordinate 29,436,999 of NC_022010.1, read as the reverse complement.
AAACTTCATAAAAATACTTGATGAGCACTAATGAGATGGTGTGGACAATAATGGCACTTGTCACACAAGCTTCACCACTTGAATTCCGTCTCTGGGACACACAGAAAAGTGGAAGTTGAGGGGATAGAACGGAGTCCACAGAATTGTGCTCTGAACCGCACATGCGTGCTGTGGCAACATGTGCACTGTATACACACATACGCATGGAGAGAAAAGTAAAAATTTAAAAATACCTAGTAATAATTGAAATTTAAAACTGTAGCTTCATTAAAATGGATTTTATTAAAAATTTGAAGAACCAGCAAGATAGTTCAATGGTTAAGCCACTGACTGCCAAACCTGTCGACTGGAATTTTAACCCTAACCGCCACAAAGTGGGAAGAGAAAGCCGACTCCCACAGTTGTCCTCGACTTCCACATGTAAGTCCTGCCACATGCCCTCCTTCTGCACCGTAAAAATAAATACGATGTGGGATACCCTTCTATATGCTGTGACTATGTCTTATCACCATTGGTTAATAAAGAAGCTAATTTAGCCAATAGCCAGACAAAAAAGACTCAGGTGGGAAATCCAAGCAGGGAGACAGGGAGAAAAAAGGCAGAGTCAGAGAGATGTCAGGAGCCACTGGAGAAGCAAGACCTGAGTTAATAAGCCACAAGCCTTGTGCTAAAATATAGACTATTAGAAATGGGTTAAGTTGTAAGAGTTAGTTAATAATAAGGTTGAGCTAATAGGCCAAACAGTTAGTAACTAATATTAAGCCTCAGAGTGGTTATTCGGGAACTGGTAGGTGGAAGAGAAAAAAAAAAGTCCAGTAACATAAATATAGTAATATGTTTTTTAATTTAAAGCTATGTAGTCTGGCCTGAGGAGCACAGTGGGCCATGCTGACCTGCAGCTCACTGGCCAGAACCATCTCACATAATGTCTCTGATAAGGTCCCTGGATGGCATCACCCTCCAATTTGGCACCAGGCCTTTGTCATCTTCAAGGTCAGTAGCTTAATTAAACCAATCCCTACATTCCAAACCTCTGGGCATCCAGCACACTCAGAGCTTTCCAAGATACCATTACAGGAGAAAGAGGGCCTTAGAGTCCAAAAGTCAGAAGACCCTGGCTGCCAAGAAGGCCACACAAGGTGGGAAGGGCTCCCTCTGTGATGGGTGCTGTCAGGGGACTCAGGACCCTTGCCTCATGCACCAATGCTATTCACCAGTGCATGCACATACACGCACACATGCGCATACACACACACACACACACCTCAGCCTATTGGAAACACAGTGAGGACTTGCTGACTTGGCAACCAGTTCCTGGTTTCAGGAAAGTGTGCCTGATTCCTGGATAGCATCCAGTTTGAGGCATTTGACCTTGAGTTGCAGGCTGGGGCAACCAAGATGCCCTCTAGAATTTTAAGATCACCTTCAGTGATGTCATGAAGACCTCCCGTTCTGCACTTTCCCTTCCATCCCTCACTGAACATCCCCCATGGAAGACATTCTCAGGACCCTGTGTGTACTGGGGTCAGCACATAGCACTGTGTGCAAGTCGGACCTCAGACAGGCTCTATTACAATGGAAGTAAAGTGGGTTTTTGAAGTTTGTTTTATCCAAAATAATAATGATTATTTTATTCTAAAATTTAATATTAGTAATTTAAATCTCTAGTCTGCCTTTTATTTTAATGTGTAATTTTGAATATTTTATGAAGTAATTTTGAAATTTATATATTTAATGAAATCGTGTATTTTATGTGCTTTGGACATGATTACTTTTAATCCATTACATGTTTCAGAAGTGGAACAAGTAAAGAATTATTTGGTAAATAGAAATTACAGAAGTTAAGTTCAGGAAAGAAAATTGTTAACATAAAAAAAACTTCAAAGAAGCAATCGATTTAATTTCTATGGTTTACCTATTTTTTTTATTTAGGCATACATCTGTGTGCGGCTGTGTGCACTTGAGTGTGGAGGCCAGATGAGGGGATGGATCCCCGGGAGCTGGAGGTGCAGGCGGCTGTTACTGCCTGAGGTGGGTGCCCAAACTGAAAGCAGGGGGAAACGCCATGGGCTGGAGAGGCCGTTCAGCCTTGAAATGCTGAGCCTCACAATCAAAGCCCCAACAGCGGAGGCCTCTCTCCAGCAGTCGCTGAAATGCTGGGAGCGTGAGAGCTGAAACTGAGCAGGCTGGTGGGGAAAACGAGTCATGCAGCAGCCACAAGGAGCTCATGATAATGGTGTTTTCTTCTACATAAAAGAAGTAATTAGAATTTTTTCCTAAAGTTTTGTTTTGCTTATCTCCCATATTAAACAGGAGGATGTTGTACAGAGGATTCAAATAAATTTTAAAAAATAGGAAAATTAAGCTGCTTCATCTTGCTTTCTGCTTATAAAGATTAGAAAGAAGCATAGTTATGAAGCATGTTATTTCCATAAATACCTGTAAATCCTCTTTAAAGACTCTTTTTCCATACATATATATGTAGAAACATATACAGGAATATACATATATAGCATATACAAATATATTATATTGTATAATATGTATATGTACAAACATGAATATAAAATACATTAATATATACCTGAGTATATTTGTGTGCATATACATACATGAATACTATATATCACATGAGTTATGTGCATATGTACACATGAATACATAAATATATGCATGAGTTTATTATATCATGCATGTGTATATTACACACATGGATATAATATATAAAAATGCACACATAAATATACGGGCACAGAAATATTTGGGAACAAACATGAGAAGAACTTATTCCATGAAGATGAACTTGCTGCCAAAAGCACTAAAAGTAGGCAATAAAATGTTCTTCATACACTCCAAGTTCTGAGCCAGTAAGATAAAATCTAAGTTTTTAAAAATTCTTTAATTAAATCAACTAATTTGTTGCTCTAAATTTACGAGTGCAAAATAATAACTTCTATTCTTTGATCTTTATGAATTTTGCTTGTGTAAATTTATAACCAGACGTGGTGGTGCACACCTATAATCTTAGCACTTGGGAGGCTGAGGCAAGAGGATTTCAAGTTTGAGGCCATTCTGAGCTACAGACTGAGAATCTGTCTCAAAGGAAGCAAATTACTATCTCATCCAGGTTTCAAACTTTTCCATAGCAACAGCAGAGTTGCCGAGGCAAGAGGGAATGTGCTAAGTGATTTGTTCACTAGCTTTGTAACTTTATTTATTCTAGGTTTGTAACTTTTAAATGTATAAGCACACGCTATCAGGACGATCCTCAGCACTTTCCCCAGCTTTGTAGTATAAAACATATTTTGGTTCACCCAAATCATGAAAACAAACATGTCAAAAAAGAATTTTCAGAAGATATTTTTATGGAAAAAGATGTCTGACTGGCAATGGTCCTTAAGAAGGAATAATTGTCATGGAACCTTCTCAAAAACTGACCACATACTAGGTAACAAAGCAAACCTCAAGAGATACAAAAGAAAATTGGAATCTTCTCATGTATCATATCAGATCACCATTACTTAAAGTTAGAAATCAACAGCAACAGTAATTTCAGAAAGCTCACAAACACATGGAAATTAAACAATGCTCACCCGAAACACCAAAGGGTCAAGGAAGAAATAAAGTAAGAAAAACTCTGAGTTCCTAAAACTCAGAGAAAATGACTACACAACATACCAGAATTTATGGGACACAGTGAAAGTAATATTAAAAAGAAAGTTCATAGCAATAAATGCCTGAATAAAGAAGCTAGAAAAATCCCACGGTAGTTGTAAATCCCAGTCTCTGGCCTCCATCTTTGGAGGCCCTGCCCCTGTGCCCCTTGCACCTTGACACCTCCAAGAGGAGGATCAATGTAGCCCACCAAACCTTAACCACTCTCCCAAGGAGGGTCCAGGTAGTGCGCCAAACCTTGACCCCTCCCCAGAGGAGGTTAGGACCACTCCCCCAGTCTATTTAAACTGCTCCCCAGAAAGTCAACATGTGGTGTCCACCACCCCCACCCCCGCCGTGGTTCTCCTCAGCGCCACCCAAGAGCACAGGAGTCCTAATAAACCTGGATATCTTTTAATTCAGCTTGTTTTGATTTGGTTTGTTTTGATTAGGCTTGATTGGGATTTTTGCATCAACATGGAGCTCGTGTTAGAAAATATTTCTAACATCTCGAGGTCCCACTGAAACAGGGCAGCCTCTTCTGGAAGCCTACGGCCACACATCCAAAGCACCCTTGTCCACAACCCAAGTTCTCCACACGAGGCTAAAACTGGTTCCCAGACCACAGGGCTGCTGGTGAGTCCCTTTCTCTTGTCCATGGTATAGGGTTTTGGGTAACCCATTTATGCTTACTTTTGTCGATTGTCGGGCTCTTGTGGAAGAAGCAGGCCGCACCAAGAGTCTGATTTCAGCAGCTAGGCCGGGCCTAGCTGAGGTGAGTTTTGTTTGTTTAGGGACGCCTAGCATTCAGTTTTCACAGCCCCGTTTTGGCCTAAGAGCTATTTTAGCGGACACGCTGTAATAGACTCAGGCCACGCAGTTGGGCATAGACTTTAAAATGGGCCCTTGCAGTTCAAAGCCAGACCCACTGTTGCCCCTGGGATGCCTCTTACAAAATCTTTATAAATTGGACCTGTCCAATACAATCTGTCCCAAATGGCTAATTTCCCTATGCACTAAGATTTGACCTCAATACTATCTTGACAATGGGACGCATTGGCCACCAGAAGGAAGCCTTGAGCTTACCATCCTCTGGAACCTAGAAAATTTTTGTCGCCGTGGGGACAAATGGACAGAGAGCTTTCGTATGTCTATGGTTTTTGGGCTCTGGCTCTCGCCCTTCCCTCAGTAGGCAGTGTCTCCCAGCACTGGTCTTGGTCACTAGGGCAGCGACACCTCCAAATTCCCAGTCATCTGGAAATTGGGACGCCGACAATTCCAGCTGGACCATGCAGCCAGAGGCACTGGCTCCTCCCCGACTCCCTCAACACACACTACCCACCTCCCTCCAGTGGAACATCATTCTCCATGTTCCTCTCATTCCCTGTACTCGACTACCCTCTCCCTGGCCAAACTAGAAGTTCAAGGTCAATTTCCACCTTACCCACCTTTCTCCCTCCTCCCCCTCCTACCTCATCTTCCCACCCTCGGACCCCTTCTGTGCACTGGACTAGTCCCTCCAAATCCTCCCCCAGTCTCCTCCCATACCAGATCCCACCATAGCTCTGCCCTTCTCTGCCCTCTCTGGGGAGTGGCGGGAATTGCTGGCATTATGAAAGTCCATGTTCCCTTTTCTCTTCCAGATCTCTCTCAGATAGAAAACCAGCTGGGTTCGGGGTTCCTTTTCTACTAATCCTTCTGCCCATATTAAAGAGTTTCGTTATTTGTCCCAGACCTACGATCTAACCTGGCATGACTATTACGTCATCCAAGCTTCTACTCTCACTCCTGAGGAGCAAAATAGAATTCAGGTAGCAGCTAGGGAATATGCAGACCAGACTCGTTTGGCCCCTGTGGGAAAAGTGGCTGTGCTAGCCACAGAACCACACTGGGACTACAAACCTGGCCAAAGCAGCCGAGAGAGGCAGTACATCATGGTGCGTTGTCTACTTTAGGGTATGGAAATGGTCTCAGAAAAAGTAGCTAATTTTGACAAACTTCAAGGGATTACACAGCTAGCACATTAAAATCCAGCCACTTTTTTAAATTGGATATAAGAGACCACGGTCCAATATATCAGCCTTCCCAGTGGGAGCCACGGTCTTGGCTACCATTTTATTTCACAATCAGCACCAGATATTAGAAAAAAAAGTTAAGAAAGACCGAGGAGGGTCCCCACACCCCTATACGGGAATTGGTGAAAATGGCCTTTAAAGTTTTTAACTCCTGAGAAGAAACAGCCGAGTCTTCCCGACAGACAAGGCTACAACAAGCAGGCTCAGGAAGGGAAATAAGGGAAGCCAACCACAAGGATGGCTCCATCCCTGAGGAGCCCAGTGTAAGTCAACCTCACAGACAAGCTGTTACAAGTGTGGCCTAAGTGGTCGTGTGGCACAATATTGCACTAAACCTCCTACGAGGCCATGCCCTATCTGCCAGCAATCTGGACCCTGGAAATCACAATGCCCCGGTGCAGGCTTGTCCTCTATGCCATGCCACGGAGGTCTGCCTGGCAAGTGAAAGCGTGCCAGCCTTCGAGCTTCTCAGCCTTGCAGAGGATTGATGCTGCCCAGACTTGGCATTTCCCATAACCCTATCTGAGCCTAGGGTAACGCTTCAGGTAGTGGGTAAGCCCATTACTTTTCTTTTGGACACGGGAGCTACCTATTCTGTTCTAATATCTCACTCGGGCCTTCCATTCCTCTCACCAATTTCAGTTATGGGGGTGGACACTCACTTAAAACTTTGCCACTGCCCTGCATTCTTGCAGAACAATTTTTCTCTCATTATTCCTTAGTGATACCCACTTGCCCAGGACCTCTACTGGGTCAAGATATACTTAGCCACTTCATTCACACTCACTTTAGCCCCCACACCCTCTCCTGAGCCACACTTTCTTCTCACTTTAACAGCCTCAAAGGTTCCTGCCCCAGACTGTTCTGTCCCTACTCGCCCTTATCCAGTAGATCCCCAAGTACGGGACACTTCTACCCCCGTGGTTGCTACTCACCACCAGCCAGTGCTAGTTTGCCTTAAAGACCCTTCATCCTTCCCTTCCAGACCCCATTTTCCTATTTCTGAAGCCCACCGCCGAGGCGTCACCCTTAAGCCTATCATCACTTTTCTCCTATCTCGAAGACTTTTAATTCCTATCAACTCACCTAGCAACACTCCAATTCTTCCTGTGCGTAAGCCCTCTGGTGCTTACCGCCTGGTTCAAGACCTCCGCCTCATAAATGAGGCTGTCATTCCAGTTCACCCACTGGTTAACAGCCTTTACAATCTCCTGTCTAACGCCCCTCCTATCACCTGCTACTTTACTGTTCTGGACCTAAAAAGATGCCTTCTTTACTGTCCCTTTACACCCTGATACATACTTCCTCTTTGCCTTCACCTGGGAGGACCCTGACTCTCAGTTCTCCAGACAGCTTACATGGACTGTTCTCCCTCAGTGTTTCCGGGATAGCCCCCATTCCTTTGGCCAAGCTCTGGCTCGAGATCTCTCAAACTCTGACACAGGTCCTAGCACGCTCTTCCAGTGCATGGACGACCTACTTCTCTGCAGTCCTACATTGTCTCTGTCCCAACAGGCCACCTCTGCACGCCTGGCCTTCCTCAGATCCCTGGGATATCGAGTTCCACCAAATAAGGCTCAGCTGTGCTCTCCTACAGTGGCATATTTGGGTGTTCAACTTAGCCCCGGGTCTAAGACCCTCACCTCTGACAGGGTCCAGGGCACTGCGGGATTTACAGCCCCCAACCACAGCGGCTCAGATCCTCTCATTTTGGGGTCTGTTACAGTTCTTTTGCCATTGGATCCCTAACTTTTCCATTACAGCCAAGCCTCTGTACCAGGCAGCCGGAGAGACACCCACAAGGCCTCTCACGCACCCAGCCATCACTCATCGCCATTTCTCTCTACTGCGAGATGCCCTTCTAACAGCCCCTGCCCTTGCTCTTCCAGACCACACAAAGCCTTACCTTCTCTATCCAGATGAGGGGTCAAGAGTGGCCACAGGAGTTCTAACCCAACAGGCTGGGCCTTCAAATCAGGCTGTCGCCTTTTTATCCAAACAGCTAGATGTCACCGTCTGTGGATGGCAGCCATGCCTGAGAGCCCTGGCAGTAGCAGCTGAACTCTCTTGGGAGGCTCTCAAGATTGCCTTGTCTGGACCAATCATGGTCTGTTCCACCCATCGCCTCTCAGACCTTCTGAGACACTCCTCTCTCTCCCTCCTTGGGCCTTCATGAATCCAGGCTTTTCACTTACTGTTTCTAGAAAACCCCCAAATTATTTTGACTTCCAGTCCTGCCCTAAACCCCACAACTCTCCTTCCTGTTCCCCCCCCCCAGTACCTCCTCTCACTCTTGCCCAGAGGCTCTAGAGGCTTTAACCTCACCCCAGGTAGATCTTCTAGACCAGCAACTTACAGATCCCCAACTCACCCTATTTGTTGACTGAAGTTCCCTTATAGATAAATCAGGAAACTGCCTGGCAGCATATGCAGTGGTCACTTCCACTAACACAGTTGAAGTGACCCGCCTGTCAATGGGAACCTCCTCACAAAAGGCTGAATTAATTGCCTTGACTAGGGCACTCCAAACAGCCAAGGGCCAATAGGCTAATATCTACACTGACTCTAAATATGCCTTCTTAATAGTCCATACCCATTCTACACTCTGGAAGGAAAGGGACTTCCTTACTACCAAGGGCACTCCCATAGTTAATGGACCCCTTATAGCCAACCTCTTGGAGGCCCTTCAGCTCCCTGCAGAAGTAGCCATTTTTCACCGTCAGGGACACAAGTCCTCCAAGGACCCTGTGGCCTTAGGCAATGCCAAGGCTGACTCAGTGGCCTGGGGACTGGCCTCCAGCTCCTCGGACTCCACAGAACATATTTTGTTCTTAACTCCCTCCTATCAGCCCTGTTACCAACCTAAAGAGAGGGACGAGCTTAAAAAATGGGGGTGGGGGTCACAAAAACAAAGGACAGATGGTTCTAGTTAAATAACCATCTCATCCTTCCTCAAGAACAGGCATTGTCAATCATTTCAGACATCCAGCAGACCTTACACATGGGCCCCAAAGCTTTGTTCCCCTTCTTGAAGCCCCTTTTTGACCCCACCCATTTCCAAGATTGTATTTTACAGGTTCACTCCTCCCTCCAGACGTGTCCCAGGCCAATCCACAGGGGGCTCCCACATACATCAGTTTCTACACGAGCTTTGTGGACACCACCAGGGCGAAGATTGGCAGGTTGTATATGCCTACTCATAAAAACTCTGTTATCTCTTAACACCTGTGGATACTTTTACAGGATGGATAGAAGTGTTTCTGGCCTCCAGGGAAACAGCAGATGTGGTGGCTCAGGTACTCCTGGACCACACCATTCCTCCGCTTGGTATTTCACAGACCATTTAGACAAACAACGGCCCAGTCTTCACTTGCAGGGTCAAGGAGCTCGTGTCAGAGGCTCTCAACATCTCCTGGAAATTCCACACCCCTACTATCCACAATCCTCGGGAAAGGTGGAGGGGGCCAATGGACTCATCAAACAACAGCTAACCAAGCTCTCCATTGTACTCAGGTTATCTTGGCCCTCCCTTCTTCCCATTGCCCTGACTCGCCTCAGGGCCACCTCACATTCCCCTATGGGCCTGAGCACTTTTGAGCTGCTTTATGGCACGCCCTTTCTCCTTAACCATCACCTCCCAGTCCAAACTCCTCCACTGGCGGGGTACCTACCCTACCTTTCCCTTTTAAGACCCCTTCTCCATTCACACGCTGACAGTTGTCTCTCTGGTCCCACACCAGTGGACCCTAATGCCCCTAAACCTGCCCTGCTCTCCCCAGGGGACAGAGTACTCCTTAAACAGTTAACTCCTAGGTCTCTCGAACCTCAATGGACAGGACCTCACACGGTAATCCTCACCACCCCCTCGGCTTCCAAGCTCCTGGGACACCCATGCTGGTCCCGTCTCTCCAGGCTAAAGGGCAGCTACTCAAGACACTTGGTCTGTCCAGCCATTAGGACCTTCCACCCTCTAGTTTTCCAAGATGCCACAATGAAGGGCCTACCTGCTCCTCATCCTGGCTCACTCAGCTTTGCTGATACAAACAAGATGGGTAGTAACAATATTTTTTTTCCTAGACACCTGCCTTCTTACCTCCCCCTGGCCTCTCTGGGATAACAGTACAAGGGATGCCTTTCCAGCTACACCTCTCGCTGAGCGTGGACCCACCAACACCCAGCTCTCCCTTTCCCCATGTCGCCCCATGCCAGCAGGAAGTAGCCAGACTTGAGTCAACGCCTCTTTTTCCACAGAGATCCTAAATGTTGGTCAAAATATCACCTCAGCTTTCTGTCACCCCTTACAGAAACAGTCTGGAATGTAAATCCCAGTCTCTGACCTCCATCTTTGGAGGCCCCGCCCCCGTGCCCCTTGCACCTTAACTCCTCCCTCAATGCAAAAAGCATCCCAACAGGCTGTTCAGTCCCTGTCAACTGTGCCGGTTCGTCTTCATCAATGCGACAGAAACTCAAGCCACCGGGGAAGAGGGAATGTCAGCCGAAGAATTGCCTCCATCAGATAGACACATGGGTGCGTTTCTGGGTCACGCTCTTGATTAACAATTGATGTGCAAAGGCCCGCCCATTGAGCCTGGGCTGTATAAGCAAGGCAGCCAGCAAGCCATGAAAAACAAGGCAGTCAGCAGTGTTCCTCCATACCTACTGTTTTAAGCTCCTGCCTTGGCTTCTCTTGATGGCCAGCGACCTGTAACCCAAATCCACCCCCTTCGCCCCAAGTTGCTCTTGCTCATGGCATCGATCCTAGCAACAGAACGGAAACTAAGACAGCTATAAGACTCCACAGCCAAACCCGCAGATCCTGGCCTGCATGACCCAGAGACCTTGCTGGGTACCAGGTCTGCCAGGCTTAGTGGTCGTGGCTGTAGTCACGGTAAGCTCTTAGGATGCTAAGTCAGCAGGATGGGATCTCAGTCAGGACCACATGCCTCTCCTGGAGGTGACCCTCAAGAAATGAAGTAACATGGGATGGAAAACAAGGAAGACAGAGAAGCGCCGAGTGTGGAAGATGGCATCATCCTGGAGCCCCAGCCTTACAGTTACCAACAAGGAAAAAAAAGGTCCTGGGCATCGGACGTGAAAGAGGCGATTATCTTTTATAGATATTTGTATATTGCTAATGTGTATGCAGACACTTTGTTTTCATTAGAGGGCTGAGTTTTGAGTTCAAACTTTCATAAATAAGAGACAGCAAGGAGAAAGAGAAGCAGATGGAGGTGGAGGGAAGAGAAAAAAGGAATGGGGAAAGAGGGGAGGTTGGGTGTCCCTCTCACAGCCTCTCTGTCTTCTTGGCAAACAACAGCGTCGAGAGGGAGACCCTGATGGAGCCCAGTGGAAGTGCACACTCACACGCAAGTCTAATTTTAACGCTTTGAAGAACTGACAAGCAGCTTCCAAAGTGGCCTCGCTGTTTTACAACCTTCCGGCAGTGTAAGAGGGTAAGTTCCGGTTCTTACACCCTCACCAACACTGCCCCATCCTGTGTGTGTCCACGGGTTGTTCCTCATGCCAGCCACCACTGTTATATCCTTAACCCATTGGTATGTGTGTGTTATTGTTGTTGTTTTTAAATAAATAAAACATGGAGTTTTTAGTTATTTGGTGAGAGAGCAGGAAAGTGTGCTGACCACGCTCCCAGAAGTCCCAGTTCCCCATCGCATAACCAGGACTTGCTAGCTCAGTTTTGGAAGTACCCATAATTGCTAATCCCATCTGTCTCTCTCTTGTTGATGCGGCTGCCTCCAGAGAATCCCCACACCTTTTCATCTGCTATTTCGGCATTGTGTGGGCCGAGGAACCAGATACTCAAATCCTTAGGAGATACATTTAGACGGAGGAGGGATAACAGACTCCCTGCTTCATGAACTAAGCTTTCGGCATGTCTTTAGGGTACTCTCATGTCCTTCTGGTGACGGTCCACCCCACCCGCAGAATCTAGTTAGATGAAATTGCACCTAAATGACTATCAAAAAGGCCCATAGCATCTGTGACTTGATTTTACCTTGATGGAGGTAGATCTAGCCCACAGTGTCCTCATGAGAACTGCTGCAAACTGCTGGGAAACCATCTAGCAAGATGCACCCTGACCCAGGGGAACACCAGAGGCCACGGAGAAGCTAAAACCTGGGGACTCCAAACCACTACAAACTAAACAGGAGTAGTGGATTAAATGCGGATGCCTAACAGGCCCTACGCGATATTCACTCACTCTATTCTCATTAGAGAAACGCAGCACAAAGGTTCGGATCATCTATTAGCTTAGAGGACAGGCTGGGCTACGCTTCTAGTTTTTGTGAGAAGGCCAGGCTTAATACTTGGTTAAAGCCTCCTCATCCCCTCGGGGTACATTTTGTATCTTCTAGCTCAGGCATATCCCAAAACATAGAAAACATGCCATTGTTGCTGAGGGATGCTAAAGGCGGATGCGGAAGAAACCTAGTGACTGGACAAGAGAATTCAGCAAGGTCTGGAGCAGAACAAGGCAGCTGGGCTCTGTTGACACAGGGAAGTGGGGAGCATGCCACGGGGGCCAGCGGTGGCTCGGCTGAGACCACTGAATTGGGTCCAGGCAGCATGCCTCCCTGAGGTCAGGCTAAGTGTGAGCAAGAGTTCTTTCAAGAATGTGGGATTTCTGAGGACAGAAGGAGAGGCAGAGACCACGGGATCTGAAGCGGGGAGGAGGAGACGTATTTGACTTGAAAATAAGGCTTTCACTTTAGTAGTGAGAAGCTCTCTTATGTGGCCATTCATTTTCCCAGACACGACACCCAGGAAAATATCACATATGTGGGTCACACGGAGAGGCTTGGTGATAGTGGGGTCTTTTTATGGCAACATCATTCAGCTATTTATAGCAAGCAATTAAAAAGGCTCTAAGTGGGCCACCACATTCCCATCTGGCGGCTCTGGCTGTGGTGGCATAAAAACAGGCGATGAGATAAAAAGCTTCTGCACAACACTGTGTTACAGCTACACAAACACCATCATTGGATGCTTACAAATCCGCCGTTAGGTGGGCTTTACAGTTTATTTGTAAAGTCACTTAAAGTATGCATAGAATGAATTACACACCATGCAGGCCACATTATGGGAGAACATAAGGCCTATTTCATGCCAAGCTGGCATTAAAGCAAGCAGGTGGGCAGACACAGTCAGAGGGACCTGCCAGGCAAGCAGAAGATGGACTCCGGGTAGCAAGAAGATCATCCTTGAGCCACACAGACCAGAACGGGAGTCACAGCTTTGCCCTTGAGGATGACACTGGGGATGCTGGTCCTTGGAACTTCGGTTTCTGACATATAAAACTAGTACCTGATATCTGTGGGTTTTGGGGTTTGTTTGTTTGTTTGTTTGTTTGTTTTGCATACGATGTACCAATTGACTGTGGCACTTGACTCGGCTCCACAAATGACAGCTTCTTTATGCACCATGAACACAGCACAGGCCAACACCCCTAAGTGGTGAACCTGCAGAAACAAACTCCTCCAGGAGCCCACCTCCTGCAGTCCTGGTCACTGGCAACCTCCTGGCAAATGGGCTTCCCCCGACTATTGCGCATGCCCAGGCATACAGTACTCGAGTTCTCAGAAGTTCCCCGTGCCTCGACTGCACTTCAACACTATTTCTACCACAGCCCCTTCCTACTCAGGACTCCACTGTGCTGACCAAACCTTGACATGGGTCACTGTGAGTATATTGATGAGCAAAAGAATCCAGCTTCCTTCCTAACACAGTCCAGCTACGTCCAGTGAGAAAATTCTGCCTGTGACCTGCCCGTTCATAGACCCCATAATAATGCCAGGTGTGAGTTTCACCTTGTAGAACAAGACTTAAGCCCCAGAGAAGGTTACCATTACTATTCTGCTAAGTATACATAACACTGGACCAACTCCTAATGACTTACTGTTATACCATACACTAGTAGGTCTCTCAACCCGCATTCGAGAAGCTTTCATTTGCAGGAGATAGGGATGAATGCAGAGATCAAGCCACTGGTGAAGGCGCAGAGGGAAAGAGCCTGTGGAATGCTCAGCCTTAAATAGGACATCTGTATCACGCCTCCACCTCCCAGGGCTCGGGGACCACCGCAGACGAGAGAGTGGATGAGTGTGAACACCAGAGGTGGTAGAGGACTACAAGCATACGGTGTCTTCTGGGAACATGGGGGAAGCTGCACATATGAACCCCCCTCACCCCTGCAGTCACTGTGACAGCATGGACCAGCCCTGTGCAAGCCCAAGCCGACAGGGGAGGTGGGCATGAAGTCCCGCCCCTAGCCATGGAGCTGCTGGGAGACAGAGGATCAGCTTTCTGTATGAGTACAGCCCCTGGGAAGTTGATCGAGACCACGTCCCAGTATGTCACATGCTGGGTGGCACAAATGGGACTTAATGGGTTCAAAATTAAAGAAGGACACAAAGTGAAGTGGGAAGGGAAGGGAGATCCGAGAGGACTTGGGAGGGGCTGGATATGACTGAAACGTATTATATAAAATTCCCAGAGAACTAATGTATACACATATGCAGACAGTGCCGGTAATGCTCTGCTGTATAAAACGCACAGGAAGTCACTGTTTTTTCTTCTTCATAGGACAGAAGTCTTCACTGGCTGTAATGTCTGCGGTGACTTCTAATTAGGAAGTGGTGTACGCTCTAACGTCAGCATGCGCAGTGTGATGCTGGGAACTGATGTGACCCCCACTGCCACCGTCCCTGAAACACACACAAGGTGAGTCACCTCCTGAGCTTCCTGAACAAAGATCCAGCGTGCTTTCATGGAACTCTGTCAGGTGGCACACATCACCATCCGCGCGGCGAGTCAAAGTGACGCCATCCGCACGCCAAGTCAAAGAGAACAGCCTGCAGTTTCTGACCTCTCTCTGGATGTTTCAGAACCTAAAATTTTCACTCTTTCATTGGCAGAATTTAAAAACTAGTTTGCCACATAATATCTGTTTATCTCTATTGACTCTAAGTCTAAAGTCTCTTTTCTGCCTATGCAAGATTGGTTCATAAATACCCCCGTCTGTGGAGCCCCAACTCCCTTACGCAGGACAGTGTGCATCCTCTTGAGCGACTCAGTACCCCTGTCACTGAGAATGCCGAGCGCAATGCAAATACCACGTAAGTAGTCCTCATAATGTACCTCGGAACGCATAAGTAGAACATCTGTACATCTACACTATACATGTGAAGGCTTTCGATCCCTCAGAACAGATTTGTGAATACAGATCTCATGGGTTCAGAGGGCCCACTGCATCTGTCTATCATATTTATTTTATCACAATGTCCTTTGGTGTGTGTGTAGCTCGGTGTTTAATGTGGAAAGTATCAAATCCCTCTCCAAGATTTTAAAGTTAAATTTTGTTTTTAAAACATTTATTTATTTCATGTAAAGTGTATGAGTGTTTGCCTGCATGTATACCTGAGCACCACATGTGCGCAGTGCCTGTGGAGGCCAGAAGAGGGCATCAGAGTCTCTGGACCTGGAATCACAGATGGTTGTGACTGCTGGGAACTGAACCTGGGTCCTCTCCAAAAGCAGCCGGTTTCTTAACCACTGAGCCACCTCTAGCCGCTTCAACATTCCTTTCAGCTTTAGCTCATGGTACCAGCTTTGCCTTTCATTGCCTATTTGGAACAAAATGAACACAACTCTCTCTTTTTTAATCCCACACATAAATCAAACGACATAATGTGAAAGTCAGGTGTTAAATAAAGCTATAGGCTCTAACAGCAAACCTAAAGAAGGGGTTGTCTCTACAAACCCAGGGTTGGATGGAGATTTATTCCAAAACAGAAGTAAAGACCAGAAGATGTGCATTCGGCTATATAAAGATTCATCAGTCCTCTGTAAAAGCCAAACCTGTGAAAACCAAGTTTTTATAAACAATTTAGGGAAATATTTTCATTATAAAACTTTACTTTTTATCTTTATTGAACTAACTTAAAGTTAAGACTTTAAAAATGCAATGAATTTCAGTACGGCATGTATCATTAAACTCTGTTATTCTTGGTAATATATACAGCCTTTTTAGAAAGTGGCAAGCAATACCACTCAGTTGAAAATGGTACAAAATATATAAATATATATAATTCCAAGAAAAGCTAACATGCAAAGGATATGGTATATGAAAATCTAATGAAACCCAGCGTTTTCCACCCAGACTAGAAAAACTCATTAACGATGGTTGCTTCAGGAACAGACCTGTCACAGATGGCTAAGGACAAGTGTTATAAAAATCTTAGAAATGATCTGGCAGCATCCACCGCTGAGATTATACTTTAGTAAGATCCAGAGACTGCTAAGGTTTTCTTTACAATAAAAATATCACCACAAAAAAACATGCAAATTCACTCTCTGTACGAACATTTCTCCCGGCAAGACAGTAACAAAATGAATGCCTGCCAGCAGGATAACAGTGGAATTCTTATTAGTGGGTCCATGCCACGGAATATTATGCTGCTATTAAAGACTGAATTAGAGCTATACAGGTTGGATTGGTGTATTTCTATGAATTCTGTTATAACAGAAAATTAAGATTTAGAAAAATATGTTTAAAATACCCTACACAAGCTGCCAAGGGAGAGAAGCAATCAGCAGTTCAACCCAGCTCTAAAGCCTGTGAAACACTACAGTGACTGGCATAGCAAAATCTCCCTACACCCTAGGAGCAACCAACACATGCCTAATTGGACTAGCGGCCTGCTCGGCCGGAGGGAATTCATGTCTGGTACAGTGCACTGTGGGGTGGACAGACTGTCATCAGGACAGTACACTGTGGGATGGACACACTGTCATCAGGACAGCGCACTGTGGATAGACACTGTCATCAGGACAGCATGCTGTGGATGGACAGACTGTCATCAGGAGAGCGCACTGTGGGGTGGACACACTGTCATCAGGACAGGGCACTGTGGATGGACACTGTCATCAGGACAGTGCACTGTGGGATGGACACACTGTCATCGGGACAGTGCACTGTGGATGGACACACTGTCATTAGGACAGCACACTGTGGGGTGGACACACTGTCATCAAAACAGTGCACAGTGGATGGACACACTGTCATCAAAACAGTACACTGTGGATGGACACACTGTCATCAGGACAGTGCACTGTGGGGTGGACACACTGTCATC